>NC_091446.1:55767879-56067879 GCF_964237555.1 Oryctolagus cuniculus | reverse complement strand
GCTAAGAGAAGGAAGCCAGACACAACAGGTCACATTTTGCATGATTCCAAATGCATGAAATACCAGATAAAGTAAATCAGTAGCTACACAAAGGAGATTGGTGGTTTCAGGAGCAGAGAGGAGAGGGAATGAGGATTAATTAGTGAGTACAGGGCTTTACCTAGGGGTGATTAAAATGTTTTCAAACTAGATAGACTTGTTGGTTGTACAATATTGCAATGTACTTAGCACCACTGAGTTGTACACTTGACAATGGTTCTGGAGTAAGTGTTCAGTGTAGCAGGAAGCTGCCACTTGGAATGCCAGCATCCCTAAGTTCAAGTCTTAGCTCTCCTCCCAGTTCCAGCTTCCTGCTAATGCAGACCCTGGGAGGCAGCAGGCGATGGCTCAAGTAGCTGAGTCCCTGCCACCCACACAGGAGACCCAGATTGAGTTCCCAGCTCCTGGTTTCAGCCTGCTGCAGCCCTAGCCATTGTGGGAATTTGGGTAGTGAATCCTCAGATAGATAGAATCTCTCTCTGTTTCTCTCTCTATCCCTCCCTCCCTCCCTCTTCCGCCCCTCTCTCCCTCCCTCTCCCTATCTCTAATAAATAAAAAATAACTTTTAAAAACAAGATAATTTCTTTTATGTCATGTGAGAAATTTTACCTCAATATTAAAATGAGACATGAAATATCAGCATTGACAACAGTAGGAGAGGTTTCAAATAATAAAGCCCCAAGTGTATACGATGGTCTTCAGAATGCAAAAATAGACAGCGTAACCCAAAGTTTGGACAGAAGAGGGAGCAAGAAACACATAGAAATATAGAATTTATATGAAAAAAGGTGATTCAGAAAACACATTGATTTTTCCCAGAATTGTGTCACCACTGTTCTCTTTAGATGAGTTATCTCTCTCTAAAAATAGAAGAAATACAAAGATGAAGTCCTCAATACCAAGAAAAAGAAACACTGAAGAACCCTAGAGGTTAGGGTGAGGGCTATCCTGAGAGCTCACAATCAAGACCCAGAGATGAGAATGCCTCTCTCAGTGTCACAGCGCAGGGCTGGAGCCAGCAGCAAACTGGGGTTGCCTGGGGACTCTGCTGGCTGTGACAGGAGCTCCAACTTGTGTTCTCCATGGGCTTCTTCCCTGTGAATCACATAGCTAGAATGTTTCCAGGCCTGTAGAGAATCAGTGTCTGCCACCCCCTCCTTAGCTACTCAGCATTCGCAGCCAAGGGAAATCAGGTTAAAATTCACATCTCGAGAGCAATCTTAAATGGAAAATCCCCAAGTAGGCAGCCTCACATATGCAAGAAGTTTGCAAAGTGAGGGGCACACTCCGTGGTGGCAGGGGTTTGTGTGTGCAACCTGGCCACCAGCTGGGGTCACGACAGCCTTTGAGATTCAAACCAAATAGCCGGAACTTCTAACCAGTTGCTGTCTTCCAAGTCACTCCTTCCAGTCCTTGTCTGCTGCCCTAGAGGCCCGATTAGGCCATGTTCTTAAACAAAGGCTATTTTATCCTAAGGCCAGCTGTCAAAATAACATTTTATACCCTTACACGTCTTGGGGCTTCTTTTGAACTCACAGCTGCATTTCCTCTGTCCCTCCTCCCTACACCAGTTACCAGATGGGATCGCTTCCTTGTGTGGCCTCCTCCAGGAACAATCTGAGAGTGGACACCCCACAGATGAGCCACTTCAAGGCTATGGTACAGGCCAGGGGCCGTCACAGTCAGAACCGAACTAAACTCCTGCTCTGAGAGAGCTACCACAAGCTGAAAGCCAGAACCTAATACATCACTACTTAATGTTGCTAAAAGGGGCCATTTGTTTTCATAAATTTGCAAACTTTTAACTCCTGAAATATGATTTTCTTATAAATTTTTTTAAGATTTATTTATTTATTTGAAAGGCAGAGTTACAGAGAGGTAGAGGCAAAGGCAGAGAGAGAGAGAGAAAGAGAAGCCTTCCATCCACTGGTTCACTCCAAAGATGGCTGCAATGGCAGGAGCTGGGCTGACCGGAAGCCAGGAGCCAGGAGCCGGGAGCTTCTTTCAGGTCTCCCACACGGGTGCAGAGGCCCAAAGACTTAGGCCTTCCTCTACTGCTTTCTCAGGTCATAGCAGAGAGCTGGATCAGAAGCAGAGCAGCCAGGACTCAAACCAGCGCCCATATGGGATGCCCACACTGCATCAGCAACTTTACCCACTAGGCCATAGTGCCAGCCCCCTAAAATGTTGTTTTACATCAATGTTTTAACTGTTAGGACAACCTAATACAGTACAATGTTATGTCATAAGGGCCTCTCTCTCCCCTAATTTTTAAATTATGAAGAAAACTGGAATTAAGAGTGTGAGTTCTGGGATGGGCATTTGGCAGAGCGGTTAAGTATCCATATGGGATGCTCACAACTCACATTAGAATGCTGGTTCAACTCCCAGCTCACCCACTTCAGATCCAGGGTGCTGATAATGCACGTCCTGGGAGGCAGCGGGGGATACGGCAAGTACCTGGTCTCTTCCATCCATATAGGAGACCTGGAAGGAGTTCTGGACTCTTGGCTTTGGGCCACTGTCTTTCCTGGCTGTTGTGGGAAGTAGACGGGAGACCTGTGCCTGTGCCTGTGCCTGTGCCTGTGCCTGTGCCTCTCCCTCTCCCTCTCCCTCTCCCTCTCCCTCTCCCTCTCTCGCTGTGTGTGCCTGTGTCTGTCTGTCTCTCTCTTTCAACTAAAATAAAAATAGATAAAATTTTTAAAGAGTATGAGCTCTGGAAGTTGAGTCTACATGTTCAAATCAGAGCTCCCCATATTATCTGTGTGGCCTTGGGCACTGTGTTTAAGCTCACAGGACCTCATTGACAACATGAACATAACAATAAGCACTACTTGTTAAGGCTGCTGTGAGAATAACAACATTAACGCCTGAAGTACCGGTAGGAGTTCCGGTGAATTCTAAGAGCTCAATACATGTTATTTGCTATTATCCTTTCCCAAAAGGAGCATGTTAACCCCTCTAGTCATGGAGACTATCTGTTCCTAGTCAGGAGTGGGCCACAGCTAACACTGTTGGGCTACAGACAGGCTATGCCACGTCAGAACCACTGTGTCAACTATTTCAATGTCCATATTCATGGAACAGTTCCTCAGCAGCCATTAGACTTTGTCCATGGAAAATAGTTCCCATTTCTCCTGCATCAAGGGACATTGCCTCTCCCAGGAGTACAGTTTTGGGGGAACTCAGTCAAGGGGTACTGCCTTCCTCTAACCAAAGATGGGCTTAAGACCCAGCAGCCCATTAGGACTCCTCTCCCTAATTGGACCAGAGTGGATCTGTCTTCTAGCCATGTCCAACCTGTTGCTCTGTAAATTGTCCTTGCCAAACCTGGTTCTTACAGCTTTTGCCTCAGTCCTATAAATTATTTTTAATTAATTTGGCCAAATCAATGTCTGCCACTCACAGTCAGACTCAGATGACCTAATAAGTCCAGAAAAACCTAAAGGCTAAGGAAATTGGTCTCTAAAGAATTTGATTCCTCTGAATAAATTAGGATTAGAGAAAGAAGTTTTTGACTGAACCTATAAAATTCTGCAAGGTTTTATTTTTATTCCATTTTTAAATGCAGAAATATATATAATAAAAAGAATAGCAATGTCATTTCACAGATCTTAAATTAGTCTCCCTAAAGGCTAATGCACAGCCCATTCTTCTTGCTAACATAATGCTACTTCTCTAGGACCAGCAGTTTTCTTTGTGACAACATCCCACCTTTAGTGTTGAGCAGCACTGGGTTACTTCCCCCACGACTTCCACTTGGAGACATCTGCCAGTGTGTATTGGCAAAGGTGCAAGTGAGGTCTTTAAACACCTCTACCATGTAACTGACAAGGCAGGCAAGGTCACCACTTCTGATCTGTGACCTTCATGCCGGAGAGTACCGAGAAAGTGCAGGGACCAACACAACCCAGGAAACCAATGCAAATAACTCAGAATGCACCCACAGTCTCTAGTTTCAACACCAAAATATCTTCTGGGCACTGAGAATCAATAGGTCCCCAAAGGGCAGAGGGCAATGAGAAGATATTTCTGCAAGAATAGAACTATAGGAAGGGACCCTCTAGGTCACTTAGTCCACCTACTAGCTGACAGATGCATGGCCTTCACAAAACCTCAGACAGTTGGAAGTCGCCAGAGATACTCAGCAGGAGACCTTCAGTGATGCTGAAGTTATTACCTTTCGGGCTGCTCACTTCATTGTTAGACAGCACTAATTCTTAAAAACCCAACAATTCTGATTTAAACTAATTTAAAGATGTTCCCTCTTCCCTGCGCCATCCTCCCCATCCCTCTTGGTCATGGTTACCATGCCCTAGAAAAACTTTTTAACCTCTGACCTAACCATCTTTCATGTGACAATGAGTGGGAGTTTTACTTCCCCATCTATAGGCGGGATGTCATTCAGATCCTGGCAAGATAGAAATGACGCGCTCAGGTTGGGTAATTGGAGCTTAGTAAAGGCACCATCTGCAAAAGTGGGGGCAGAGTGCGTGGAAACTAGAAAGGATTGTGCTTTGGGCTCCAAGGAGTGAGGAAAGCAGTTTGCATCTGGAGACAGGGCAAGCTATGCAAAGAGATTTGCTGGCAGGAGCTGTGAGCTTTATCTACGTGCTGGAGTGCCCATATGGGAAAGGAACTGGTAGAATAAATATTCTTCCATCGCTCTTCTTGATTCAGGTCTGCCAGAGCTCTTCATTGGCCTAATGGGACTGGCACTTTGAGAGAAAGGAACCCAGCAACACAATGTATACAAGTTAGACCCCTGGGGAGAGAAAGGGTGGTAGGCAGATCTGAGGGCAAATGCAGAAAACCTGGCTCAGAGCACAGTACAGGTCCAGCACCCATTCATTCTTTCTAAAAATATATTTTTTAATTTATTTGAGAGGTAGAGTTACAGAGAGAGAGAGAGAGAAAGGTCTTCCATCTGCTGGCTCATGCCCCAAATGACCACAATGGCCAGAGCTGGGCCAATCCAAAGCCAGGAGCCAGGAGATTTCTCAGGGTCTCCCATGTGAGTTCAGGGGCCCAAGCACTTGGGCTATCTTCCACTGCTTTCCAAGGCCATAGCAGAGAGCTGGATTGGAAAAAGAGCAGCTGGGACACGAATTGGCATCCATTTGGGATGCCGGCACTGCAGGTGGAGACTTAGCCTACTACACCACCACGCCAGCCCCAAATAAATATTTTTTTAAAAAATCCTCTCAGAAAACCACTTCACCCCCCCCCCACTCTCCTGCCGCGTGATTTAAAGCCAGTTGATTGTACCTCAGACTTCAGAAGTCACATGACTGAGGTCTGTCTGATCAGAGCAGCACTCACCTCTGTCACAGTATTGGTTCAGAAGTACACATAAAACACGAGTAAGCAGCCAGGCCCATACTTCTGCCAGAAGGGCAACCTTCTCCTTTCCTCTGAGTTGACACATAATGGACCAGAGCTGCTAGAAGCCATCCTGGGCCCCAAAGCAACAAAAGCCTGGATAAAGGGAAAGTCCGTGCAGAAGAAGCAGAGACAAAAGAGATGACTAAGCCCTGATTCACACTGTGTGAGTTCCTGATTGTGCCTGCAGTCCACATTGTCCATCCCAGCCTGAAGCTCAAGTGACATCAAAAAGACCGCATCTTATAGTATGAAGAGCTAGTGGTGGGAGGTAAGTTCAGACCCTGGCTCCATCACCTTCTAACCGGGCAACATTGGGAAACACGCATAATGATCTTCAAGTTCATTGGCTTTAAAACGGAAATTATAATAACCCTCCTGGGCCTATTGTGAGCATGAAGCAAGATTCCATACATACAAGTCCCTTGTAAGTGGTAAGGGGTTGTACAAATGTCAGAGACTCTTCATCCGGTCACACCCACCTTCAGACACACCAGTGTCAGGACACAGTGTTCCACGGTCAGGGGCACACAGCATTCTAAAATTACTTCCAAGGCTGAGTAATGCCATACTGAATAGCAGCTGTCAAGAGCAGTGGCACTCTCGACATTGCCAAACAGGAAACAGAAAGAAAGAAATTGACAAAATTGGCTTTATTTTAAAGAGACAGACTGGAATCAGCATCTAAGAAACAGAATAATGAGAAAAAGTCTGCTGAATTAAAACGTGTGTCTGAAACAATGTTAGGGCAGAGAAGATGAGAAACAAGCAAAACTAAAGAAAAATAGCTCAGGCTCTAGGGCACCGTGATTCAGGCTGCAGCAGTCCCAGCTGGGGAGCTGCAGAGTCAAAAATCAAAAATCGTGCAACAGACAAGATGGAGTGCTTCCCCAAGGACCGAGAACTGTTGAAAGGCAAAGCTCATATGTCACAACCGTGAAATATTGGGGAAGAATAAAGCAAAGAAGCAAGGGCGTGGGGCAGTAAAGTGAGGCTCAGAAAAACAGAAAGAAATCAAAGCTCTCACAGCTGAAGCTGACCCTGACAGTAAGCAGGGAATTGGAAAACAGTTCACCAAGTGGCTAAACCCATGTGGAAATTTCAAAACTGGAATGGGGGAAATCCAAAGCCCAGCTAGGAAAATGCCTTCCCACAGAGGGGAAAGAGAAAAACACATGTGCAAAATGCTTCCACGTGCTCATCAGTAGCTCTCGCCCCACAGATAGGAATACCAGACTTGGATGAAGCACTGGGCTTGTGGCTGGTCCAACAACTCAATTCTTTTTTTTTTTAACTTTTATTTAATGAATATAAATTTCCAAAGTACAGCTTATGGATTACAATGGCTTCCCCCACATACCGTCCCTCCCACCCACTACCCTCCCCTTTCCCACTCCCTCTCCCCTTCCATTCACATCAATATTCATTTTCTATTATCTTAATATACAGAAGATCAGCTTAGTATACATTAAGTAAGGATTTCAACAGTTTGCTCTCACACAGAAACATAAAGTGAAAAATAATAGATGATTTTTTTAAATGATGATGAAATCAGATCAGACCTATTGTCATGTTTAATCCCAGTGAGAGTCAAGTTGGGAGTTGATAATTTTTTTTTTTTTTTTTTTTTTACAGAGGATCAGTTTAGTATACATTAAGTAAAGATTTCAACAGTTTGCACCCCCATAGAAACAACTCAATTCTACTGGAGGCTAAAATCAAAAAGCAAGGGAAAAAATAACTTGAACTTATCTTCAATGTGCCAAATACACTGTAGGTAACCAATGGGCTAAAAATTGAAGATACATCTAATGGGAAATAAAATCTTTTTTGTCCAACTGGAGGAAAAAGACACATTTCTTACAAAGAGCTCAAACCAAGCGTAATTCCATTACGATTTGCAGCATCTGCTTGGGGCAAGCATTGTGCCGGTGCGATGTAGAACAGGAGATGAGAGCAGCGGTCTTTTCCTTCCCACAGCTAACAATCCGGTGGGAAAGAAAAATCTCAATAGCTCAAGAGAGAACATAGACGGGAATACTTCAGGTGAGACGGACCAGGCTTAGGTGGCTATGCAGCAGGTGTTCACACAATGAAAATCACAAAAGCAAGACTCATGTGGCAGTTTTCCCACCTCGTTTAAGTGGGAGGACAAAGTGAATACATCAGTTAGAGAGGATTTGGTGACAATTTCCTGCCCTCACAACCATCCCTCCTTTGAACATGGCATCACCAAGTCCTGCCACTTTTACCGCCAGCCGTATCTTCTTTTAAATTATTTATTTGTTTATTTGGTAGACTTTCAGAGAGAGAGAGAGGGAGGAAGGGGGAGAGAGAGAGAGAGAGAGAGATCGATCCAATTCACTGGTTTACTCCCCAGTTGCCCACAAACCCCACTGTACCTGGGAGCCAGGAACTCAGTTCAAGTCTCTCACATGGGTGGCAGGGATCCAAGTACTTGAGCCATCAACCGCTGCTTCCCATCATCCGCATTAGCAAGAAGCTGAAATCAGGAGCAGAACCAAGACTCAAAGCCAGGTACTACTCCAATCTGGGATGCAGGCATCTCAACTGGCAGTTGAACGGCTGTGCCAAATGTCTGACCCTCTAATTGTATCCTGAGTCTTTCCTCTTACCTCTGTTGTCACTGCTACCACTGTCCTCCAGGTCTCCATTATCTCATTGCCATTCTCTCTCCCTGGTAATCAGTCCTCTACCCAGGGGACAGAGCAATGCTAGCTAATGCAACTAAGCCAAAGGTTTTCCACGGCTGCCCGGACTAGAATGAAACACCAAATCTTTCAAGACCCTACATCTTCCAGCCTCTGAACACTCCTCCAGGCCCATTTCGTGCCTCTGTCTGCCTGACCCACTACCCTCCCACTTCACTGACTTCTCATCAGTTCTGGGAATGCACCATGCTTCATATCACCAAATTTTGATACGCGCTGTTCCATGTATGCAGTGTTCTTCCCTTACGTCCTTTACCTAACTAGCCAACTCTTATTCAGCATCAAGTCTCAACATAAAAACGTCTCCCTCAGAAAAGTCTGAGCTCCCAATATACATACAGTCTCAGAGCCCCCTACACTTTTATTTTATCATAGTCTATAGCTATTCTGTGATTGTTAATGTCCGACTCTCTGTAATACTAAAGAGAGGAAGTTTTCTCTTTTCCCCACTATAAACCTACCTCCTAGCATTGTCCCTGGCACCCAGCAGAGGCCCAGAAACTACTTGTGCAGGGAAGGAGTACACTCAGCACTAACATGGAGCATGGAACTCCAAGCAAAAGGAAACAGATTAAAATTACATGGAGAACACATTCCATGGAGAATGCCAATGGGAGATCAGGCTCTTGTAACAAAAAGACCCAACAGTAACCAAACGGCTCAAGGAAGATCAAATAACAGAAGTGAATGTTTCAAATCAATGGGCAACTCTGTGTCATCCAGAGAGCCAAGTTCCTTCTGTAGTATTTCCCACCCACCCCCTCCATCCTTTACAAAGCCATCTCATCTGCATCTAAATTCTGACTCACAGAAGGAGAAACATATAGAGAATTCACAAGCAAGGTTGCCAGGTCAAGCCAGCAAATTCAATATCACCTCTATTCATACTGCATTGACAAGAACATGGGCTCCTAGCTCCAAAGGGAGGCAGGAAAAGATATTGCTGGGTATCAATATCTCAGTTATAACTTTATTACTGTAGAAAAAATGGAAAAATACACTTTTGGTAGACAAGAAGCAGTATTCATACACTTGAATTAGATTTTAAAAATAAAATGCAGGCCTGCGGCGCCGGCACACTAAGTTCTAGTCCCGGTCGGGGCACCAGATTCTGTCCCAGTTGCCCCTCTTCCAGGCCAGCTCTCTGCTGTGGCCCGGGAGTGCAGTGGAGGATGGCTCAAGTGCTTGGACCCTGCACCCCATGGGAGACCAGGATAAGTACCTGGCTCCTGGCTTCAGATCAGCGCAGTGCACCAGCAGCAGTGTGCTAGCCGCGGCGGCCATTGGAGGGTGAACCAACAGTAAAGGAAGACCTTTCTCTCTGTCTCTCTCTCACTGTCCACTCTGCCTGTCCAAAAAAATAAAATAATACAAAAAAAATGCAGGGGCCAGCACTGTGGCATGGCGGGTTAAGCCTCCGTCCATGACACAGGCATCCCATATAGGTGTCAATTCGAGTCCTAGCTGCTCTGTCTCCAATCCAGCTCCCTGCTGTTGTGCCTAGGAAAGCAGCGGAAGATGACAGAAGTCTTGGGCCCCTGTCTCACATGGGACACCAGGAAAAAGCTCCTGATTCCTGGCTTCAAATCAGCCCAGCTCCAGCCATTGTTTCCATTTGGAAAGTGAACAGTTGGATGGAAGATCTGTCTTTGCCTCGGCCTCTGCCTCTATTCTACTCAGGCATTTTTAAATGAATAATTTTCTGGGGGTGAACAGTTTGTCTTGCAATTAAAACACCAAGTAAGATGCCCATGTTCCATATTGGAGTCCCTGGATTTGATACCCAGGTAATGCTGACCCTGGGAGGCAGTAGTGATGTGCCTCAAGAAGTTGGGTTCTGGCCACCCAGTTGGGAGACCTAAACTGAGTTTCCAGCTGCCAGTTTTGGCCCAGCCCAACCTAGGCAGTTGAAGGCATTTGGGAAGTGAACCACGGATGAGAGCTGGCTTGTATTCATTCTCTCTCTCTCTCTCTCTCTCTCTCTCTCTCTCTCTCTCCCCCTCTCTCCCTCCCTCCCTATCCCTCTCCCTCTCCCTCAAATTAATTAATTAATTTTAAAATAAAACCTCTTTCTTTATAATCAGTGCTTATTAAACACCTTTATAAATGAATAAAATCAATATTTCTTTATTTGAAAGGTAGAGTTACAGAGACACAGATGGAAAGACAGAGAGAGGTCTTCCATCTGCTGGTTGACTCCCTAAATGGCCAAAATGGCAGGAGCTGGGCCTGCCTAAAGGCAGGAGCCAGGAACTTCTTCCAGGTCTCCCATGTGGGTGTAGGATCCCAAGCACTTGGGCTATCCTCCACTGGTTTCCCAGACACATTAGCAGGGAGCTGGATCAGAAGTGGAGCAGCCAGGACTTGAACCAGTACCCATGTGGGATGTCAGCACCAAAGGCAGCAAATTTATCTTTAACTTTAGCAAATACACCACAGCAACCACAGCACAAGCCCGAGTATTTTATCATAAAGGCAAATGAAAGTTATGTGTTTGTTATGTGAGAAAATTGGAAATGATAAAGTTAAAATTGCATAATATTCAGCTTTTAGGTGTAATGCATATTTGTCAGACTAAGGCTATATTAAGGAACATGGTCTGTTTTAAAAAGATTTGTCCTTGTTAAATGAAGCTGGACATGTTAGATTATTTGAAAATTATCTTTGTAACTTTATCTATATGATCCTTAAAATGTCTCTGATCCAAAGTACAAGCAATAGCAGCAAAAATTCAAGTTCTAGTGTTTGTATTTGTCTCAGAAAAAAAATGTTTTTAAATTTATTTATTTGAGAGATAGACAGAGCTCCCATCCAGTAGTTCACTCCCCAAATGCCCCTATCTGCCTGGGCTGAGCCACTGAAAGAGCCAGGAACCAGGAATTCAATCCAGGTCTCCCACCCGGGTCACAGGAACCCAACCACTTGAGCCAGGGTCTGCATTAGCAGGAAGCGGGACTCAGGAGCCAGAGCCAGGAATTGAATCAATGTAGCCTAATATTAGATGCATATATCTTTTTTTTTTTTTTTTTTTTGACAGGCAGAGTTAGACAGTGAGAGAGAGAGAGACAGAGAGAAAGGTCTTCCTTCTGTTGGTTCACCCCACAAATGGCCACTAAGGCCGGCGCCTTGAGCCAGTCCAAAGCCAGGAGCCAGGTGCTTCCTCCTGGTCTCCCACACAGATGCAGGGGCCCAAGCACTTGGGCCATCCTCCACTGCCTTCCTGGGCCACAGCAGAGAGCTGGACTGGAAGAGGAGCAACCGGGGCAGAATCAGATATCTTAACCACTAGGCCAAATGTCCTCTCCCAGATGCTGTTTTTAGATGGTTATGTTTAGGTTAAAGAACAGCCCTACCTAGAATCTATAACCATTTCCACATTGTGTTTAATACATTTTTCCACTTACAGATAGGTTTGGTTCTTTTCTTTTCTTTTTTGCTTAAGCTACTTCATGATTTATTTATTGTTATACAAATATTAAGATGAGCAAATACAACTGTCGCATTGAACATCATGATTTAGAGGATATAGTAGACAACTTGGTTGGTTTTTTTTAAGGAAGCTTTTATTTTATGAATGCAATTTTCAAAGGTACAGCTTTAGGAATACAGTGATTCTTCACCCCATAGCTGCCCTCCCACCCCCCTCCCATCCCACCTCCTACTCCCTCTCCCATCCTATTCTTCATTGATTCATTTTTAATTAACTTTATATACAGAAGACCAGCTCTATACTAAGTAAAGATTTCAACAATTTGTACACACACACACAAAGTATAAAGTGCTATTAGAAAACAAGTTTTACATTAATTCTCATAGTACAACTCATTAAGGACAGAGGTCCTACATGGGGAGCAAGTGCACAGTGCCTCCTGTTGCTGACTTAACAGTCAATACTCTTATTTATGATGTTAGTGGTCACCAAGGCACTCGATATGAGCTGCCAAGGTTATGGAAGCTTTTTGAGTCCACAAACTCCGTCAGTATTTAGACAAGGCTGTAAGCAAAGTGGAAGTTCTCTCCTCCCTTCAGAGAAAAGTATATCCTTCTCTTATGGCCCCTTTTTTCCCTGGTGTCTCACTCACAGAGATCCTTCATGTTGAACATTTTTTGCTATAGTGTCTTGGCTTTCCATTCCTGGAATGCTCTCATGAGCTTTTCAGCCAGATCTGAATGCCTTAAGGACTGATTTTGAGGTCAGATTGCTGTTTAGAGCATTTGCCATTCTATGAGTCTGCTGTGTAGACTGCTTCCCATGTTGGAACATTCCTTTTTAATTCTATATATTGTTATTACTAGACACTTGGTCTTATTTATGTGATCCATTTGACACATAATCCTATCAATATAATCAATTGCACACTTAATATGATCACTTTAACACATAAATGGCATTAGTACCACCAGCTTAATGGAATTTGGAGTTTCATGGCAAGTTTTTAGCTTTACCTTTAGGGGTAAGTCTGTGGGAATGTGTGCCAAACTGTACAGCTGATAGGTCAGATGTTGAAGGACTTATTTGTGAAGCTAAGGAAGAGCCAATTATCCCTAAACTCCTTCTAGGAAGCCAGCATCAAATTAATTCCTAAACCTGAAAGAGATACAATACAGAAAGAGAACTACAGATATCTCCTTGATGAACATAGATGCAAAAATCCTCAACAAAATACTCGCCAGTCAAATCCAACAACACATCAGAAAAATCATCCACTTAGACCAAATGGGATTTATCCCTGGTATGCATGGATGGGTCAACATCTGAAAATCAATAAATGTGATACATCACATTAACAAACTGAAGAACAAAAACCATATGATTGCCTCAATAGTCGCAGAGAAGGCACTTGATAAAATACAACATCCTTTCATGATGAAAACCTTAAGCAAATTGGGTATAGAAGGAACATTCCTCAACACAATCAAGACAGTGTGTGACAAACCCACAGCCAGCAACTTATTGAATGGGGAAAAGTTGGAAACTTTACCATTAAGATCTGGAAACAGACAAGGATGCCCACTCTCACCTTTACTATTCAATATAGTCCTGAAAGTTTTAGCCAGAGCCACTAGGCAAGAAAAAAGAAATCAAAGGGATACAAGTTGGGAAAAAGGACATCAAACTATTGCTTTTTGCAGATGACATGATTCTATTTATAGGGGATCTGAAAGACTCCACTGAGAGACTAATGGAATTCATAAAAGATTTTGGTAAAGTGGCAAGTTATAAATTAACACACAAAAATCAATAGCCTTTGTATATGCAGACAATGCCATGGCTTAGAAAGAACTTCTAAGATCAATCCCACTCATAATAGCTACAAAAAAAAAATAAATACCTCAGAATAAATTTAACCAAGGATGTCAAAGATCTCTACAATGAAAATTGTAAAACATTAAAGAAAGAAATAAAAGAAGCCACAAAAAAATGGAAAAATCTTCCATGTTCATGGGTTGGAAGAATCAATATCAACAAAGTGTCCATACTACTGAAAGCAATTTACAGATTCAATGCAATTCCAATCAAAATACCAACAACGTTCTTCTCAGATCTAGAAACAACAATGCTGAAATTCATATGGAAACCGAGTAGACCCAGAATAGCTAAAGCAATCTTATACAACAAAAACAAAACCAGAGGCATCACATACCAGATTTCAAGACATACTACAGGGCAGTTATAATCAAAACAGCCTGGTACTGATACAAAAACAGATGGGTAGACCAATGTGACAAAATAGAAATGCCAGAAATCAATCTACACATCTACAACTAACTTATCTTTGACAAAGGAGCTAAAATAAATCCCTGGAGCAAGGACAGTCTCTTTAACAAATGGTGCTGGGAAAACTGGATCTATGCATGCAGAAGTATAAAAAAAGACCCCTACCTTACACCTTACACAAAATCCACTCAAAATGGGTTAAAGACCTAAACCTACAACCAGATGCCATCCAGTTATTAGAGAACATTGGGGACATTCTGCAAGATGTTGGAATAGGCAAAGACTTCTTGGAAAATACCCCAAGCACAGGAAATCAAAGCCAAAAATGACAAATGGGATTTCATCAAATTGAGAAGCTTCTTCATTGCAAAAGAATGGGAGAAAATATTTGCAAACTACACAACTGATAAAGGATTAATTTCAAGAATCTATAAAGAGTTCACAAAACCTAACAACAACAAAACAAACAACCCAGTGAAGAAATGGGCAAAGGATTGAACAGACATTTTTCAAAAGAAGAAATCCAAATGGCCAACAGACACATGAAAAAATGCTCAGGAACACTAGCCATCAGGGAAATGCAAATCAAAACCACAATGAGGCTTTACCTCACCCCAGTTAGAATGGCTTTCATATAGAAATCAATAAACAACAAATGCTGGTGAGGATGTGGGGAAAAGGTTACTCTAATCCATTGTTGGTGGGAATGTAAACTGGTGCAGCCACTGTGGCAGACAGTATGAAGGTACCTCAGAAATCTGACTATAGACCTGCTACATTACCCAGCCATCCCACTCTGGGAATTTACCCAAGAGAAATGAAATCAACATATTAAAGAATGATTTGCACCTCCATGTTCATTGCAGCTTAGTTCACAATAGCTAAGATACACTATCAATCCAAATGTCCATCAACTGAAGACTGGATAAAGAAATCATGAGATATTTACACTATCGAATACTACACAGCAGTTTAAAAAAAATGAAATCCTGTCATTTGCAACAACATGGATACAACCGGAAATCATTATACTTAATGAAATAAGCCAGTCCCAAAAAGCCAAATACCATATGTTCTCCCTGATCTGTGGTAACTAATAAAGCATCTAAAAAGTAATCTATAGAAGTGAAATTGACACTTTGAGATGCAATGATTTTGAACAGCCCTTGTCTCAACTGTTGAGGAACAGTGTTTTTTTTTTTTTTTTATTTTCTTGACACTATTTGTTGAATTCTTCAATTAGAGTTAATTTTATGAGTATGAAGTTAACTGAAAGTAGATCTTTGTAAAAAATAAGAATGAGAATGGGAGAGGGAGGAGGAAGAAGGGTAGGAGTGTGTGCAGGAGGGAGGGTGGGGTGGGAAGAATTACTGTGCCCCTGAATTTGTATATATGAAATTCATGAAGTTTGCACACCTTAAATAAAAGGTTTCTAGGTTAAAAATAAAAGTAAATAAATAAAAGAGCCAACTGTTGAGGATGCACAGAGTGGGTGTGCTTTGCTCTTGTGTGATGCTTTGTTCCTAATGAATACAGAACCTTCAGTGTGACAAGTGTGCTACCTCACTCTGCACTACCCCCTGGGCAAGGGCATCAAGATCAGCTCTGCATCCTTCTTCACTTTGGGACAAGTTCTCACCACTCCCATTCTACTCTCCCACCTCTGCTGTTGTAGGCAGGTGAGCTATAGGATCAGACACAAGGCAAATAATTAAAGTCAAATGTGACCCAGGCCCACTGCGACAACTAATGGAGACTGTCATTTCATTGGCACATCACACTTGCTCATCACTGTTCTTTTTTTTTTTTTTAAGATTTTATTTATTTGGCTGGCGCCGTTGCTCACTAGGCTAATCCTCCACCTAGCGGCGCCGGCACACCAGGTTCTAGTCCCGGTCGGGGCGCCGGATTCTGTCACGGTTGCCCCTCTTCCAGGTCAGCTCTCTGCTGTGGCCAGGGAGTGCAGTGGAGGATGGCCCAAGTACTTGGGCCCTGCACCCCATGGGAGACCAGGATAAGTACCTGGCTCCTGCCATCAGATCAGCATGGTGTGCCAGCCGCGGCGGCCATTGGAGGGTGAATCAACAGAAAGGAAGACCTTTCTTTCTGTCTCTCTCTCTCACTGTCCACTCTGAAAAAAAAAAAAAAGATTTCATTTATTTATTTGACAGAGTCACAGACAGGGAGAGGGAGAGACAGAGAGAAAGGTCTTCCTTCCATTGGTTCACTCCCCAAATGGCCGCAACGGCCAGAACTGTGCCAACCTGAAGCTAGGAGCCAGGAGCTTCTTCTGGGTCTCCCATGCGGGTGCAGGGGCTCAAGCACTTGGGCCATCTTCCACTGCTTTCCCAGGCCATAGTAGAGAGCTGGATTGGAAGAGGAGCAGCCAGGACTAGAACTGGCGCCCATTTGGGATGCTGGTGCTGCAGGTGGAGGGTTAACCCACTGTGCCACGATGCCAGCCCCCTCATCACTGTTCTAAGCACTTAATAAACATAAACTCATGAATCCCTGGAACAACCTTTGATTTCTGTCTCTCCACTTTGTAAATGGGGAAAAAGGCCACAGAGACGTTATTAACTCTGTTTTCAGAGATGAAGAGTTCCTCAGCAGAGAACTAGGAAGTGAGATTTGAACCCAGGTTGACTGACTTTAGGGAGCACAGCTGAATAGCAGTCATCATCCCTCCCAGAGCAATGAGCTAGAAAGAGCAATGATCCGAGAGCTGACAATCAGGGTTCTTGTCTGGATTTTGCTCTAACTTGCTGGGTGTCCTTGGGTCTTTCCTCTTTAAAAAAAAAAAAAAAAAAAAAAAAAAGTAGGTGGGGAGGAATTAATAAAGAATTACAAATTAAAGCACTGTTTTCACCAGTCAAGCTACATATGTTCTGTCCTCACTGTTGGTAAAGCCAGAGGAAAACAGGCACTTTCTGTATTCTTGGGAAGAGTATGGGAACAGCAAGAGCCATGACAGCAGCAGTAGCTGAACTTCACTGAAAGCTTAAACGCACAAGCACTGTAATAAATTCCTTACAGAGATTGTCTAAGGTAGTCCTAATGACCATCGCATGATATAGGCATTCTGACTGGGCACAATGATAGGTGATGAACCAAACCTGAAATGCATTCCATGTGGGCCAATGAAGAAGTCAAAGCTTGGAAAGATGTATCACATGGCAAGGTCTCAGAGTTAGACATGATGGACAGTGGTGTAGACTTGGGAGGCCTGCTCCAGAGCACAGTCATGCAGATGGGAATAGAATCCTTCTGCATCTGTTAACTAATGTCAAACCCTTGGGGTGGGCATTGTAGCACAGCAGGTTAAGTTGCCCCTTGGGAGATCCACAACATGACCTAGCCATCCCACTCCTGAGAATTTACCCAAACAAAATTAAATTGGTATATGAAAGAATTATTTTATACCCTCATGTTTATTGCAGCTCAATTCACAATAGCTAAGATATGGAATCAACCCAGATGGCCATCAACTGATACTGGATAAATGTGGTATATGAATACTGTGGAATACTATTCAGCCATACAAAAGAATGAAATCCTGTCTTTTGCAACAAATAAATGCAACTGGAAATAAGCTTAGCAAAGTAAGCCAGTCTCAAAAAGGCAAATATAGTATGCTTTCTCTGCTATGTGACAGTTAATATAGAATACCAAAAAATGTATAGGAATGAAAGGTTCATTTTGGGATGACTGTTATTTTAGCTCTGTTCATACTCTGTGGAATGGTGCTCTTCCTACTTTCTACTTGTTGAATATTGTGATTAGTGTTGAATTAAGCCTGTGAATATAGAGTGGATTAAAACTATGGCTCTGCAAAAACTGAGGAAGAGAGAGAAGGGAGGGGGAGGGAGGTTGGAGGGGGAGCAGAAGAGTGAGGAAAGTATGGTAACTGTTCCTGTGGAATTCATAAAATCTGTTCTCTCTATGTTAGTAAAAAGTTTTTTTTTTTAAGTTGCCCCTTGGGGCGTATCAAGTGCCTGGTTCAAATTCTAGCCCCTCTGCTTCTAATCGACCCTCCTGCTAATGCACCTAGGAGTCAAAAGATGATGGTTCAAGCACTTTAGTCCAAATCATCCACACGGGAAACAGACTGAGTTCAAGTCTCCTGACTTCAGCCTGGCCCAGCCTCATTTGCTGTGGACATTTGGGAAGCGAACCAGCAGATGAAAGATCTCCATCTCTTCCTCTCTCTCTGCCACTCTGCCTTTCAAATAAATAACTTTTTAGGCCAGCGCTGCAGCTCACTAGGCTAATCCTCCACCTTGCAGCACTGGCACACCGGGTTCTAGTCCCGGTCGGGGCGCCGGATTCTGTCCTGGTTGCCCCTCTTCCAGGCCAGCTCTCTGCTGTGGCCAGGGAGTGCAGTGGAGGATGGCCCAAGTCCTTGGGCCCTGCACCCCATGGGAGACCAGGAAAAGCACCTGGCTCCTGCCATCGGATCAGCCCGGTGCACCGGCCGCAGCGCGCCTGCCGCGGTGGCCATTGGAGGGTGAACCAACGGCAAAGGAAGACCTTTCTCTCTGTCTCTCTCTCTCACTGTCCATTCTGCCTGTCAAAAAAATAAAAATAAAATAAATAAATAAATAAATAACTTTTTAAAAATCCCTCAAAGTGGGCATTGTCTATAAACCTGAAAATCCCATCTTGGTGTTAATCTTAATTTATCTCAAGGAAATAATTATGGGTGTCTGAAGAATTTCTCTACAAAATACTTGTGACAGTTTAGCAGTAGGATTAAACGCAAATTTTTTCTTCTATTATTTACTTAAAGGTTCTCTAGTAAACAGTATTACTTTAAGAATAAGGGGCTTTCGGGGATCGGTGCAGTGGCGCACTGGGTTGAACCTCAGCCTGCAGCACCGGCATCCCATGTGGGCACCAGGTTCTGGTCCCAGTTGCTCCTCTTCCAGTCCAGCTCTCTGCTGTGGTCCGGGAAGGCAGTGGAGGATGGCCCAAGTGCTTGGGCCCTGCACCCGCATGGGAAAGCAGGAGGAGGCGCCTGGCTCCTGGCTTTGGATTGGCGTAGCTCCGGCCTTGGCGGCCGTTTGAGGGGTGAGCCGATGGAAGGAGGACCTCTCTCTCTCTCTCTCTCTCTCTCTCTCTGTAGCTCTACCTTTCAAATAAACAAACAAAAAATCTTTAAAAAGAATAATAAGGGGCTTTATTACTTTAAGAATTAAGAGGCCAGTGCTGTGGCATAGCAGGTAAAGCTGCTGCCTGCAGTGCTGGCATCCCAGATGGGTGCCAGTTCAAGTCCCGGCTGCTCCCCTTCCAATCCAGCTCTATGCTATGGCCAGGGAAGGCAGTAGAAGATGATCCAAGTCCTTGGGCCCCTGCACCTCAGTGCAAGACTGGGAAGAAACTCCTGGCTCCTGACTTCAGATCAGTGCAACTCCGACCCTTGCAATCATCTGGGGAGAAAACCAGTGGATGGAAGACCTCTCTCTCTCTCTCTCTGCCTCTGCCTCTGCCTCTGCCTCTAACTCTGCATTACAAATAAATAAATGAATCTTTTTAAAAAGGTCTTTAATATTAATAAATGTGGCCGGCGCCATGGCTCAATAGGCTAATCCTCCGCCTTGCGGCACTGGCACACCGAGTTCTAGTCCCGGTCGGGGTACCGGATTCTGTCCCAGTTGCCCCTCTTCCAGGCCAGCTCTCTGCTGTGGCCCGGGAGTGCAGTGGAGGATGGCCCAAGTGCTTGGGCCCTGCACCCACATGGGAGACCAGGAGGAAGCACCTGGCTCCTGGCTTTGGATCAGCGCGGTGCGCCGGCCGCAGCACGCCAGCCGCGGCGGCCATTGGAGGGTGAACCAACGGCAAAGGAAGACCTTTCTCTCTGTCTCTCTCTCTCTCACTATCCACTCTGCCTGTCAAAAAAAATTAATAAATGGACTAAAAGATATTATCTTTTCACATTTTATAATTCTATGACTCTACAGAAGGTATTTATTGGATTTAGAATTACATTAAATGTAACACAAGCCTATTGAAAGCACTAGAGTGAAATTTTTTAAACTATTAGATTTTGTAATCATCATTATCTTGTTGATCTGTCTGTGCTGATTATAAAAATAAAGAAAAGTTGCTGATGAGGTTCGACCCTGTCCTCCATCTGCAGTTACTTTGCAAATTTTCTCTTCTCTGTCCGGTTTCACCTCCTTCGGAAGAGTTCTCTGGCCCTAGGTCTGGTTGTTACGGTCGTCATGGGATCCAGGCCACAGCTGAGCCTCAGGCCTTGACCATATCTCACGCTTTCGGTTTACCTGACTGCAGGTAAGACCGAAAGATCCCTGAAGACAGAGGCTAGTTCTCAACAGACTTCATATTCCCAGGTCATGGCCCAGCATGCTTGTGTAAGAAAAAGAATTAGACGCTACTTGTCAACCAACAGAACAATAATTAATAGTTGATAATCAGTAATTGCCAATACTGTGACTAGCAGAAAAGAAATATTTTGATATTTTCATGGTCAGTTTTTAAAATTCATTTGCATTGCAGATAATTTCTAAGTTCATTTCCTTTAAATTAAGAGGTAGCTTATTGATGTTCCTGAGCTCTCCAAGCAAATTGGGAGAACGCGTGCGGGCACCACAGCTTTTACCTGACTGTAATGTGGTTTAATGTTGTTTTGAAAAATGTATCTGCATCTGTCCTAGTTACATTCATTGTGCTAACAGAAATACCCTACATGAATTCTCTGCTTCCAAAGTTAATTTGGCAAACATCTGTTGCAAGAAAACGGCCCAGATGGTTTCTGACATGTCGTGATAATAAATAAGTGGTCCTTTTCACACACTGCATGGTGTTTGCTGTAGTTTTCTATTAAAGGGACCAAAAAAAAATCGCTTAATTTCATGGCCACCCAAGGCACATGGAAACATATGTGATTCACATGTACAAATGCCAGACCGCTCTTTATAGATTCAAATGGGGTCACATTGCCAGGGAGATCGCCTATGTTACTGGCCCATGTCTCTTTCTAATATTTTAATATCACTTACCACAATGCCTCGCTCACAGTATCTGAATCTTTTTAACAGCACTATGTGGTAGCTCTTAGCATTTTCTTTCTTTCTTTCTTTCTTTTAAGATTTGTTTGTTACTTTGAAAGGTAGAGTGACAGAGAGAGGGAGAGACAGAAAGATAGAGAGATCTTACCTCCATTAGTTCACTCCACAAATGGCCACAATGACCAGATAAGGCCAGGCTGAAACACAGGAACCCATGCCTTGCCCATGTGAGTGCCAGGAACCCAAGGACTTGGGCCATTTTCCACTGGCTTCCCAGGCACACTAGCAGGGAGCTGGATGGGAAGCGGAGCAGCCAGGACTTGAACGAGGCAGCATCACAGGTGCTAGCTCGACTGCTCTACCACAAGCCCAGTTCCAGTAGTATCATTTTCTAGAAGAAGCAGTAGCCCAAGCCTCTCAGCCAGCAGCAGAGCATCTGGCGCAGCTCCATTTTCCCAGCACCTCAGCTGCACTGGTTCCTGGGCTTCCACTCTCAGGCTGCATCCTCAGTGGGGAGGTTGAGTGCCCAGGCCTCTTCCCCTACAAAGGACACTTGTCACAGCTCTGAAGCCCAGTGTCAGTCCCGCCCCCTCACACAAAGGGGCACACTTTCTGCCCCCTCTCCAAGTCTTCAAGTACCAAAGCCACAGGGGTGTGGAGAATGCCTCTCATGCCCAACAGTAGAGCCCCTCTTTAACAGGCAGGTGGGGTTTATCCTATTATTTCACAGGGCATCTTTCTCTCTCTCTCTCTCTCTCTCTCTCTCTCTCTCTTCTTTTCTGAAAGGCAGAGTTATAGAAGAGAGAGGGAGTGACAGAGAGAAAAATCTTCCATCTGCTGGTTCACTCCCCAAATGGTTGGAGCTGAGCCAGACCAAAGCCAGGAGTCAGGAGCTCCCCACATGTGCGCTGGGACCCAAGAACCTGGGCCATCCTCTGCTGCTTTCTCAGGCACATGAGCAGGGAGCTGGGTTGGAAATGGAGCAGCAGGAATTTAACTGACACCCATATGGGATGCTGGCATCCCAGGCAGCAGCTTTACCCACTACACCACAGCACAGGCCCCACGGAGCATCTTCTGAAACGCCTTCTTTTCTGCCAGCCATCTGCTCTGCCAGGCTGGACCACAGACTAAATCTGAGAAAGGGGGACGAGGCTCTTAATCTCCTTTTGTCAGAACCTACTAACAACCTCATTCTGCCAGCCGAGTGGGTCAAGGGGCAGACAAGCTCTCAAATTTCTCAGCAAACATAACCGGATACAGAATGAGGTATTTATCAAATTTGCTTGCCTAAAGAGTGGCCATGCGGTTAGGAGTCCATAACTCACTGGGAGATGGTTAGGAAGATCCCATGGGGGTGTGTCGGGGAAGGCACAGGTGGTGGCTAAACTGCCCAGGAATAAGTGAGTCTAATTAGCATCCGCCTCTGCTTTGCTGGGGTTGCTACAGAAGTCTGGGGCTAGAGTGGAGGAGATCTTGATAACAGAGAAGTGGCCGAGTGGGCTGGCTCTGCTCACCCACAAACGGCATTTGCTCTTTCCTCACTGGAGAGATCTTGAACAAGTGTTTAAAGAACAGGCACGTGAGGAGGCACCAATCTGAGAAGCTGCAAACTCCACACAAGCCTTCCCTGCAGGCTCCAACGATAGACACGGTCCGGCTGCTCCTACGATAGCTGCCTCCCATAAAACTGTTTCTAGAATTTTTAACTTGTCCTTAATGTTTATGTCTAGTGCTTGCTTAAATAGAGTCTGAAGGGGAGGGAAGGCATTTAGCCTAGAGACAGAGAGAAAAGTCTTCCATCTGCTGGTTCACTCCCCAAATGGTTGGAGCTGAGCCAGACCGAAGCCAGGAGCCAGGAGCGCCCCACATGTGCAGGACAACACTTGAAATGCCTGCATCTCACATCAGAGTAGCTGGGTCTGGTTCTGGCTCCACCTTCCTGCTAATGCAGACCCTGGGAGGCAGCAATGACAGCCCAAGTGACTGGGTTCCTGCCACTCACGTGGGAGACCTGGCTGAGTTCCCAGATCCTGGCTTCAGCCCAACCCACCTGACTTGGGCAGACATTCAGTGAATGAACCAGCAGCTGGAAGATATCGCCTGTCTGTCTCTGTTTTTCAAGTAAAATGAAAACAAATAAGTAAAATGCTTTAAAGGAAGTGCAACACCTCACTTAAAGCACTTAAGTAACATACAGAGCAATTAAATACTGTTAAGTGCTTAACTTAAATAACATTGGTGAGCACTTAATGTATATCTAGCATTGTATGAAGTGCTTTATTTACACTATCTCATTTAATACGCATATAGCACAGTAAGCGCTGATACTAGCCCCATCTTCCAGGCGAGAAACTTGAGACTTAGAGATATTATTTGTGATCTGTGATTTGTCCAAGGTGTCCAGCCATCAAAGAGCAGAGACCTACGTAGAATATTTGGCAAAATACCAAGGAGACGATGCGAGTGGAACTCACCAGGAAGAGGCGGCATCAGCGGAACGCAAGGGGCCCAGGGGCAGGACCGGTAGAGAAATGGTGGAGGTGGATAAAGCCCTGCAACCCACACGGTAGCCTGGGGGGAACCCAGCCTGCCCCTGTTTCTGTACAGCTTACTTCTGCAAACTAAGAATAATTTTGACCTTTCTAAATGGTCAGGGGAGAAATCAGAGCAAAAGAAAAATAATTCATGACTCAAGGAGCCGTATGAATTTGAATGACCACAAATAAGAATTTATGAGAAGCCAGCTGTTGTCACTCATTTCCCTGCTGTCCCTGACAGTGAAAGGGCTGAGCACTTGCAACAGAAAGTGCGGTCCCCAAGTCTGACACTTGCTGTGGGCCCTAACATCTCCCTCCCTCTCTCTTCCTCCCTTCTCCTCCTCCTCTGTCTCTCCCTCCCTTCCCTTCCCCTCTCCCCCTCTGTCTTCAGGTGAGGGCATCATGAGAAGGTGTGCAGAGTCAGCCAGGAAGCGAGGCCTCACCACCAGCTCACTGGCCCCTTGCTCTTGGCCTTGCCACCTCCATTGCCGTGGGAAGATGTACTTCTGTCTTGTAATGGCAGCCTGGTGTCCACCAAGTGCCGCACCAGGATATGCAAGACTGTGGCGAACCATACCAAGGCCCTGACTTCAGGAAACCGGGCCAGCTGTGATGTCAAGGCACGGGTGGGTGTGTGAGCTTGGGCAAAGGTTGCCGCTCCTGTCCTGTACGTCCAGTGTGAACAGAAGACTGCATGGAGGATCTCTCCTAGAACTGGCATTTTCTTCTATCAGCACTATGGCTTCCTTTTACTTTCTACCTAAGCATGGTTTATGAAGCATACAGATTTCACTCTAAGGCCCACCCACGTGCTCTTCCCCATGCACAGTAACTGGATGTATTTCCTTTTGCCTGTCCTGCATGTGTTTTCAGTTCTTAATTTCATTAAAACTGAGATGTGGTTAGAGTCCGCCGAGTGTTAGCAGTTGCTGCCAGCCTGGATGGAAGTCAAGTTCAAATCCTGGAGAGGACTTGAGTTTGTTTCTGCCCTCACATGGGTCCATACACAACTGACAGCTCTAAATTAAATTCACTCCTTGATGTTCTTTGAGCCTCCTTGGCAGAGTAAATTCAGACCACACCGGCAGGGGAGCCTGTCGGTGGTTGCCAGCGTTGTGGTGCAGCAAGTTAAGCCACCACCTGCGACACCTCCATTCTGTACGAGCGGCAGCTTGAGTCCCAGCTACTCTGCTTCCAGTCCAGCTCCCTGCTAATGCACCTGGGAAGGCAGCTGATGACGGCCCAAGTGCTTGGGACCCTGCCACGCTTGTGGGAGACCAAGATGGAGTTCCAGGCTACTGGATTCAGCTCAGCCCAGCCTCAGCTTATTGTGGATATTTGGAGAGTAAACCAGCAGATGAGAGCTATTTCTCTCCCTTTCTTTCTCTCTCTCTCTCTCTCTCTTCCTGTACTGCCTTTCAAACTTAATAAATCTTTTAAAAAAAATCCAACTTTTCCCCTGAATGCCATGCATAGCAAGTTTTTTCTCTCTCACCTTTCCCTGAGGACACAGTGCTTCGGCTTGTCCCATCAGGGGGCGGCCTCTGTAGACGCTTCAGCCTGGGGGCTTCTCTTTCCTCCAGAATGCAGTGATTTTCTCAAGAGGGGATTCGATGGCAACCGCACGGGGTGATGTCTCCCTCTCTGCGTTGCCCCCGTGCTGTAGTACTCATCAGCAATACACCTGTCTCTGCCAACAGCCTCTGAGCCTGTAGGGCTGAGAGTGAAGCCAGAGAAAGGCCGGCCTCAGCTCTGCACCCCTAGGCCTCAGTAGTGTTCCTGGAACACAGTCGGCCGTTTGAAGAAACGATCCAGTGGTGGGTGAGCACGCGGCTCACTCTTCTCCATCGATCTTCAGTGCAATGGGGGCAATCGACAGGATACTCTGAAACCCATAAATGCTAGAATTGGCATTTAGACGTGTCTTATGAAAACACTTGCTGATATAGAAAATATTCACAACATATTGCTAATGAAAATATATGCCCAAACAGTGTATTTGTGTGTGTATAATTTTTAAATGATTTCCACATATAATAATGTACCAAAATATTAATGGTAACTTCTGAACTATAAGTCTCTGGATAGCTTTTTCTTAATCCTGCTGTTACGAACTTTTTTTTTTTTAAAGATTTGTTTATTTTATTTGAAAGTCAAAATTACAGAGAGGGAAAGACAAAGGCAGAGAGAGAGAGAGGTCTTCCATCTGCTGGTTCACTCCCTAAGTTGCCGCAACAGCCAGAGCTGTGCTGATCCGAAGCCAGGAGCCAGGAGCTTCTTCCAGGTCTCCCACATGGGTGCAGGGGGCCAAGGTCTTCCATGATCTTCCACCACTTTCTCAGGCTCATTAGCAGAGAGCTGGATCACAAGTGGAATGGCCGGACTTGAACCAGCGCCCATACTGGATGGTGGTGCTGCAGGCTGCAGCTTTATCCACTATGCCACAGCACCAATCTTTCAAAAATTTCCTCAATGATTATGTAACAAACACATACAATTGCACTTTTTTTCCAAATATATAGGAATGGGAAATGTGAGCAAGGAACCTCGCGTTGGTTCTGCTCCTAAAAATCACCATCTTCCTTAATCAAATGCAACCCGGATCCCCTAGTATTGGCAACGAAAAGAGACTCTCCATGTGCCCGACCACAGCGTGGTATTACACTGGGGGCGGGAGAGAAGGGGACACATGAAACAACAGAAAGTAGAGGCTGACCAAATCTTAGCAGCCAGAGCCTGAACTGTAACAGGCTGAAGAATCAGCACTCGTTTCCCAAGGTTTGCCTTCCCCTCCAGGGCTCTCCAACAGTCCTTAGCTGTCCCTTTCACACTCAAGCCTAAGGAGACACCTGTCACTTTCATGACCTCTGTATAACTAATGAAAATGAACCCTCAGAGTACCTGCAGTAGAAGAAACTATTAACTTGGGGAAAGAATAAAACTCAGCTAATGAAGGCAAAGTTTATGCCCATGGAGAAAAGGGATGTGGCTCTCTGCTGCCTTCTTTATTTCCACTTGGCCTGCCCTGCGGAGACCCAGGGACTCCCTCCAGAACAAAGCCACGCTGACGTTTGGGTTAGTGCCCCTTAAAATCCTGGAGGCAACATCCTGCATGTCCAGCTCAACCTGTATAGTATAATGGCCTTGGAATTTCCAGAAGCACACCTAACGCAGGAGTGCTGTGTCTGGAATTTCTCGTTATGACATCGAGCCTGGGGGTTTCAAGCGAAGGAAAGAAAAGGGCTTCTTCACGGGGTTAGGGCTTTCCCAGCTGAGTGGCCTGGCCATGACCAACCCTAAAGATATAATAGAAGAAAAGCATAAGCAGAGAGGTACATTGTACTCATAAACAGGACAGCTCAAGCACAAAACGATGCACATTTCTCCCAAACGAATCTACAAATACAATACAACTTTAATCAAATTTTTGACAGGTGTTTTAAAGATGTTAACAAACTAGTTCTAAAATGTGTGGGACATCCAGCAGACCAAAATTAGCCCCTCAGTTTTGTTGGAAAAGGAAGAGGATCAGAAGAGGAGGAGAGATTTGCTCTATCACATATGGTAACTTATTAAGCTACAGCAGGGGCAGGTGTCGGCCTGAGGTTAAAATGCCACTTAGGATGCCTGCATCCCTGACCAGAGCACCTGGCTTGGATTCCAGACTCTGGATCCTCATTCCAGCTTCCCTCTAATGCAGACCCTGGGAGGCAACAGTGATGGCTCGAGCAATTGCATTCCTGTTATGCAGCTGGGAAACTGTCCTGGCTTTTCTAGGCTCCCCTCCCCCCACCCACTTCCCCAACCATCCCTCCCCTGCAGTCCTGCCATTGCAGCATTTTGGCAGGTGGACGCTCCCTGCCCCTTTGACTCTCAGAGAACTAGCTAAAAGCTACAGTGGGGCTGGGCCTGTGGCACAGTGGCTAAGCCGCCTCCTGGGATGCCCGCATTCCGTGTCAGAACACCAGCTCAAGTCCGATAGCTCTGCTTCTGCTCCAGCTTCCTGCTAGTGCACACTGAGAGACAACAGATGATGGCTCAAGTGCTTGGGCCCCTGTCACCCGTGTGGGAGAACCAAGTTGAGTTCCAGCGGTCCTGGCTTCGGCCTGGCCCAGCCCTGTTGTTGTGGCCATTTGTGAAGTGATATCTCTCTTTGTCACTTTCTCTCTCTCTCTCTCTCTCTCTCTTTCTCTCCCTTTCAAGTAGATGAAAAGAAATAAATAAACATTTTTAAAACATTTAAAGATTTTTTAAAAAGCTATGTCAATTAAGCCTTGGTATTGACTCAGAGATGAGGAAAATAATAAAAAGAATATAGAACCCAAATAAAGACCTAAACAAACATGAAAATTTGACCAATCCCGAATTATGAATCCAGCTCCTGGCTTCATCCCTCTCCCCTCTACCATTCTGTGCATTTGCAGAGCCAACCAGCAAGTGGGAGCATTCTCTCTCTCTCTCTCTCTCTCTCTCTGCCTCTCAAATTAATCAATTAATTTTTTTTAAAGTTCAAAAATTCATGCTAGGAAAAAACTATGCATAGATTTTAAAATGGTTTGGACCGAAATAAACTTCTTTTAATTCCATGGTTCCGCAAACCAGTATTACCAAACAGCTGCCCTGAAGACAGTAAATGTGCAATAAAGTAGTGCATACTGATACAACAAAATACTACAAAGTAGTTAAAAAGATAAACTCCTAAATTCTGGTATTGTCAAGGGTAACTCTCAAATATTGAGTCAAGTAAACAAGTTGCAGAACGTGTGCTGAAATATCATTCCTACAAAGCTTGGACGAATGCATGGAAGTTATGCTTTACAGATGCGTACATACGCGGAATCATATCAAACCTTCACGGCAGGGCGGGCATTGAGGTACAGCAGGTTTAAGCCACTGCTTGGGAAGCCCACATCCCATATCAGAGGGCCCAGGTCCAAGTCCCATCTCCACCTCCAGTCTAGCACCCTGGGAGGTGACAGAGGATGGCTCAAGGCCTTGGGTCCCTGCCACCCTGTGAGAGAGCTACATGAACTTCAGGACTCCTGGCTTCAGTCTGGCCCTGCTTCAACTGTTGCAGGCATTTGGGGAATGCACCAGCAGATGGAAGATCTCTCTCTGTCTCTGCCTCTTTCTCAAATAAAGAATAAAAAATAGTTAAGAACTTTTTAAAAACCCATGGCATTGAAAAACATAAAATTCTGTATGATAATTATCCTCTGGGTAGGCAAGGAGAGGAATAGAGTTGAAAACCAGTACACAGGATATGTCAATTAAAGCTGTACATTTCTACATTTTTTAACCTGAATGAAATTTAATACAATAATAAAGAGAATTTTCTTATTCACTTTGAAATCCAGCTAAAGCCCTGAAGCTAAACAGCATTAATTAATAGGCACATTTCTGTACAATTTTATAAAAATTGGCCAAGTACATGTATAAATAAGAATTGAAATGTCACACTGTACCCTATAAATATGTACAATTACCAAGTGTCAATTTTTAATTTTTTTTTTTAAATAATCAAGCTGGTCCTTCAAATATCAGCCTCCATCGGTCACCTGCAGCCAGTTTACAAGAAGGCTGCAGGTTCGGTGACGGCAGCTTTGAAGAGGCATTGCAACACAGACAATTAAGTCATGGCTAGGGTGCCGGGAATCAGGTCCTACCTCCACTTCCAATCCAGTCTCCTGCTAATGGGCACCCTGGGGGGCAGCAGATGATGGTTCAAGTACCTGGGTCCCTTCCACCAGCATGGGAGACCCAGGTTGAATCTCTAGCTGCTGCTGGCTTCACCCTGGCCCAGTCCTGGTTATTGTGGGTATTTGGAAAGTGAATCTGTGAACAGAAGAGATTCCTCTCTCTTTCTCTCCCTCTCCCTCTCTCTCTCTCTCTCTCTCTCTCTCTCCCCCTCTCCCTCTCCCCCTCTCCCTCTCTCCCTCTTTCTCTCTCCTTTGCTCTGGAGAAGAGAGCCCTGTGAAGAAGCCCACATATTGAGGAAATGAGTCTCAAGTCACCAGCAAGCAAGAATCTCAATCTCTCTCTCTCTCTGATAAAACAAAAATAAACTTTTTTTAAAGCTATTTACAAAAATCTCCACAGCAAAAGACTAGCTGGAGCAGCATGCAATTACAGGGTGGGAGAGAGGGCTGATTGGAAGGGTAGGTTTTTTTGGCAGGAAAAGGAATCCTGGTATTTTCCCACAGACCAAAAGAATCTGGAGAGAGCAGCAACGTGTGAGCCGTCCCAAAGAGACCTTGACCAAGAAAACTGCTTCCTGGAGCTGGGGCTCCCCAACAAGAAGAAGCTGTGTAAGACCTTTAACACGAGGAACAAACTGGTCAAGGATTTCAAGAAGCCAATCGGAGAATGACTAGAGTCGGATGCAGGCGCTGCACCCGACTCATTCCCGGGAGAACCCATATGTGGATGCTTGGATTAACAAAAGGAATGAGGAACCAGTAAGTATCAGCCAAGAGAAGACTACCCGGGAGGGGTTCCAAATGCTTATGGAAAATAGATACTATGAAAAAATTATGCATGAATTTCAAAAATGTTTGCACCAAGATAAGCTTACCCTTTACTTCTATTTTCCACTAACTTTTTTTTGCAGTATACTTGTATCTAATACTAAGAACAATCTTTATTGTTGTTGTTCCTCTTTCTTTAATCTGCTGTCCGTCTCAGAGTCAGGAGAGGTGCGAGCTGCACGGGAGACTGGCTCCACGGTTTCCTGTCTGGACATGGACTCCTCTTCCAGCTGAGCGCCGGTCAGAAGCTCCGGGACCTAGCAGAGATGCCGGTGACAGAGCGAGGAAGGGACATTTAGCACAGTGTGGGTGAAAGCGGCGGTAGAGAAAAAGCTGTTTCTCGTTTGTACTTCTCTGTTTAATCTCGTCTTAATGAAGCAATACCACAGATGCGGCAGAGTTCATCTTCCCTCCAGTCCGCGGCAGCCTGCAGAAGCCTGTGTGCGTGACCCCACACCCGTCCCCCTCCCCGCCCGGGGCCCAGGGCTGCCCTGGGTGCTCACGAACACACAGCAGGGGCAGGCGTTCGGCCCAGGGTGAGACACCGCTCGGGATGCCCACATCCCACACCGGAGCGCCTGGATTCCAGTCCCGGCCCCACTCCCAATTCCAGCTTCTGTCAAACACCCATCCTGGAAGGCAGCTGCTTGGGCTCCTGCCACCCACGCAGGAGACTCCAATCCCAGCATGGGTCTGGCCCAGCTCTGGCTGTTGTGGGCGTTTGGGGAGTGAAGCCACAAACGCGATAGATTCTCTCTCTGTCTCTCTCTTCCCCCAGCCACCCCCCCCCCCAACTCCATATGCACAAGTGAGGTTCTCAAACAAAATAAAAAGTTTTTAAAAATGTTAAACAACATATGGTAGTAATAAAATATTACTTCTGAGATTAGGTTATTTTAAAAGATTACTTCTCTGTCTCTCCTTTGCTCTGCAGAAGTGAGCCCTGTGAAGAAGCCCTCACATTGAGGAAATGAGCCTCAAGTCACCAGCAAGCAAGAAACTGAAGCCACCCAACAACATGTGACGTTGGCCAGCACCATGGACATTATTTTCATGGTTATTTATTTTATTTGAGAGACAGAGACAGAGATCTTCCATCAGCTAGCTCCCTCCCCAAATGACCATAATGGTCAGGTCTGGGCCAGGCCAAAGCCAGGAGCTTCTTCCGGGTCTACCACGTGGGTGCAGGGACCCAAGGACTTAGGCCATCTTCTACTGCTTTCCCAGGCACATTAGCAGGGAGATGGATCAGAAGTGGAGCAGCCGTATGGAGCACCCACGTAGGATGCTAGTGTCACAGGCAGTGGCTTAACCCACTGTGCCACAGCACCAGCCACTGCCCCAGGGAAACATTGAGTCCCCTTCCTCCTGCACCCACAGCGAAGCCACTCTCTGCTCTCTGACCCTTGGAAACTGTGTGAAATAAGCGTTTTCTGCTGCTCCAGTTTTCAGGCAATTTGTCACATAGCAATGGATATTCTACTACAGTGGGTACATAAATATTTCATAGACTCCCCGATGCTCTTCTGAATGCTAAAACACCTCACAATCTCAACATTATTCAACAGGAGCACTCTCCCCATGTTTAGCATCTTTTAAGGATGAGCACGTTCACTGTAACTTGGATGAAAATTCTTGTATACCCCCCCCCAGAGAACGCTCTCATAAAGGAAACTGCACTTTGGAAGTGAGAACTGTCAGGATATGGATTGTTCTGAAATCAAATTATCAAAATAATCTATGGAGCCAAAGGGCACTGGTAAAACACTCAAACAGTGCCTCTTGGGAATGCAAGTTAACATTGACATAGTCACTAAGGAAGACTGTCGCAAAAGAACCTCCCTGCAATGCTCCTTACAGTCACTAGATGGCGGTAAAGCTTTATCATGCCGTTACAGCCTTACTGCACAGTCTGGCCAGGGTTAAAACAAGTATAACTCAGAAAACCTAAGGAAACCCCTATTTATTAGTTAATAATATTTTTTGAATTATTATTTCCATGTTGGGAGTGAAATTGAGTTTCTCGTATTGATTTGTGACCTACATTCATTTTTGAAAGAGATAGGTTAAAGTAAATGTATTTGTTTTATAAAAATGAATAACTCAGTGATTTCTTTAAACTAACAATTTTAACCACTACATTCATTCATTCAGCTATTCCTCATTTGAAGTTTGGGATAATTTAGGCAGAGATGAGTCGCACTTTACTTTTGAAAGATTGGTACTTACAGATCTAGCTAGGAGAGTGCTCCAGTAATTACAGTACACTTGTCATTCCTTTCCTTCAAACTGTACCCCATTATAAACAGCTTCCTAGCTTAATAATTAAGAGCCTAGACCTTGGAGCCAGATTGTGTAAGTTTAAATCGCAGTTCTGCTTTGGGTTATTTATCTCAATATCTACCTCATAAATGAGTCAAAAATGAATTAGCATATATAAAGCCCTAGGAATGATATCTGGCACTTAGAAATGCTATTTAACTATTAACTATTATGACTATTTCATGGACGTTCTCCCTAGCTAACATGCTACGGGACTGTAAAGCAAAAACTGGAGCGTGAAACAGTCAACAGAACAAAGTTCACAGATGAAAGAGACAAACAAGATCACTCGCTCTGCCCTTTGCCATTGACATGGAAGAAGGGAGGTTGCCAAAGAACAGCAATCAACCAGGACTTGAAGAGAAATGAACCTTCCACCGCGCCGGGAAAGCATTCCCATTGGCTGAAGAAACCCCAAGCAGACAAATATTGGGCAATCTTGGCGGCCGGTCAAGTGCAGATGAAATTCTGAAGTGCTAGCAGGCTCTTCTGTCTGGCTCTTCCGTCTGTCTTCACTGTTCCTCAGCCCTCCACCTCCTAGGGGGTTCCACCTTCACTGCCTCCTAAAGGGAATGGCAGCCACAACGAGTGTTTTTAAAGCACAGGGCCCAGGCAGTAAGATAGAAAGGTCAGAGGGGAGAGCATGCTCTGTCTCCCTTGGCTCAACAAAGCCCCGCTGGGCAGGAGCACAGAGATTTGAAAGGAAAGCAAAGTTGGTGAGCTCCGAGAAGGGACCTCGGGTCTGCCCCCACACCTCATCTTCTGCTAACCACAGCTGAGCTCAGAGGAAGAGACAACACAAAGCCCACATGTGTTTGGAGACCCTGCGCAGACTATGCGCCCGCTCCGGGTGGGGTGGAAGAGCCGCGGGACTCTCCAGCTCCCTGTGTCCTGCTGGACAGGAGTAGAAGGAAAATCTGGTGGAGGCAGATGGTCCTGCAGGAGTCCCACAGAGTTACTAAAGCCACAGAGCGAGGTGGAGCAGCCCAGTGATGCCAGGAATGCAAGATGAGCCTGGAGCAGAGTTTCCCACGGTGCAGCTGGTGAGGAAGTATTAGGGGGAGCAGTAACATGCAGGGCGTGGTGTGCGCAAGGCATTGCGAAGCAAGGGACCGGAAGCCTGGCCGGCGGAAACCAGGTCGAGTACACAGGGACTTCCCAGGGACGTGGGTGTGTCCGCAAGGATACTGGTTTAATTGCTTTCAAACAGACCAAAATGGCAGAGCCCCAGACAAGACCGAAGGCTCGTGTCTGTCTCACACAAGTTCAAGTGGCAGCAGGTGCAAGCAGCCCGGAGCTGCTCGGCTGCCACGAGATCACCCAGGAGCCAGGATCTTTCTCTCTTGCCCTTTGCCACCCCGCAGAAGGCTGCCCTCCCTCACACCCTCACAGAATGAGCCGGCTCAGCATCGCCACACCCTCATTTCAGCCTGGGAGAAAGAGAGGAAGTAATGTGGGGAACTGGGGGCCAGGAGATGCCACAGGAGATGCTGCCCCAGGAGTGGACTCACCACTCCTACGCCCCACCGGCAGGCAGCCCTGACACACATGTCCACACCTGGCTCTCAACAGCCTGGGAAGTGTAGACAGGAGAGTCAACCTGGATAGAAGCATGGGGCCAGAGGGGTCGTGTCCCAACACCTGGATCCTACCCACACCCCTTGATTCTTAGATGCAACTCTAGGCAGATGGGGGAGGGGATTGAAATTGAGCAAAGTTGAGTTTCTTCTACTGAATGGAGCAGAGGCATAAAATAGAAATTAAATTTGGCTATCAAAAAAAGGGAAGAAAGTTCCGTACATCTTGGTTTGTGGACTGACATTTAAAACAGCTGCTCTGAATTGCTATTGCCGCATATGCTTGAAAAAATATATACCTGTAGATCCTTACAAAACCCGAGGAACTTGGGTTATGCAACTGTTGTGATGTAGTAACAATTTAATAACGAAGGGACATCATGAGATAGGTTTTACATCTTTGATGTTCCAAATAGTCCCGTTACACTTATTCATTTTATCTCAAATTCCTGTCCACTTACTCCCAAACTCCTTTCCCCAGGTGGTTAAAACAGGTGTGGGTGCAAAACCAAGGGTAGTGACTGGCTGGGCCGGCCACAGCCTCTCCGAGGGAACAAAGGCTCCGCCCAGAGACCAGGCCGACACACAAGCCAATCAGACAGTCCCTCCCCAGGATCTGAACCAGAAATAGATTGGAGAGCCTGTGACAGAGCTAGCCAGAGAATGAAAAGCAAAAAAAGGCAGCGAATCAGGCCATGAGTCAGCAGCACAGCCGCCAGGCACCCTGAGCTGAATAAATGCAGGCTGTGCGAAAGGAGCCCTCGCCAGTACTGGGGCTGCAGACTCAAAGGAGAACTGGTGTCACTCCCTACACTTCCTGCCCTCCCTGGCAGTGGGGTTGGAGCCAAGTGTCCGGTTCCAGACAGTGAAAGGGGAGCAGGAGTATCAAGTAACACTTCCAAGTCAAGGTCCCAGAGCCAACGCTCCTGTCCCTTGTAAGGGACTGCAGTGTGGCAGCGTCCCAGAGTGGCGGAGGGCAGGAGCATCTCTAGGGACCGCATCGCCGTACGTGAGCGAGAAATCCTTTTTGTTGAAGACCCTTGAGATCCTCGAGCTGGCCTGCTGTGGCTGCTGGTGGCCAGTTATCCAACTACTACAGGAACAGAAGAGAGTCTAGTGATGACAATTGCATCTCTGCAATGTGTTGTTACAAAGAACCCCTAAGTGTGGAGCAGTGTTGACAGCTGGTGTTTCTGCTGACCAGGGCAGTGTCCGTCCCCCTAGAGCCCAGGCCAGCTCAGCCATCACCTGTCGCCCGACTTTTGGGGAATCCTATCTCTACCTGTCTCCTTCACCGTGTTCCCTAAGTGAAAGCTAGAACACAGGTATATTCTCAAATTCCAAGGCAGTGTAGGGAAAGAAACAATTTTTTTTTTCTTACATTATGCTAGTTGTATGGCTGAGGCTCCTCTAAGGAAAGACAGATTAGCCAGAGAAAGGCACACAAGTGTGTTTACTGCACATTGTACGTGATGAGGCAGCCTTCCAGAAAGGGAAACCTGTGGATCTGCGTGCTGTTTGAAGGAGTGGAGAGTTGGAAAGACGGGGTGTGAGGTGGTGGTAATGCATGGGCACGGGGCTGGAGTCTGGCCCTGTTTGTTTAGATTCCGCTGATCTGTGTCCCTGTGTGCCTTCCCTTGGGTGTAGGGTAGGTGTCCCGTGACCTGCTTCAGAGCAGGATCAGGCAACTCCCTTCTGACTACTTCAGGAGAGAAGGGAGGGGTGAGGTCAGGGAGTTCTTCCTCCTTCTGCCACCTTCTCCTGGCCAGGGTGCTGCCTGTCCTGAACCCCAGCACCAGAATCTGCCCAGGAACCGATCGAATCCATGAGACTTATCATCTGCGTTAGGCAAAAAGACAAAACAGCTCACCCACACGGGGAAGAGCATGAGGCAAAATCCACTAGAAAGGAGAAATAGAGAAACAATGTCTTTAAGTTGAAAAGATCAAGGAAAGAAAACTAAAAAGAGAATTTTTATCTAGCCATGTAATAGGAAATGATTTTATAGTTAGGTACTACTTCAATTATCTTATTCTGAAATTATGGAATTTTAACACAGGAACTTGTTTTATCTTAAAAAAATTACCTGTGATTGTACTTTACTTGAATAAATATAAGGCAAATGTATTTTATTTCATATACATTCCTGAAATTAAAATTTGTGTTTCTGACACAGTTAAAAGAAGTAATCTAGCCATTAACATGTATACTTCAAAGGACTGAATTCCATTCTTATTTTCTTTCTCAAGACAGACACTTGACACTGTAGTACAAAAAGAATAGAATTTCCTTCAGATTGCTTTTGTTCTCTATACTTCCTGTTACAATTATTATAGTATACAACATATACATTAAACATGTGAATCTAAATGATAGAAACATTGACTAAACTGCATATTACCTTCTATAAAGTTTTCATGTTCAATTCTATACTAAAATGATTTTTCAGTTACTGTGCTAATCATGGCATAAAGATTACAGAATAGAATTCTGGAATTTAAATATACACTGCACAATAGCCTGCTTCTCCACAAGGCTAACAACATGAAATCTTTTTTTTTTTTAACATAGAGGTAGAAATTATAAGCTATTTTTAACCAATAAAGAACCAGAAGCAGTAACTTTCAGGCTATGACTCAATGTGGAAGTAGAATATGGTCGAGTTATTTTCCTGAACTCTCCTGAGAAACATTTCTATTGTGAAAGATACGACTGAACAACCTATTCGGTTTCCACCTCTCATGCCCACCGTTCCCGGCGCACGTGGAACTCCCTAGGTTCTCTGGACAGTTCTGAGACAGACAGCACAGAGACTCTCGCTTTCCTAAGATCCGTGAAGACCAGGCAGACTGACTCTCACAGAGAACTCAGTCCGCAGACCTGCTGGGGGACCAGGGTCCAGGTTCTCCACTCTGATGGAGAATGAATTCAAGGATGAGACATAGGTCAAGGTTATCAGAGAAACAGGATTGGTTAGCAAAGAGGAAGCACACACTCAAGAGGGGGTGTGTGACGGAACAGGAGAGAAGCCTCAGAGCCATTTTAGCTCCTGCCTGAAAGCAGATCCAATCCCCTGGCCCCCACCCCCACCCCAGGGACTCCCTAGCTCTCACATTCTTTCTCAACTAGCTCAAACCTGGATTCTTCCGCACCTCATCAGAGTCCCTGCGGTGCTCTACAATTCCCCCAACGAGCAGTTTAAGGAGGGACTGACTCTGCCTGTTGTTCAAACGGAATGAAGCTGGGTTTCAAAACCCCTGTCCTGGCAGACCAATCCCTTCACCCCAACCCCCCAGGCTGTCCTCCCTAAAATAAAGCTGCCTCTGCTTTAACTAGCCACCTCCTCCCTTCCTTGAACCCAAAGATCCTAACAGCAACAGTGTGGCATGCTCGAAGGTGAAGCTGAGTTTTATTTGAGGCATAGGAAGTGGTGCTTTGAGAGGAGATTTCCAGGAATTTGGTGACTGCCCATTTTCTGGACTTTTTAGAAGCCTCAGAAATGTCATGGCATCAGGTACATGATGGGAGCAGGAGTGTCAGCCATGGTGATTTTATTATAATGATATTACAATTGGCTATAGGTCATCAAGAGGGCATGTGCTCAGCGGCCATGTTGGATGTTTTTGGCTGGCCCTGTGTTGGGGAGCGGCTCTGCTATGGCAGTGGTTTCCGGCCGTGGGCCACAGAGTTTTAGAGGCAATCCTTGGAGAGGGTGCTGTGGCATTTCCTCCACTCTTTTTCTGTCTGATCCTAGACTTTCTGCTTACCTACATCTTAGATGGATTTACCTATTTGTGAGACCCACAAAGCTAGCTGTTTGTTGAATTTGAAAGGCGGAGAGACAGACCAAGGTCTCCCATGCACTGGTTCACTTTCCAACTACTCACAAGAACCAGGGCTGGCCAGGCCCAAGCCAGGATCTGGGTCTTCCACACATGGGTGATCGGGATTGAACTGTTGAGTCAGGACCTACTGCCTCCTAGGGTGTGCATTAGCAGGAAGCTGGGACTGGAAACCAGAGACATCCCAAGGGATGTCTTAACCCCGCCTCAAAGGTTATGCCTACCGCCCACCCTTGAAACTGAATTCCTGCCGTGTCTCCCTAAATCACAAACAAGGTAACACCAAAACCCAGCCTCCTTTTGCATAGCTAATTAACCACTTATCAAAAAGGAATTATCAGGAGAGGGAATGGTATGATTGGCCTAGGAAAATTCTCCATCAATTAACACCTAAATGATCAGTATCTACTCACAGGGTCTTGCTGCTAGGGAACTGTGGCCCAGGGCTACAAAGCAAATTCCTTCTGCATGTAGCCCCCAGGGAAGCCCACTTGGCCCCCATAAAAATGCCCTTAAGAACACTGCATCACTGACCAAAATTCCAACCTGGAATTTGAGCACTAGAAGAATGTGCACTTCTGGGCCCTAATTTCAATCCGTAAGAAATTTCACCCCTAACCCCTTACCCTCAGGGAGCCAAGAATCAAGCCATAGCTGGCAGGCTTCCTGCTCTGTGCTTTGCAAATACATACCTATTTTCTTCCGCCAGCCTGATGTCAGGGAGTGGTTTTCTGCATGTGGAGCAGGTGGACCAGGTGTGGTGTTCTATAGCAACTCCTCCAGCTGGTTTGGAGCATTGTTTTATAACACTTCCCAAAAGTTTTTTTTTTTTTTAATTGATTTCCAATACTTTAAAGTTTGGAAATTTAACAACATAAAAAAAAAAAATCGGGGCTGGCTTGTGGCTCAGCAGGTTAAGCTGTGGCCTGCAATGCCAACATTCCATATGGGTACCACTTCAAGTCCTGCTACTCCATTTCCAATCCAACTCCCTGCTAATGCACCTGGGAAAGCAGCCAAAGAGGGCCCAAGTACTTGGGCTCTTACCACCCACGGGGGAGACCTGGATGGAGTTCATGGCTCCTGGCTTTGGCCTGGTCCAGACCTGGTTGTTGCAGTCATCTGGGGAGTGAAACAGCAGATGGAAGACAGACACACTCTCTGTAATCTGTCTTTCAAGTACATCTCTTACAGAAAAAGAAGAATCAGCTGCCCAGTGGCCCACATTCCCAAGTGGCAACGACAGAGCTTCAGCTGAACGGGTGGAGGTTGCCCCTTTGTTCAGAGTTCTCTCTCTCCAGTCCACCTCCCTCCTCACCTTTCTCTGATATTCCCCCTCAGTGAGGTCCAGGGTCAGCTGCATTTACCGTGTTGCCTTGGGCCTCCTTCGTGTAAGGTGACCGCCTTGCGCCCACTGGGAAAAGGGTGCAGGCTCCCCGGTCACCCCAGGAAAGGCACCGCTGAGGGCATTTGCTGGAAATCCACGTAGCGGACTCAGGAGATGACCTAGAAGGCTAAATATAGAAAAGCCCTTCCAAGCTCATCTCCCTCACACCCTTCATTGTCTGGCAGAGGAAACAGCAGTGCCGGGAGGCCGAGGGACCTGCATCCCGTCACACAGCGGATTTGCAGGAGAGCCCAGCCCAGAGCCTCGGCCCCCTTCCACTGGAATAACACAAGGAGGAAACCGAGCAGCTCCAGAGAAAGGAAGGCGAGCAGGGACACCATCTCCCTGCCCCCCGCTGTGGCAAGCAGCCAACTGGAGCTTGCTGCATATTTAATTTAAACCTTTGTCTGCCCTGGCAAGGACAAAGTACAATCTGTTTTATGTAAAAAGTCTTCCCTGAGGAAAGCCTCAGCCTCCAGCTGCGAAACTGATTGATGTTCTGAAAGCCCCCAGGAACCTCTGCTGGGATCCGAGGTTGTGGTTTCCAAAAAAAGTTTGTGAAAAGGAAAGCACTGGAAACAAAACATTTTTTTTTTCTCCCTTATTGTGCTTCTCTCAATCTGGGAGAATTAGACGGCAACACGAGGGGGGAACATGCAATTGCAAATAAAGACTGTTTTAAAGCAGATTTTCAGAGTCCCGTCTGGGAGGGGCTCGGGACGGCAGGCTGGGGGGAGGGGAAGGACTGGAGACGCGTCTAGAAGCTTTATTTGCATAGCAAGCACTCTGCTTTTACTTAGGTTGCCTGTTCCAATCAATAAAGACACTAAAGTGTTCTAAAGCTGTTCTATTATGCACACTTGCTGGAAGGACACAAGCGTGGATATCCAGGAGTGGGGTTTTCATGGGGGAGTGTGGGACATGCTCTAACAGAGATCGAAATCCATCTCAGTTTGAGAATCTGGGGGACTGTCCTGATACCCTGCTTCAGAGACCCTGATGTGGGGTTCCACTTCTTGCAAAACCTAGGCCAGCTTTGCAAGCCAGTCCCAGAGTCACCTCTGGGTTTTCCTGGGCTGGTCAGGGTCTGGAATTTCCACGCTAATTCCTCGTGGCCTCTCGGTCCATCTGAGGCCCAAAGCACAGAGAGCAACACTGACGTTCCCTTCGCAGGCTCAGTGAGGGCAAAACCCTTGCAAAAGTTCTGAGGGGAGTGAAGTCAAATCATGGAGGGCTGGTCCTTCCTGCTCTCCCCCCCCCTGCCCAGGGAAGGCCCCGTTGTCAGACTGGAAGGAAAGCACCAGCCAGGGGGCAAGAGCCTGCCCTCACCTTCTGGCTCAGGGGCCAAACTTCAAGCTGGAGCCTGAACAAAGCCACTGCCAGGTCAGAGCTAAGACGCTTGAGCACATCTTGGGACAGAGCCAGAACCCAGAAACCATTGCCATGAGCCACCAGCTGGCTCTGATCCCAGGAGCCTGTGCAGCTGCCGTGCAGGCCAGACAGGGCCTGCAGACTGTCGCCGTGCCAACCCTTCCATTAGGCATGGCAGTTTCTGCTCTCAGCAGGCTGCCGCCCAGGGCCCCGTGTACTTTGGCATCAGATTGCTTGTAGGTGTGTTCTGGGCTCCCTGAATCGACCTTCAGAAGAACCACGTGCCCTGCCGGCACTTATCTTGCTGCAGGTTACGACACTGCTGTTCTAAAAGTGCCACAGAGGTCAAGGTGTGCACTGGAGCTCCGAACGTTCTCCAATGAAGGAGTGAACTGTTTCCTTGAGTGCTGTGTGGTCTAATTTAAGTGCCTGGCATTAGTACTCTAACAAGAGCAGCACTGGCTGCGGGAACAGAAATCCTCCCCACACGCCCAAACAGTGGGGCAAAATCGATGAATGGTCCCATTCATGGCTGTTTCTACAGTGCTTCCTGGGATCATTCCTGGGCATTAAGCTTCAGTAATAAAGTTAACAGCGGGGTGGGCGTTGTGGCACACGGGTTAAGCTGCCACTTGGGAGGGCCACATCCCAAATTGGAGTGTGGTTCACGTCCTGGCTCCTCCACTTCCGATCCAACTTCCTACTGAGGCATCCTGGGAGGCAGCAGATGATGGCCCAACTGTTCGGGCCTCCACCACCCATGTGGGAGGCTCAGATGGAGTTCCTGGCTCCTGGCTTCAATGTGGCCCAGCCAGGGTTGTTGCAGCCATTTGGGGAGTAAACCAGTGGATGGAGGATATCTCTCTCTTTTTTTGACAGGCAGAGTAAGACAGTGAAGGAGATTGAGACAGAGAGAAAGGTCTTCTTTTTTCCATTGGTTCACCCTCCAAATGGTTGCTACGGCCGGCGCGCTGCGTTGTTCCAAAGCCAGGAGCCAGGTGCTTCCTCCTGGTCTCCCATGTGGGTGCAGGGCCCAAGCACTTGGGCCATCCTCCACTGCCTTCCTGGGCCGCAGCAGAGAGCTGGACTAGAAGAGGAGTGACCAGGACAGAATCTGGCGCCCCAATCAGGACTAGAACCTGGGGTGCCAGCGCTGCAAGTGGAGGATTAGCCTAGTGAGCTGCAGTGCCGGCCTGGAGGATATCTCTCTCTGTCTCCCTTTGCCCCCCCCTTCCTGTCACTCTGTTTTTCAAATAGATGAAAATAAACACCATTTTAAAAATTAAAATGATAAAGTTAATGGTAATCTAATCACACTGAGAATAGGTCAAAGTGAAAATTTCTCTTTTACAAAGACTACATTGTCAGGGCAGTGCTGTGGTGCAGCTGTCGCCTGCAGTGCCAGCATCCCTATGGGTGCCGGTTTGAGACCTGGCTGCTCCACCACTTCTGATCCAGCTCTCTGCTATGACCTGGAAAAGCAGTGGAAGATGGCCCAAGCGCTTGGGCCTCTGCACCCATGTGGGAGACCCAGAAGCAGCTCCTGGCTCCTGGCTTCGGATCAGCTCAGCTCTGGTCGTTACACCCAACTGGGGAGTGAACCAGCACATGGAACACCTCTCTGTCTCTGCCTCTCTCTGAAACTCTTTCAAATAAATAAAATAAATCTTAAAAAATAAAAAAGACTACATTGTCCATTTTCTATCTCAGGTCACCTTCTGTACCAGCAGCCCCACCCCCACACCCCCACCCCCACCCCCACACCCCCACCCCCACCCCCACCCCCGGGACCCGAGTGGCCCTCTGGGAACCTGACCTGTAAGGTGGAGCTTCTTCTCTCTACCGTTTTGTTTCCCAGCTCGGGAAGAATTTTAACATTTTGATGGGCTGTCCCTAGAGCATCTTTGCATTCACTTATCACCAGGGAAGGGCCTGTACAACTTCTCAGCAAGCCCTGGCCTTCGGGCACGCTCCGTAATACATATTAAAAGGGCAGGATGCCACAGCAGGGCCAGCGGGCTCCAGCCCATGGAGAGTAGCCCAGCAGGGCTTAAGCTATCTGAAGACAACTAAGACAAGGGCTGTGCACTCAGGACACTGGTAATCTCAGGGAGGACACAGATATGTTGCTTAACAAGGTGATAAGTGCGTACCAGCAGTGTAGGCAAGTGCCATGGGGACTCCAAGGCCGTGATGATTAATTATGCTGGGTATGGGGATTAAAGATCTGGGACTGTTTCCCAGAGAGAATCCAACAGTTGATCTGCAACTTAAAGGATGAGTAGGCTTTGATCATGAGGAAATCACTGGGCAGAGCGCTCAGCGAGATACGCGAGATACGTTCCAGGAAGAGGCAGGGTGCAGCCGTCTTGCAGGCACGGAGAAGTGATGATATGCGAAACCTTTGGCGAACAGGTCATCCGGTCCAGTAGAATTTACAGTAGAGTGGGGAGCAAGGGGAGTAACACAAGAAAGACAGAGCGGGCCACACGGTGCTGCCTTGGAAAGCAAACTTCTTTATTGCATCTTGAAGGCAATGGCAAAGCCCGGGAAGGATTTTAAGCAACTGGCCTGGCCAGGGGGTTCCTGAGTGGATATGACAAGCCAAATGGTTTGGAAATGACTCCAGGAGGTCGCTGTGGGTGACCAACCAGAACAGGGGCTTCCCCTGTGTCCCAGTGTGATGTGCCACCCCAGACTCAGCCTCCTGCAGGCTCCTCCACTCCCTGCAGGCCTCAACCCTCCAGAGCAGGAAGGTTGTCTTTCCCAGCCAGACAACTCCTCAGAGCATCTGACACCTAACTCAGATCTGGTGCTCCCCCAGCTATATGTTGTTCTTCCGAGGTCTCCATAGGAAAGCAACAAAGAGGCCGTGTCCTCCTCCCTGCCACACCCAATAGAAGCCTTTCCTTGGATGAATGACTGCCTCTGCGACTGTGGATTTCTCATTCTGCATCCCACTTTATAACTTTCTACATTAAAGCCTGGTTTCATCTTGGTTTTAGATTTTTCAATTTGTAGAATAATGGTGTTAACGACACCATTTATTTATTTATAAATAGATATTTATTTATAAATAGATATTTATAAATAGATTTATTTATTTATTTGAAAGTGAGTTACACAGAGAGAGGAGAGGCAGAGAGAGAGAGAGAGAGAGAGAGAGAGAAAGAGAAAGAGAGACAGCGGTCTTCAACCCGATGGTTCACTCCCCAATTGGCTGCAATAGCCGGAGCTGCGCCAATCTGAAGCCAGGAGCCAGGAGCTTCCTCTGGATCTCCCACATGGGTGCAGGGGCCCAAAGACTTGAGCCATCTTCTACTACTTCCCCAGGCCATAGCAAAGAGCTGGATCGGAAGTGGAGCAACAGGGTCTCGAACCGGCCCATATGGGATGCCGGCACTTCAGGCCAGGGTGTTAACCCGCTGAGCCACAGCGCCGGCCCCGAACTGTTCTAATATCCCAGATTATACTACCAAATACATTCTAGGCATTTAGAAGTATTATTTATGTGTCTGAGAGACAGAGAGTGAGTTCCTACCGACTGGTTCACTCCCAAATGCCTACAATGGCAACAGGGCCAAAATCCTGAGCCAGAAACTCAATGCAGGTCTCCCACGTGAGTGGCAGGGACTCAATTACTTGTGTTATCACTGCTCTCTCCCAGGACCTGCATTAGCAGGAAGATGGAGTCAGGAGCCAGAGTCAGCTACCAAACCCAAGTACTCTGATAGGGTTGCAGACATCTTAAGGGCAAAGCTAAATGCTCACCCCTTCAATGACCCATATCTAGCTCCCTGCCGCACCTTTGGTAGTGTCAGCTCCCCTAACTGTTGTAAAAAGGCTGTCAGTCACAATCCAGTCTCTAACATTCACACCCAGTGACACAGAGAGCTTCAAGATTAGCATCCCAAGCCCATGTTCCAAAGTTCAGCTAAACTGGGGAAGCTTAATGCACATGTGTGCATTCACATTTTTTCATGTATTCATTTAACAAATGTTTCCTGAGTACCTACCTACTATGTATCAGCCACTGTACTCGGTGTGAGAATACCATTGCAGGAATGATTGGCTTAAACCAGTTGCTATCAACAACTAGAACAGGGAGTATGTTCAGTTTCCCCCAAAGTTCATGGACTATATGGGGTGAGAGTGGATAGTTACAGTCCCTTCCACTATTAGGAAAGAGGAAGAAAAAAGGAGATACTAGTTAAACATCCAAAAACATTCTAGCCTGCTACTGAAAGTGTGGCTCAAGGACCAGCATTCTTGGTATCATCTGAAAGCTCACGGGGTGCCACATTCAACTGGACTGGACACATTTTAGCAAGGTTTCCAGGCAATCTATATGAATGAAGAACTTTAAGAAACACTCATACACAGTATGAATAAAAACACTATTATGATCGGGGCTGGAAGAGAAGGAAGTTGGAGAACAAACCAAATGGTCTCAGTAGCAGACATAAGTTATGATGACAACCGCTCATAATAGTTCTCTCAGTGGGAATTGTGCACATAGCCCCTGTGTCACAGACAGCCGATCCAAGGAGAGATGCACTTGCCAGGGAAGGCCAATTACTGAATCACTCTGGGAATGTGAAACATGAAGGGTGAGAAACACAGAGAAGACTGTTGGAACAGATTTCCAAGTTGACGGGAGCTTTGAAAGTCCAGAAGGACCTTGTCTGGAAGCCCCTAAAACACGCTGCAGCTTCATTATTCAACAACCCCTTTCCAGAAAAAAAGAATCATTTACTTATTTCAGAGGCAGGGAGTAAAACAGAAAGACAGAGAGAGACTGACAGAGAGCTCCCATTTGCTAGTTCACTTCTCAAATGTCTGCCATGGCCAGGGCTGAGCTAGGGCCAAATCCAAGAGTCAGGAACTCAATCCAGGTCTCCTACATGGGTGCCAGGAATCTAGTCACTTGAGCCACCACTGCTGCCTCCTAGGGTGTGCATTAGCAAGGAGCTAGAGTCAACAGCCAAGTATCAAACCCAGGTAGTCCAATATGGGATGTGGGCCTTTTTTTTTAAGATTTATTTATTTTATTTGAAAGGCAGAGTTAGAGAGAGAGAGGGAGAGACAGAGATAAGAGAGGTCTTCCATCTGCTAGTTCACTTCCCAACTGGCCACAATGGCTAGAACTGAGCCTATCCAATGCCAAGAGCCAGGAGCTTCTTCCGGGTCTCCCACATGGGTACAGGGGCCCAAAGATTTGGGCCATCTTCCACTGCTTTCCCAGGTGCATTACCAGGGAGCTGGATCGGAGGTAGAACAGCCGGGATTTGCAAACCAGTGCCCGTATGGGATGCTGCCACTACAGATGGCAGCTTTACCTGCTACGCCACAATGCTGGCCCCATGGGCATCTTAAAACCACTAGACTAAACCCCATCCTTGATATCTCCTTTGATTTATCCATCCAGTATCCCCTTTTTAGTTTAAGCTAGCTAACAAGAGTTTCTGTTGCTTGCTAGAACAACCTTAACCTATGTAGCTTGGTCTTAGCTTTTGTTTTTAAGATTTATTTTATTTATTTCAAAGGCAGAGTAACAGAGAGAGAGAGAGAGAAAGAGAGAGAGAGAGAAATCTTCCATCAGCTGCTTCACTCCCCAAAGGGCCTCAACAGCCAGGGCTGGGCCAGGCTGAAGCCAGGAGCCAGGAGCTTCTTCCAGGTCTCCCTTGTGGGTGCAGGGCCCCAAGCACTTGAGCCATCTTCTAGTGCTTTCCTAGCTGCAAAAGCAGGGATCTGGATGGGAAGCAGAGCAGCTGGGACTCAAACTGGTACCTATACAGGATGCTGGTGCTGCAGGCAGCAGCTTAACCTGTTACACCAAGCCCCATAGCTTGGGCTTTCTCGGTGTAGTTATCCACTGAGGATTACAGTGTTTGAGCTGCCTTAAGTGGAAGATCAGCTCATCTGTTTCACATATAGTATCTAAGATGCTTCACTTGCTGTCTCCTCAGCTTCCAAACTTGACCCTCAGCACAAGCCTTAGACACAGAATTTGACTCACAGTTGACCTGAACATAACAAAACCACTTTTACAAGTATTTTTTTTAAGACTACATATTCTGAAAATGCCTGTGGTTTTCATAACAAATGTTCCATTTTTGGATCACTTTCTGTATATAAATTAGTGTATCTTACTAGACAGATCAATCCATGTGTCTTCTTTAATCTGACCATCTATTGTTAGCTTTTTCAAATGCAGCTGCCTTTTATAAATACATCCACCAAATGATTGAATTGTTGTGATACCATTTTTTTTCTTTTACATGCAAAATGTTTTCAATCAAATGTTGACTAATAGCTATGCTGTTGGGAAATTAACAATCCTAATAGATGGGGACAACAATATAGACATTTAAAGCTTAATTACTCCTCAGGCTCATTGTGAGAAAATCAAGGCTTGCTTTATTAGTCTGATTCTGAATAACTTGGAGTACTTCATCTTATTCAACAATATTCTCCTTTTCTTTTTTTGAAAAAAAAAATCTTAATACAACAAAACAATGAGGAGGTCAGATCTTGTAAGGAACAAACATGACATCAGAGAGGGAAGTGAGTCACCGTGCATCACACTGGGAACTGAGTCAGGACTAAACTGACTCACATCTTTCTGGGCCAAGAACCAATTCTAGTTATATCATGCTGGAAAATGACTCATTTACTACCTCTATTAGCTCCCCTCAAGATCAAATCATCTGCAAATTGAGTAGATCTTATGAAGCTCAAGTGGCTCTGCTTGAGCCATTACTCCCTGCTGGTCACAGAGGATTTCGTGTCTGAAACTAACTGGTTGTTCAACGCAAGAACACAAGCCCCTCCTTGGCAACCGTATGTGTGTCTCTTATCTGAGCTAATCACATGTCAGCATTAGAGTACCCATCATCCTGTAGTCTCTACACGGGATAAGCAATTGGTTGGTTATACATCCATCATCACTCCTGTGTTAGAATGGTCAAGGTAGAAGACAATCTGAAAAAGCAACTACCCAGTTAGTGTGCTTGTCAATAGAAAAACAAATCACAGCATAGCTAATAGCTCTCTTTTCTTACCTTGTGGTTACTTCTGAAAGTAAACTGAGTACAACCGATGAAGCATTCCAGTTAAAGCTGGAAAAGATGATGGGGAAAATTACAGCTCTGAAATCATAAAATAACTCCCAAAGCATCTTAAATAAGCATCTGTTTAAGAAATGTTAATATTGGGGCCAGCGCTGTGGCATAGTGGGTAAAGCCATAGCCTGCAGTGCCAGCACCCCATATGGTACTAGTTTGAGTCTCGGCTGCTCCACTTCTGATCCAGCTCCCTGCTGATGGCCTAGGAAGGCAGTGGAAGATAGTACAAGTCCTTGGGTCCCTTAAGGCTTCCTGGTCTGACTGAAAAGCCTGTGAGACCATTTCAGGCATAGAAAGCCAGAACACTGTGGCAAAAAAATGTTCTACATGAAGGATCTCTGTGAGACCCCAGCGGAAAGAAGGGGCCATCAAAGAAGGATGTGCTTTTCTCTGAGGGAAGGAGAGAACTTCCACTTTGCTTATGGCCTTGTCTAAATATTGACAGACTCTGTGGACTCAAAAGGCTTCCATAGCCTTGGCAGCTTATGTCAAGAGCCTCGGGTGGTCACTGACATCACACATAAGAGTGTTACTTGTAAAATTAACAACAGGAGTCACTGTGCACTAACTCCCCATGCAGGCCTTCTGTCCTCAATGAGTTGTATTATGAGAGTTATCTGTAAAACTGTGTGGATATGTGTAAATTGTTGAAATCTGTACTTAGTATAGAGTTGGTATTCTGTGTACAAAGTTAATTGAAAATGAATCTTAATGGAGAATGGGACTGGGAAGAGGAGAGGGAGGAGAAAGAAGGGTGAGAGGGTGGGTATGGTGGGAAGAATAACTATATTCCTAAAGTTGTACTTATGAAATTTGTATTCCTTAAAAAATAAATTTAAAATTTTTTTAAAAAGCAAATCCTTGGGTCCCTGCACCTGTGTGGGAGATCTGGAAGAAGCTTCTGGCTCCTGGCTTTGGATCAACCCAGCTCCAGCAGTTGTGGCCATTTGGGAATAAACCAGAGGATGGAAGACCTCCTCTCTTTCTGCCTTTGCCTCTGCCTCTCTGTAACTCTGTCTTTCAAATAAATAATAAACCTTTAAAAATCAAAAAAGAAATGTTAATATTATTAATACCTAAAATATAAAATGTATTATTTTTAAATCTATGCACTGGTATTTAGCAAAATCCCCTAGCTGGCCACAAAAAGAAATTTCTCCTACTTGTCTGAAGTTCTGACCACATTGAGACCACTCTCCCATAAGGAAACAATTGGTTAGCACAGGACACCAGCTGCTCCCTTTACAGAGGTCACTTAAGGATTTCTCCAGTAATTTCCAGTCTCCACAGTTTACATTACTTCCTTTTGTCCCAGCCAGGTTCGTTGCACATGACCTACCTAATCCTGCTAGGCATTTGAGTTTACAACCCCTAATAAGTAGATTCCTAACTTCCTTTTACTACTTAAGTGCAATAAACAGAAACAGAAAATTTTTAACTTTTTAAAGATTTATTTTATTTATTTGAAAGGTAGATTAACAGAGAAAGAAGGAGAGACAGAGAGACAGACAGAAAGAGAGAGAGAGAGAGAGAGAGAGAGGGATCTTCCGTCTGCTGCTTCACTACCCAAATGGCAAGTCATCTGGAGCTCATATGGATCGGATCTGGCCCCCTCACCCCCCTTTTTTAATAGCATTATCTTAAAACACATAAAAGCATTAAAATGAGACTTGGAAACTTTGTACTAGTTTACCCAAAACCACAGAAACTAGAGCTTATCTTTTCCAATTCCTGGGCCTCCACCTCTCACTCAAAAACTGCAGGACTTATTATTTGAGTGACTGTGTTCTGGGCTGCAAAGTTCTGTGGGGCACAAACTTTACCTCCAGAAATCTATATTCTGGTAGAATTGCCAAGACATCAAACAAATAATTCAAATACTTGGTGGTCTGTGATGAGGGCTTGCCAGTCGAGTAACCGAGGCTCTGGGCTCATTCCTCATTTCCCAAGGGTTGGGCGAAGGTCTGCTCCCACTGCTGGGACTTGAGCGAGCCTTGGGAAGACAATCTGTTTGACTTGTTATTCTAACCCTGAACCAGGCTGTCAGCCAACAAGAAGAGTTGAGGTTTTCCCCACTAAACCCACATGATTCTGACTAGTGACAACGGGGAAAGTTTAAGCAAGGAAGTAGCGGTGGGGTGGTGGGGAAGAGGAAGAAACCCAGAAAGTCCCAGAGAGAAAGGAGCCCGAGTACGCACTGCAAGAGCCATGGGTTCTGCACAACCTTCAGGCTCTGTGGCCCCTGTCCACTTGGATCCCTAAACCTGCACCGCACCCAGATTTTGTCAGTATTGGGTGTCAAGAGATCTCAGTCAGGGTCAGATGATCAGACCTTCAGACACCTCCATGCGCACGTCCAGAACCTCTTCGCTTTATGGATCCAACCTTTTGCCCCTTCCTGTGCACCTGCTCCACACTCTACCCCCGTCCAATTCTGATCTGCATCTCAGCAAGGGGAAGCTCATCTCCACAGTTTGCAGACCCCTGAGCTCTGGCGTGACAGCCTATACTCTGGAATGGGCCAACGGGAGGCGCTGGCTTAAAAGAGATGGGCGGGGTGGAAGGGGGGGGCAGAGAAACCAGGGGCCACAACTCCTTCTACTTGGGGTGTCTTCCCAGGTGAGTAAGGGGATGCTCTCTGGCTACAGCTGTGCTGCACAGGACTCCTACAGTGCCAGCCAATGCTAGGTAAACTTGCCTCTTGCTCTGTAAACCTCTCTGGTTCCCAGCTTCTCATCACCTGCATCAATAATTTCTCTACTAGATTTCTTCTTTATAAGCACTTCAAATGATTCCTGGTTCCCTTGCTAGACCCTGACTGATACATACGCGCATAAAGAAATGGTGTATTAAAACCTGACTTGCAGGGGCGGGGTGGGGTGGGGTGGTGGGTATGCTGAGGCACTGCAAGTTAAGTCACCACTTGGGTTGTCTGGATTGCATATCAAAGTGAGTGGTTTGAGTCCCGCCTGGGTTTCCAATTCAGCTTCCTGCCATGTGCACCATGAGAGGAAGTAGATGAAGGCCCAAGTACTTGGGTTCCTACCTCACACCTAAGAGACCGTAATGGAGTTCTAGCTCCTGGCTTTGGGCTGGCACAGCCCCAGCTACTACAATCTTTTGGGGAGTGAACAGTTGTATGGAAGATCTCTCTCTCTCTCTTTCTCTGTCTTTTCCCACCTCTCTGTAATTCTGCTTTTCAAATAAATACACAAATAAATAAGTAAAACTACTTAAAAATCAGTATGTCATAATTTGTTAAAATGTGATTTGCCAAGCAATATAATTACATATTCAAGAGTAGAGCATAAATTCTAAGGCTTCTCCATCCCTACCCTTATACCCCCCCCCAAACTGCAGTAATCACATAGATTACTATTCAAACAGACTTATTTCATTGAGCTTCAGGAAAAACTGGGCTCCCACCTGAGCAGGAGCCATTGTAATCTAACTCCACTGTCTTTGTAGTGCACTAAAAGCAACCAAGGGTCCCAAGTTTGTGCCACTAGCTCATCACCTGTGAGAAACTAGGAGTATGTGATGGACAAGCAACTCAACTCACAATCTTGGGTATGCCAAGAGCTGTTGCAGTTCCTGGGTTTGTTCAAATTTAAAAATTGCAAGAGGTAGTAAGAGAAGGTAAAAGCAGAAGTGTTTTTATTTTTTTTTTAAGGCAGTGATGAAAGTCAGAAAGAGAAAGGGCAAAAAGAGACAGCTTGCAGGGTGCACTGGTGTGAAGGATAGCAAAGGATAATGCAGGCAGTCCCCAACCCTGCTGTGGAACAAGGCCCTGGAAGGCAATGACCAAGCCTCCAAATGAGGGTGCAGGCAAAGCACTAGTTCCCCCTTGAGCAGGCTACCCTCGAAGCATCAAAACTTGGAGGAAATGCCCAATTTTAGAAAACTAGATACTCAGAGACAAATAAAAAAATTCAAAACTGCCTTTCACAGTACACAAAGAATAATTTGCAGGCTGGCTTTCTTTTTAGAAATTCAAATACTAAAACGTTCTCTCAGGCCCACATCCCATATAAGAGCACTTGGTTCAAGTCCTGGCTCCCCTTCTAATTCCAGCCTCCTGCTAATGTGAATCCTGGGAGCCAACAGGTGATGGATTAAGTATTTGGGCCTTGCCACCCACATGGGAGACCAGGAAGGAGTTCCTGGCTCCTGGCTTCCACCTGGCCCAGCCCTGACTGTTACAGGCATTTGGGGAGTAAACCAGCAGATGGAAGTGTTCTCTGTCTCTGTGCCTCCTCTCTCTCTCACTCTATCTTTCAAATAAATAAATAAGTCTTTAAAAGATGATATTTTAAAATAACTCATTTTATTAATAAAGTCAGTTTATTTTAAAATGTCTTGAGAAGTGTTGAGATTTTTTTAAATATTCTATATTCACCTGCATTGTTCCATGAAAAATAGAATAAAAATGCAGGCAGTTGCTGCAAATACTAAATTAGAAAAACAGCTGTGCTTTCTACATTGTCCTGCCCTAGAAAAAAGACACCCAGGACAATCCCAGCAGCTGGCACACTCTACATGGCGTGCTCATTACCACAAGTAAATAAAGTCAGTAAATTACTGGCAGAGCACAGGGGGCCATGATGAGTCTAGGAAATAACCCTTTCATCAAACCCTCTGCACATTGTTTATTGCCTGGGCAAAAAGCAAATAATGATGATCAATGGGGAATTAATATTTTAGTCAAAGAGGAATGGAGATGAATGCATACTATAAATTATTAACCAGCACTTGTACTCTATCCCCTTGGCTCAGCGTGAAATCGGCTTCTAAAGAAACAGGATACATATCTTCTACTTCCAGCATGTTTGCTCCAACCAATGAATAATATCCATAAAGATGCACATCTCCAAGACATTCAAGAGGGAAATTTATACCTGAATTCCTCTACCTTTCTGTAACAAAATATAAGCAAAACATAAATATTTATATATTCATACTTATATGAAATATGTTTTATATTAAATGTCTATAAATGTGACAGTGCTGTAGCAGAGAAACAATCATTAGGCTGGGAGCCAAGCCCCACATCGGTGCTAGCTTGCCCTTGGCTATGACCAGCGGTGACCCCTAACGTCTCGGGCCTCAGTCTTCTCAACTCTAAAGTAAGGGTTGGAGCAGAGATGACCTTGAAGGGGTCTTTCAGTTTCAAAATTCTGCATACGGGCCTCACGATGAGCAAGTAGAGGAAAGGCCAAGAGGAAGTTGTGGCCAGGGCTCCAGCACTAAAATGGAAACCAAATATAAATATTACTCAGTTGTAATATTTAAGCCAGCAAAATACAAACTGGTACAGGAAAAAAGATACATTTTATGTAATCATATGCACAAATGATCATATACATATATAAATTATGTAGTCTCTCAATGAAAACAAAAATGTGAATTAATAACTCTACACTTACACAAGGTAGTGCTACACTTGCACTTCCTGTGCAAGCTACACGGAAAATAATTACATTGTTAACAATTTAATAGTATTTTGAGATTTGAGAAATAGTAAGACTTAGAATATTGAGCAGTGAGAGATTTGCAATTTTGTGGATGTACAATTCTCATAAAGGAAGGGAAGGCAGTATTCACTGCATGCTTTAGGAGACCCTGAAATGGGTGACCTGATTCCTGCTTGCTGAGAGCCCACAGCAGGAGCGAGGGGCAGGGGAACGTAACCCCCACGACCACACAAATCAGGCTGCCGTTCGGCTGCTCAGAGGCAGGTGTTCATAAGGTAAGGAGCACACAGAGCTGGGGGTGAGAAATCACTGTGGCCACTCAGGATTGGTCTTGGAAACTAAGGAAAAGCCTCTATCTCACCTCTGTGGCACAGAAGAGGGTGTGCACTTTTGGAAGGAACCTAATAGATGTCAGAGCTTTGAGAAGTTTGGTATCTTCTAGTGCTACCCTCCCACTTTATGGATAGAAAAGGTAAGGCCAGAAAGGATAGGTACCTTGCCCTGTGCTAAGTATTTGGCAGAGTTAGACTAGAAGTAAAGTCTTCTAACTCCTAGCCCAGCCTGCTTTGGCCTGCTGCTTCCCTTCTCTGTGTGTGGGTCCAAAACAAATCCTTTCCTCACTGATTTATGGCAATGGTCCTCCTGGGATACACAGAATACACTGTTACCTCTCCCTCCCAAGCCATTCAGTTTTTTCCAAGCTGACTAATACTTTGCTTGGTCAGAAGAGTCTTTGAGCCATCATTCTAAATATCATCTCCCAGCTGAGTGAAGTGAGAACCAAACTATTCATCCACTGAGTTTCTTACGTCATTTCCTGGAGTGGAAGAGCCAGCACAGCCTGTGTGAGGTAGCTTAGTGACTCACTGGCCAAGTATCACACAGGGACTAGGATCTCACTGAGAGAGCCAGGGGTTTATTTTGTTGCTTGTTGTTTGTTTTTGTGAGACAGACAGAAAGAGAGCTCCCATATACTGGCGGATGCCCCAAATGCCTGTAACAGCCTCTGGCTGTGGGCCAAAGTTGGCAGCCAGGGAACTCAATCCAGGGATCCCATGGGTGGCAGCAGTACAACTACTTGAGCTGTCACTGCTGTCTCCCAAGGTCTGCACTCCTAGGAAGCTGGAATCAGGAGCAAGCGGTGGGTATTGCACACCTAGGCCCTCCTGTAGGGGACACAGGTATTCTAACTGACACCTTAATTGGTCTGAATGCCCACCCCTAGCATTCAGGATTTTAATGTTAGGTGGATATGAATTTTGCTGTGTCTCAATTTTCTTTTCTGTTATATAGGGACAAGTATTCATTTACATTTCCAAGACTTCAGAAATAGAAAATAATTGTCAATATTTTTAAATCTTATTTTATAGATACAAAATAATCTTCGAATAGGAAGTAGATCCTAGAAATGATCGTTTGTGTCTTCGTTTCACAGCAGAAATAAAGGGTCAGAAAGATTTTGATTTCCTCAATGTCACCCAGCCAGAGGGCGTGAGAGCTGAAGAAGCTGGGCATTTTGAAGTGCAGCTCCACGCCTCTGGCTCGAGGCCATGTGGCTCGCCCTATTCACAGTGCTTTATACACCGGGCGATCTAGAACACGTGCACTTCTGTATTCACAGTGAATCTTGTTAAGACACAAGATGGCAGTCACCTACACTGTCCAGACAGAGTCACTCCTCCCTCCCAAATTGATTTTGTTTCCAGTAAAATATGTAGTAAGCCTTACCATATAATTTGAGATGCAGGGAAGGGTTGGGAGTTATCTCCTCCAACCTAACAATTTTGAGATGACCAAGCTGGGTCATGATGAAAGAGGAAGCAGGCCAGAGGCGGAGCTGCCTGGACTCAAAGTGTTGCACAAGCTGGAGGTTCACAGATGCACAGAGGCAGTGCTAACCCTTCTGCTCCTGGTCCCCTACCACAGGCACTACAGCCGCCCTCCTCTTGGCCCTTGCCACACCTATCACTAGAATTTCAGGTTACTTTTGGTGATGCAACTCAGCCTTCCAATTACCTGACCATACTTGGACTCCTCCACTCAGCTATGTCATCCTGAGGTATAAATTCAACTCTATTAAGCCCCTGCTTTGCTCTGTAGGAAAATACTTTAAAGTAACATCACTAGGGGTCAGTGTTTAGTCTACTGGTGAGATTAAGACACCCGTGGGTGTCAGAGGACCTGGGTTTGACTTCTGACTCCAGCTTCCTGCTAATGCAGACCCTGGGAGACAGCCATGATGGCTCAAGTATTGGGGCTCCTGCCAGCTACAAGGAAACCTGGATTAAATTATTGGTGCCTAGCTTTGGGCCACTCCCCTGACCTGGGACCATTGCCAGGCATTTAAGAAGTGAACTAGCTAATGGGAACTCTGTCCCTGTCTCTCTTGCTTGTCAAAACAAAAAAAAAAATTATTTTCTTAATGAAATCAGATAACTGAAAAATGGATTCTGAAAGCCCCGTCATGCAGAGCTTTGTACTGGAGTGAAGAGAAGAAAGGAAGGAGGGAGGGAGGGAGGGAGGGAGATGGCAGGAGAGTGGCCCCCGTGGAGTTTCCGGGAAGTCTGGGTTAGTACAGGTAGGAAGGCAGGGGAGGAGTTGAGGAAGAACAGCACGCTTTCCCTGTGTTCAGCTAGCTTAGAGAGCAGCACTGTCACTTAGGCCACCTCTGTACAAAGCCACAGCAACACTTGACAATAAAGGAGGATTCTTCTCAAAGACAGGAGTCACTTCACAGACTTGAAATCAGACCACACTGAAGCTCTGTCTGCAAAAATAATGGTTTTTCCTGACATTTTAAGCAGCACAATTTAACAACTCAATGTTTCATTTGACATTTAAGAAGTCATCCATCTCCAAGAAGCTTATTGGCAAATCTCCTCGGTTCCAGGAATTAGCAAATAGAGTGAGCATGTGAACACTTCTGCAAGAGCCCAGACGACTCCTTAAAAAGGAAGCCCAGAACACGGGGAGCAAACTGTTACCTCTGCTTAGCTGGTCTGCCCTGATCGCGAGCCCTACAGGCACACCTTTTGTACATCACTTCCAGTTAGTCAGCCTCCTATGCCAAGAAGCAAGAAAAAAATCCCTCCCTGCTCAGAGAGTGATGGTGGAGTTAAGAAGGTGACCCTATAGAAACAGGGAAAGAGTTGAACTACTGGGTTCACGCAGTAGAGAAACAAAACACATATTCAGGAGCAAAGTTGCCTGGGTTGGCACTGCCGCCACTTTGCCACTCACAAGGTGTGTGACTTCAGGCACATTACTTGACCTTCCTCTAACTTAGTTTTCTCATCTCTAAAATGGTGATAATAATAGCACCTATCATATCACATTGAGATGATGCATAAATGGGCTAATAGTTGCAAAGTTCTTAAAACAACCCAGTAGAGTAAGTGCTATACGATTGTTTGTTAGAAAATATTAAATAACATGCATGTATTAACTTTTTTCTGGATCATTTGTGTACTAGTTCTCATTATATGTGATGATAGCTGATGCCAGTGAATGGATCACATTCTTCCTGGCCCCTGTGATGGATCTGTGGATAATAGATAGTCCTTGTCAGAACCAACAGGATGATATGAGCAGTTCTGGGATATTCCATCTCTCCTACCGAACTCGGATCCCAGAGGATAGAGTCTGGAGCTGTTGTAATAATCTTTTTTTTTTAAGATTTATTTTATTTATTTGAAAGACAGAGATACAGAGAGAGAGAGAGAGGTCTTCCATCCACTGGTTCACTCCTCAGTTGGCCGAAACTTCCAGAGCTGTGCTGATCCAAAGCCAGGAGCCAGGAGTGTCTTCCAGGTCTCCCACATGGGTGCAGGGGCCCAAGCACGTGGGCCGTCTTCCACTGCTTTCCCAGGCCATAGCAGAGAGCTGGATGGGAAGTGGAGCAGCTGGGACTAGAACCAGCGCCCATATGGGATGCTGGTGCTTCGGGCCAGGGCTTTAACCCGCTGCGCCACAGCACTGGCCCCTGTAATAATCTTTTACATATGCAAGAAGACCCTGTCTGAGGACAAGGAGGGGAACAAGTCCATGACAGAGAAAGCTTCCATTTTGTCCACATAAAAACTCATAGCCTCATCAACACTGAAAACATCAAGCTCCATGGGCCAGCATGTGGCGCAGCAGGTCAAGCCACTGCTTCTTATGCCGGCATCCCATATCTGATCACTGGTTCGAGCCCCACTCTGCTTCTCATCCAGCTCCCTGCTAATGCACTGGGAGAGCAGTGGAAGATGGCTCAAGTGCTTGGGCCCTGCCACCCATATGGGAGGCCCTGACAGATTTCCTGGCTCCTGTCTTTGACCTGGCCCAGCCACCACTGTTGCAGCCATTTGTAGAAGGAACCAGTGGATAGAAGCTCTTTCTCCTTCCCTCACTCTAGCACCCTGACTTTCAAAATAAATAAATAATTAAAAAAATAAAAAGTCAAGATGTGGTTTTGTGATTTTTTTTGTCAAATTACTTCACTTTTCATGGTCACAGCTTCTTCATCTAAACATCTGACAGTTGAACTAAATAATCTTTATATGTCTTCCAACTCTAACATTTATGAGCATGTCTTAAGTCTCCATAGCTACCTGCACAATTTCTCTCAAGTTCACTTTTTCCGTTAGCTGCAAAGCCAAGATTAATAATTCCAAAAGGCTAGTTTGTTTTGGTTGTTGGGCAGTTTTAAGAGGACAAGCAGTGGAGGGGGGTCAACCAAGTGCTGATTTTCATGTGTTTTCAATACCAACAACGTTGCCTCATTTCATACACCATAATTGAAATTATACACCTACTTTCATGTAGCAAAGATGCAGATTAGGTTAAAAATACTTAAGCAACCTTCTAGTCCAGAAGCTTCAGAGTTCATGGCCATTCTCTGCAATCAGACACCAACAGCTGAGCAGGAAGAGACCATTTAGCTATTATCCACCATGATACCTTTCCCTCTTCTTAGCTCCACATATTCTATGCTATCCCAGAGTGATTGCTGCTTCATCTGAGCACTTGTATCAGTGCGGAAGAGAGGGACAAGAACAGTGATATCCAATACAGAATATAGTTACAGAATAAAACAGTATGATGAACCCTGTTAAACAGAGAGATTTTTTGTTTGTTTGTTTTTGTTTTTGTTTTACAGGCAGAGTGGACAGTGAGAGATAGACAGAGAGAAAGGTCTTCCTTTTTCCGTTGGTTCACCCCCAGTGGCTGCTGCAGCCAGCGCACTGCACTGATCCGAAGCCAGGAGCCAGGTGCTTCTCCTGGTCTCCCATGGGGTGCAGGGCCCAAGCACTTGGGCCATCCTCCACTGCACTCCCAGGCCACAGCAGAGAGCTGGACTGGAAGAGGAGCAACCAGGACAGAATCCGGTGCCCCGACTGGGACTAGAACCCGGTGTGCCGGCGCCGCAGGTAGAGGATTAGCCTGTTGAGTCGTGGTGCTGGCCATCTAGAGAGCTCTTAGCAATTTACCTCCATTCAGAACATAATTGATGATTGGAAGTAGAGGGAAAAGGATGATTTCTGATCAAGATAGATACAGTTCCTCATTCAAGAACTAAAGGGCATACAAATGATTCATAAGAAAGATCTTTGAACTATTTAATTTCTACACATAATTCTAATAAATTGATTCTCTCATTTTCCAGGCCATCCTGAATTAGAAAGCCTATAAAATAAAAATTTAAAAAAATTTAAGAGGCCCCTGATGAAAGAGTAGGGATTTCATTTCAAATGAACAGAACTGTCATCACAAAGAGAAGAGGCAGAAAAACCATATTTAAAAACTATACTAGGGGGCTGGGGCTGTGGTCTTAGTAGGTTAAGTATCTGCCTTCAGTGCCCAGAATCCCATATGGGCACCAGTTTGAGTCCCAGCTGCTCATCTTCCGATCCAGCTCTCTGCTATGGTCTGGGAAAGCAGTAGAAGATGGCCCAAGTCTTTGGGCCCCTGCACCCACGTGGGAGACTCAGAGGAAGCTCCTGGCTCCTGGCTCTGGATCAGCCCAGCTCTGGCCATTGTGGCCATTTTGGGAGTGAACCAGCGGATGGAAGACCTCTCTCTGTTTCTCTCCCTCTCTTTGTCTGTAACTCTGCCTCTCAAGTAAACAAATCTTAAAAAAAAAAAAAAAAACCAACTATACTTAAAATGAGAACCCAGCAGTCCCAGGCTATTGACATTTACCTCAATAACATTTACAAAGGTGTATTACTTTTATTTTGATTTAATAAGCATATAGGTCTTACTTTGTAGCAAACACTCTTATGAATATTTTTTAATTATCTCATTTAATCCTAATAACTCTACAAAGGATAAAGAGATGACACCCTTTCCCAAGGCCATATACTTCATTATTGGTAGAACAACAATTCAACTCAGGCAGTCTAGTTCCAATCCTTTCACTCAACTACTACACAACACTGCTACTCTACGACAACTACTACAGTACACAACTACTCACTGACACTGCCTTTCAGCCAGCATCACAGCTGCTCTTCACTATTCACGACAGCTGCCCTCAGCAAATGTAGAATAGATAACCCACATACTCTGTTCATAAAGTCAGCAAGTAAAAATTCCAAGGTGGAACATTTTCTTCCAAGATAATGACACTAATGCTATTAATATCATAGTATTGTAATCTTTGGCCATTAAAAATAAAAACTTGAGGAGTGTTTAGCCTACTGGTTAAGATGCCAGTTAGAGCACCTGTGTTCTGCATCAGTGCACCTGATTTGACTCCTGGCTCTGGCTCCTGACTCCAGCTTGCTGCTAAGGCAGACCCTAGGGAACAGCAGTGACAGCACAGGTAGTTGGGTTCCTGCCACCTACACGGGAAAACTGGATTGAGTTCCCAGCTCCCGGTTCCAGCTGCTCACTTTTGAGGGCATTTAGGAAGGAACCAATGGGTGGCTCTCTTTCTCTCTGATTCTCTTAATCAGTAAAAATATTAGGGGGAGCCGGCGCCGTGGCTCACTAGGCTAATCCTTCACCTAGCAGCGCCGGCACACCAGATTCTAGTCCCGGTCGGGGTGCCGGATTCTGTCCCGGTTGCCCCTCTTCCAGGCCAGCTCTCTGCTATGGCCCGGGAGTACAGTGGAGGATGGCCCAAGTGCTTGGGCCCTGCACCCCATGGGAGACCAGGAGAAGTACCTGGCTCCTGGCTTCGGATCAGCGCAATGTGCTGGCCGCAGTGCGCCAGCCGCGGTGGCCATTGGAGGGTGAACCAACGGCACAGTAAGACCTTTCTCTCTGTCTCTCTCTCTCTCACTGTCCACTCTGCCTGTCAAAAAAAAATATATTAGGGGGAAAATAACACAACTTTGAGTGTCTAGAAAGCCCACTGACATAACCTCTTCATCTCCATGAATAAAGATAAATAAATTAACAACAATGCAGTTCAAAATATTTCCATTCTAAGCAAGAAAGCTAACCTCTCTATTGAAATTTTCTTCCCTTTAAGGCCTCTAAACGTCAAGACAAAATCCTACAGCCAGAGGGGAAAAAATCACTAAGTTATAGTCACAGAAAAACTCAGTCCCCCCCGTAATGGGATTTATGATCATCAAAAAAAAGTATTTTTCTAGATAAAATATTAAACTCACTTATAGTAAGATAATGTAAGCACTTGAATTTGGGGTATAGGAATGGAGAATATGATCAAGAACAAGAAAAGGGTTGGGCCTTGCCATCTCTTTATTTATGGAACAAATAACTTCTTGGGGTTCTCTGGAACATTTTTTGTTCATATCATCATATTTACACCACCCATTTTACCACTCCTAAGCCACTAATTGTAGGGTTGGCTTTATTGGAAGTTTTAGCAGTAGCTAGTTCTGTGTGTGTGTGTGCGTGTGTGCATGTGTGTGTGTGTGTGTGTACTTGTAGGGCGGTGGTTACATAGTGTGTGGCCAAAGCAAGAACTATTTACTTCTTTAAAGGAAATATCAATAATGTGCCTGCCAAGACAACAGCTCAAGAAAGAGGAAGCCCAGTGCTGGCTACAAAAGCAAGCCAAAGAAAGTAGAGCCAAAGATAATGTAACTGAGAGAAGGAAAGATGACAGAAATGATGAAACTGGTAAGTGTCCAACACTGAGAACATGTAACCTTTCAGTATTATTATGTGTGGGTTTCCTGTAAATTCTCCAAGACTCAAATTTGACCCATATTCACACACATGAATTGACAAACTGATTCTAATACATATGTTCTGTCATTCCCTTAAATCCACATCTCTTTATCAATAATTGTGAACTTCAGTGAAATTCACCTTTTCTCACTTGATCAATTTTTCATTGTTCTACACTTCACGTGCTTGTCTGTTTGTAATTCATACTATTCTTAGTCCGTATTTTTCATGTTGATTCACAGGATAGTCCCACAGTCTTTCTTAAGCATGTAACTATTATGGAACTCTGAAATTTTAACTTCAAATGCACATGATTGAATTAATGATTTATTTTTATGCCATCTGAAATCATTGGTTCATGTAGATACCTTCCTGTCACTCCCTTTCTTTGATAACCACGCCCCATACCCACCAACTGTGACACCTATTGTATTTTAAATATCCACTTAGCTTTGTAAAATGCATAATGTTACTTTGCCTTAAATGTGTATTTTCAATTTATGTAAACAACATTATAATATAGAGTTTATTGCTCTTAATTTCTTTACTACATAATGCTTTTCAGATCTATCCACATTGAAACATGAACATCTAGTTTGTTGCTTTTAATTGTCTGTAACATCCCATAGTAATCAGCCAACACAATTAATTCTCCATTCTTCTAGCACAGTTCCCTGGGTTACTTCTGCCACCAGTACATACAATGATGGGATAAACATTCCCATAGGTCAGTCTTCTGTAAAAATAATTAAAATCAGAGTCCCAGCTCTAACACTTTGATTTAATAGCTGAGGACCTTAAGAATTCTGAGAGGTTAAGAATTCTGTAGACTGCAGTTACAGAAATCATCAAGTTGTAGAAAATTAGTTGGTAGAAGAGACAGAACCAGGACCAGGTCCCTCAGCTCTCAAACAGCACATTCTGGCACACTCTACATATATTTTTTTAAAAAAATATTTATTTATTTATTTGCAAATCAGAGTTACACAGAGAGAGGAGAGGCAGAGAGAGAGGTCTTCCATCCACTGGTTCACCCCCCAACTGGCTGCAATGGCTGGAGCTGCGCCGATCTGAAGCCAGGAGCCAGGAGCCAGGAGCCTGCTCCGGATCTCCCACGCGGGTGCAGGGGCCCAAGGACTTGGGCCATCCTCTACTGCTTTCCCAGGCCATAGCAGAGAGCTGGACTGGAAGGGAGCAGCCAGGTCCCAAACCGGCGCCCACGTGGGATGCTGGCGCTTCAGGCCAGGGCATTAACTAGGGTGCCACAGTGCCAGCCCCAATATATATATATATATATATATATATAAGATTTATTTATTATTTATTTGAAAGGCAGAGTTACAGAGAGAGAGAGAGAGAGAGACAGAGAGATCTTCCATCTGCTGGTTCACTCCCCAAATGGCCACAGCAGCCACGATAGTGCCAGGCCAAAGCCAGGAGCTGCTTCCAGTTATCCTACGTGAGTGCAAGGGCCCAACCACATGGACCATCTTCCACTGCTTTCACAGGCCATTAGCAGGGAACTGGATTGGAAGTGGAGCAGCCAGGACTTGAAATAGCACCCACATAGGATGCCGGCACTGCAGGCCATGGTTTTAATCTGCTACGCCACTGCACCAGCCCCGCAGTTCACATATTTGCCAGGGGTACGCAAACGGGCTTTTTTTTTTTTTTTTTTGACAGGCAGAGTGGACAGTGAGAGAGACAGACAGAGAGAAAGGTCTTCCTTTGCCGTTGGTTCACCCTCCAATGGCCGCCGCGGCAGGTGCGCTGCAGCCGGCGCACCGTGCTGATCCGATGGCAGGAGCCAGGAGCCAGGTGCTTCTCCTGGTCTCCCATGCGGGTGCAGAGCCCAAGTACTTGGGCCATCCTCCACTGCATTCCCGGGCCACAGCAGAGAGCTGGCCTGGAAGAGGGGCAACCGGGACAGGATCCAGCGCCCCGACCGGGACTAGAACCCGGTGTGCCGGTGCCGCAAGGTGGAGGATTAGCCTAGTGAGCTGCGGTGCCGGCTCAAACGGGCTTTTTCAATGCAATAGTTTCCCTTGGGAAGATACTGAAAGTGGATATCGAAATGGTTTCTTCAGATAAATCCAATATTCTATATACTGGATATCACAGTTCTGAATATACTCACTGATTAAAAAGAGGAAAAATTACAAGTTAACGGTATCAATGCACACTGGAACACAGCAGGTTGCAGCTATGTAAAGTATTTAACACTAAAATGTTGGGACCAGCGCTATGCCATAGCAGGTAAAGCTGCCATCTGCAGTGCCAGCATCCCCTATGGGCGCTGGTTTGAGTCCTGGCTGCTCCACTTCCCATCCCGCTCTCTGCTATGGCCTGGGAAAGAAGTAAAAGATGGCCCAAGTCCCTGAGCCCCTGCACCCATGTGGGAGACCCTGAAGAAGCTCCTGGCTCCTGGCTTTGGATCCTCGCAGCTCTGGCTGTTGCAGCCATCTAGGGAGTGAACCAGCAGATGAAAGACCTCTCTCTCTCTCTTTCTCTCTCTCTGCCTCTCTGTAACTCTGTGTTCAAACAAATAAATATTTTTTTAAGAAGGAGCCATTCATTTAAAAAATAGATAAATAAAATAAAACTAAAATGTTGGGGGAATAACCCAAACTGTACCTCTAACAGGTTCTGTGTTTTGTTGTTTTTGTCAGGAACATTCCCTCAGGGATATGAGTCTGGTATCTGGGCAGATGCTCCAGGCTGCAGGGCTCCGTCCCTGGGGAATGGACTCATCTGTCATTTTGCATTTTTATTCTAGGCCCCAAGAAGAGTAAATTTCGAAATAATTGGGAAATGAAATCAGCATATGAAAGAGTTAACTGCACTTCCATGTTTACTGCAGCTCAATTCACAATGTCTTAACATGGAATCAACCCAAATTCTGTCAACTGAAGACTGGATAAAGAAATTATGGGATATATACACCATGGAATACAACAAAGCAATAAAAAAAATGAAATCTGGTCATTTGCAACAAAAATGAATGAATCTGGAAAACATCATACTTAATGAAATAAGCCAGTCCCAAAGGGACAAATAACACATGTTCCCTGATCTGTGATAACTAATACAGCACCCAAAAGGCAATCTGTAGAAGTAAAATTGATGCTTTGAGAAACAACTTGAACAGCCCTTGTCTGACTGTTGAGGAACAGTTTTTGTGGTTTTTTCCCCATACTATTTGTTGAATTATTTACTTAACACAGCGTTAAACATATGTGTATAAAGTCAATTGAAAATAGATCTCAGTAAAAAACAAGAGTGGGAATAAGCGAGGGAGGAGGAAGCGGGGGTGGGGGAGTGTGGGAGGGAGGGCAGGCACAGTGGGAAGAATCACCACATTCCTAAAGTTGTAAGTATGAAGTGTATGAACTTTAAAACTGTAAAGCTGTGTAGTTCTGCATACATTCCTATGGACTTAAAAAAAAAGAAGAAGAAAGTATTGGTGGAAGGTAGGGGAGATAGAATGCAAACACCTGGGTCCCCTTGGATAGGTGGTTAATTTATGAGCCTGTTTCCTCATCTAAACTCCAGCGAGGGTCTGGCATGTAACAGAAAATGTATAAAAGGAGTCATTTTCTTTACCTTATTTTTTGCTAAAGTCCATGCGTGCTATTACATGATACCAACTGTAATTTCAATTTCTGTCATTATGTAAAAAAGAAATATAGATCCCTTTCTGTTATTATACTACTTTTTACTTTGTGGATCTCTCAGAATTAGTGAAACAAGCAGTGTCAGCATCCCATATAGGCACCAGTTCAAGTCCCAGCTGCTCTTTTTTTTTTTTTTTTTTTTTAGTTTATTTTACTCATTGGAAAGGCAGAGTTACAGAGAGAGAGGGAGAGACACAGAGAGGGGTCTCTCATCCACTGGTTCGCTTCCTAAATGTCCACAGTGGCCAGGGCTGGGCCAAGCTGAAGCCAGGAGCTTCTTCCAGGTCTCCCATGTGGGTGCAGGGGCCCAAGCAGTTGGGCCATCTTCCACTGCTTTCCCAGGTACATTAGCAGAGAGCCAGATTGGAAATGGAGCAGCTAGGACTTGAACTGGCGCCCAGATGGGATGTGCGTGCTTCAGGTAGCAACTTAACTTGCTGGCCCCAGCACCAGGCCCCTTTCCAACTCTGATCCAGATCCCTGGTAATGGTCTGGGAAAGCAGTGGAGAATGGTTCAAGTCCTTGGGCCTCTGACACCCACATAGGAGACTTGGAAGAAGCTCCTGGCTCCTGGCTTCAGCCTAGCTCAGCCCTGGCCATTGTGGCCATCTGGGGAATGAACCAGCGGATGGGAGACCTCTCTCTGTGTCTCTCCTTCTCTTCCTCTTTCTGTAACTCTGCCTTTCAAATAAATAAACCAATCTTAGGGGAAAATAAAGAACTAGTGAAATAATAAGCATACTATGGGCCAAAGCAGATTTAACATGAAGCTGATAATGCTATGAGTTCTGGGAGTCACTGGGATTTATAGAGTGATCTGTGTGGGGGAGACGAAGGCAGGCTGCTCTTGGAAGTATTATATGTGTAAGCTGTCTAAAGAAATCTCAGAAGAAAGGCACTCAAATCTCTAAATCCTCCATATATTGTTATAATTTTTTATTGAAATATTCTCTTTTATACTTAATTTTATATTTGTAATTTTGTGTACTTTTTTAGAAAGAATAAAATTAAAAATTAAAGCAATTAAATTATTTTTGATCTCCCAAAATCTAGATTTGTCCTTGAGTATAACATACATTATATATATGTATTAATATATAAAATATATTGTAAACTAATGTTAAGAACAAAAACACGGGCTGGCGCTGCGGCTTAATAGGCTAATCCTCCGCCTTGCGGCGCCGGCACACTGGGTTCTAGTCCTGGTCAGGGCGCCGGATTCTGTCCCGGTTGCCCCTCTTCCAGGCCAGCTCTCTGCTGTGGCCAGGGAAGTGCAGTGAAGGATGGCCCAAGTGCTTGGGCCCTGCACCCCATGGCCTGCACCCTATGGGCAACCAGGAGAAGCACCTGGCTCCTGGCTTCGGATCAGCGCGGTGTGCCGGCCATTGGAGGGTAAACCAATGGCAAAAGGAAGACCTTTCTCTCTGTCTCTCTCTCTCACTGTCCATTTTGCCTGTCAAAAAAAAAAAAAAAAAAAAAAAAAAAAAAAAAAAAAAAGAACAAAAACACGAAGAAAAATCTCTATTCACAAAGAAGAATTTCCTGGGGCAGAAGAGTTTCCATAGTTTGAACCCTTGGGCAAGTTATTCTTCTCCTTGGGTCTAATCATTTTCATTTTCAAACACATTAATTTGGGATAAGTGTTTGGCCTAGCATTGTTACCAACAGAGAGGCCTATGTCCCACATGAGAGTATCCGGGTCTGACATCTGTTTTCAGCTCATGATTCCAGTTTCCTGCTATTGCAGACCCTGGGAGGCAGCAGTGATGGCTCAAGGAGTTGGGTTTGTCCCACCCAAGTAGGAATCCCGGATTGAGTTCCTGGCTGTTAGCCTTAGCCTCGGCCCAGTCCTAGCCACTGCAAGCGTTTGGGGAAGGAATCAGTAGATGGAGCTCTCCATCTCTTTGCCTCCCTGCCTTTAAAATAAATAGATACATTTTTTAAATGTTTAATTGACAGCTCCCATAGGATATTTTTTCCAATTTAGAAAATTCCAACTTCATCATATGTGTTTTGCCATACTTTTAATAATGTAATAAATATTTTAAAGGAGCTACATAGTGAGTCTTCATTTTAAAAAACTCAAGCCTTGGGGAGGGTTGTGGGTGGGAGGGACGGTATGGGGGGGAAGCCATTGTAATCCATAAGTTGTACTTTGGAAATTTATATTCATTAAATAAAAGTTAAAAAAAAAAACCTCAAGCCTTCAGTAGTATAAATAATTACAACCCTCCCACTAAGAATTTATTTTATAAATGTAAATGAAGTCTGCATATTGTTCTTAACATAAAGCCCACTAGTTATAGCATATCACCATAGACCTAATTTGCTTTATAAGGGCAAGAACATTTCTTCTACTGGCTCCAGTCGAAACCGATCATGATAAAACTACATGCTGATTTTCATTTATGTCACTACTCAAAATAATCCATTCCGAAAGAGGAAGAGGTATTTTTTACAGTCCCAATGAGACTAACTAAAAATCTCCATGTAAACCAAGTTGTTTTAGAAAGTATGAACAAAATAGATGAGACATTTATGAGAAATGGAGAACAGTTATTACTCTTTTGAGTTTAGTTACTTGACAAAGATCTGAGATGGCCTTTTAAAAATTTATAATCTAATTTAGTCCTCAAGCACAAGAACAAAAACAATCAGGAGTTGTTCATATTCTTTTCCAGTGGTGAATTCTACAACACACCGCTACTCTGTTGAGCAGCGAGGGTAGGCTGTTGGCAGTGTGGGAAAACAGGTATGATGATGTCAGGATTATCGTAAGTGAATGGAATCTTAAAGATCCACTCAAATTTACCTGTTTTAAAATGGAAAACATCAAAGTGACCTACTCTGAAGCATATAATCAGATATGTCAGATCAGGGGTGCACCTGTGACACCAAGTTTGGCACATTTTCTCCTTTACCAACCTGAACTTTGGAACGATTTGAATGCTTTTATGCCTCAATGTGTAACTGGGAGTTTATGGCACAAAATATGGAGTACTTTTTACTCCACCCACTATCAAACGTTCTCATAAATCTATAGTCATGGAGGTAGTAGATCCTGGTGCTGGTGGGGTTCAGAACAGGCTACTCCAAAATATGGCAGCACGGCCTAGGAGAAACCTCCCCCTCCTCCCTCGTGAGGCAAAACCTTCATGTGAGAGATTCCTCCCCTGCACCGTCAGGAAAGGAACAGGCTTACTCTTGAAGACAGAGACACCTAGAAGTACCTGAACAAAGAGGCTTTGGTAAGGTCTCCTCAGGTTTTACTCTTAGATCGTATCTCTGTAGCCAATCATGCTTCCCTGCCACTGTCTGCTCTTCTTCCAACCTAAGCATAAAAACATACTCGTTGCTGTGTTCCTTTGGGTCCTCATTTCCAAAGGCTCCTATATCATGTAAAACATAAATAAATTCGTATGCTTTTTCCTTCCGTATCTGTCTTTTACTACAGCTGTCTTGGTCGTGAACCTTAAATACGTGAAGAAAAGATACTATTTTTTCTTCTCTATGGCGTGAAGGTAGACAAAGGGATCAATAGAACATAATGGAGTGCCTAGGAATTAGATGCACACACATGTAGAACCTTGCTACACAAAAGTGGTGGAAGGTATTGATGGCCAATACATACTGTTTGACCGAATGGTTACACTTATTAGAAAGAAAACTAGGGGCTGGCACTGTGGCTCAGAGGTTAATGCCCTGGCCTGCAGTGCCAGCATCTCACATGGGTGCTGGTTCAAGTCCTGGCTGCTCCACTTCCAATCCAGCTCCCTGCTAACGTACATGGGAAAGCAGCTGATGATGGCCCACATCCGTGGGCCCCTGCACCCAGGTGGGAGACCCAGAAGAGCCTCATGGCTCCTGGCTTCAGATCAGCTCAGCTCTGGCCACTCACTGTGGCCACTTGGGGACTGAACCAGCAGTTGGAAGGTATCTCTCTCTCTCTCTGTTTCTACCTCTGTGTCTTTCAAATAAATAAAATAAATCTTAAAAAGAAAGAAAACTAGGGGCCGGCTCCGTGGCTCACTTGGTTAATCCTCCGCCTGCAGCACTGGCATCCCATATGGGCGCCGGGTTCTAGTCCTGGTTGCTCCTCTTCCAGTCCAGCTCTCTGCTGTGGCCCGGGAAGGCAGTGGAGGATGGCCCAGGTGCTTGGGCCCCTGCACCCGCATGGGAGACCAGGAGGAAGCACCTGGCTCCTGGCTTCAGATTGGTGCAGAGCGCCGGCTATAGTGGCCATTTGGGGGGTGAACCAACGGAAGGAAGACCTTTATCTCTGTCTCTGTCTCTCTCTGTCTCTCTCTCTCTCTCATTGTCTATAACTCTACCTGTTGAATAAGTTAAAAAAAAAAAGAAAGAAAACTAAGGGGCCAGCACTGTGGCATAGTGGGTTGAGCCGCCTGCGAGGTTAGCATTCCATATGGGCACCAGTTCAAGTTCTGGCTGCTCTACTTCTGATCCAGCTCCCTGCTAACGTGGCTGGGAAAGCAGAAGAGGATGGTCCAAGTATTCGGGCCTCTGCACCCACATGGGAGACCCAGAAGCAGCTCTGGGCTTCTTGCTCTAGCCTGGCCTAGCCCCAGCCATAGTGGCCATTTGAGGAATAAACCAGTGGATAGAACAGCTCTCTCTCCCTGTTTCTCCTTTTCTCTCTGTAGTTCTGCCTTTCACTACTTTATATTATATACACACAGGAAACAATTCTGGGTTCATGAAACATAAAAAACCAAAACATTAAAATATTTAGGAGAAAAGTAAGAACATGTTTATGACATTAGGATAAGGGAGGATTTCTTAAACAAAACACAAAATTACAAATGATAAAGGGAAAGATTCATGAATGCAAATACATTTTAAATGCATCACAGCTCAAGTAGTTGGTTCTCAGCCATCATATAGGAAACCTGGGTTTAATTCTAGGCTCCTGGTCTTGGCCTGGACCAGCCTTGTTGCAGGTATTTGGGGAATGAACCACAGGTTGGGTGTAGTCTGTCTATATTTATGTCTGTTTTTCTCTCCTAATCCCTCTCCCCCTGCCTCTCAAGTAAAAAAAAAAAAAAAAGTAAAAAAAGTAAATGCATCCCTGTGCAATAATATGTTGATACATATTCACTTGTAAATGTTTATTGAATTGATGTGTGTACTCTATCTCTTGTACTCTAATTTTTTTTAAAGGTTACTATGGGGCAGGCATTTAACCTAGTGGTTAACACACCAGTAAAGAAACCTGTGTCCCACATCAGACTACCTGGGTTCAATTTCCAGCTCCAGCTTCTTTTTATTATGTTTCTTTCTTATTACCATAAAAAGAGCATATTTCATGAATTTTATAGGTACAGTTCTAAAAAGATAACCATACTTCCCTTCCCCCTTAAATCCTTCTCCTTTCTTCTCTTCTCTGATTTTTGTTAAGACATGCTTTCAATCCACTCTAAGGGGCCAGGCTAATTCACCACTAACCATGATATTCAACAAGTAAAAAGTGGGAAGACCACACTTCTACAGGAATATAAACAAGGGCTGAAAACAAGCATATCACAAGATGTCCGTTTCATTCCTATATGTTGTTTTGTATTCTGTATTTTTTTTTAATTTTTAAAAATTCTTTAAAAAGATTTACTTTATATATTTGAAAGAGTTACAGAGAGAGGTAGAGACAGAGAGAGAGGTCTTTCATCCATTGGTTCACTCCCCAATGGCCGCAACGGCCGGAGCTGCAACAATCTGAAGCCAGGAGCCAGGAGCTTCCTCCGGGTCTCCCACGTGGTTGCAGGGACCCAAGCACTTGGGTCATCTTCTACTGCTGTCCCAGGTCTTAGCAGAGAGCTGGATCAGAAAAGGAGCAGCGGGGAGTAGAACCGGCACCCATATGGGATGCCAGCGCTTCAGGCCAGGGCATTAACCCACTGCGCCACAGCACCGGCCACCATGATGGGCCATGGACACTGGACAGGAACCCTGCTCTACCACCAGGAATGCTGTGCTGCACCTACCTGGATCCACTGGAATAGCCCAGCTCAATGTCACTCTCAGGAATTGATGGCACCACACCTGCATGGACCTGCCAGAAAGGTCCCATCCCAGGTGACCCACAGAGACTCACAAATGCCCCACTTAGGTAGCCAGGTGCACTCTGCCTTGAACCACCAGCAGACCCACCTGCCTGCATCTCAGCTAGCAGTGCAATCCAACAGCTTAGGCCTGCAGATTCTGCTGGTGTTGGCCACAACTGAAGAAGCTAACATACATTATGGCAAAGCACTCAGCTGGAACAGAAGCCAGCACCGCATATTCACCCACCATCTGAAGACACGTTACTAAGAAAGTCTAACTACATAAGCCAGCCTATGAATTTGGTGGAGGCAGGTGATCTGACAGATGCACAAATCCTCCAGTACTGAAGCATGAAAATCAAGTACCATGATGCCTCCAAGGAGCACATTTATAACAACTTACTCAAAAGAAAAGGAAGTTAGTGAAGTTCCTGAAAAAAGACTGAAAATAATGATTTTAAGGAAACTTAGTAAAGTAAAATTTAATGTAATTAGGAAGGCAAACAGAAGTCTTTCACTGTAAGAAGCCAAAAAGTCTGATAATATACTTGACAGCCCCCAATAGCAGACTAAGCAAAAAGAATTTGTGAGCTTGAAAACATGTTTGAGATAATCCAGTTGATACAAACAAAAACACTTTTTAAAAGCTTAATTTATTTGCTATTCTGTATTAACTGTTACATTTGAGAGAAAACATATGATATTTGTCTTTTGGCAACTGGCTTATTTCACTAAGCACAATGGTTTCCAGTTATATCCATTTTGTTGCCAAAGACAAGATTTCATTCATTGTTATGGCTGTGTGCTCCACAGTATATGTACACCACATTGTCTTTATCCAGTCATCAGTTGATGGCCATCTGAGTTGATTCCATACCTCAGCTGTTGTGAATTGCAACTCCAGATTCTGACTCCAGCTTCCCACGAATAAAGACCCTGAGTAGCAGTGGTGATGGCTCAAGGAGCCAAGTTCCTGCCACTCACATGGGAGGTCCAGACTGAGTTCCTGGCTGCTGGTTTCAGCCCACCCCAGTCCCAGCCTTTGCAGGCATTTAAGGAGTGAACCAGTGGATGGGAAATCTCTTTCTCTATACCACTCAAATAAACAGAAAAGAAAAAAAAATTATCAAAAACAAGACACTATAATAAAATCAGTAGATTGTACACATTCTAGGAAGAGATACTTGCAAATCTATACCCAATGGAGGATTATAATTCAAAAAATATAAATTATTTTCTCAAGTCTAGAAAAAAAGATGAATAACCAAATAGAAAAAAGCTCAAGAGAGGCCAGCACTGTGGGGTGGTAGGTTAAGCATCCACTTGCAGCATTGGTATCCCGTATGGGCACTGGTTCAAGTACTGGCTGCTCCACTTCTGATTCAGCTCCCTGCTGATGGCCTAGGAAAGCAGTAGAAAATGGCCCATCTGCTTGGGCCACTGCACTGGTGTGGGAGATCTGGAAGAAGTTCCTGGCTTTTGGCTTTGGCTTGGCTCAGTTCCAGCTGTTGTAGCCATTTGAGGAGTGAACCAGCAATGGAAGACCCCTCCCCACCCCCTAACTATGCCTCTCAAGTAAATAAAATAAACCTTAAAAAAAAAAAAGCGTAAGAGGGGCAGGCACTGTGGCACAGTGGGTAAAGCTGTTGCTTGCAGTGCCGGCATCCCCATATGTGTGCCGGTTCGAGTCCTGGCCGCTCCATTTCCAATCCTGCTCTCTGCTGTGGCTTGGGAAAGCAGTGGAAGATGACCCAAGTCCTTGGGCTCCTGCACCTGCGTGGGAGACCTGGAAGAAGCCCCTGGCTCCTGGCTTTGGATCAGAGCAACTCCAGCCATTACAGCCAACTGGGGAGTGAACCAGCGGATGGAAGACATCTTTCTTTCTCTCTGCCTCTCCTTCTCTCTGTGTAACTCCTACTTTCAAATAAATAAATACATCTTAAAAAAAGAAAAAGCACAAGAGATATGAACAGACATGTCATAGAACAGAAATCTTGAATGGCCAATAAACATGAAAAAATGTTTAAAATCACTGGCCACATGTAAGTGAAAGTAAAAATCACAATGAGAATTACACACATGTAATTTGCAAATTGTAATGAGTCTGGTAAGATCAGATATTGGTGAGAATGTAGAGTTCAGAAATTTTTATTCATTACTAATGGGAAGAAAAATTAGTAAAAATTGCTTAGGAAAATTTGGGAAATATTGAAATACTATAATCTAGCAATACCTAAGTAAATACAGAAGATAAATTCTTCTACATATCCACAGAAAGACATGCACAAATTATTCATAGAAATGTTGTTTGCGATATAAAAGAGGTAAATAATCTAAAAATCCAATCAATAAAAGAACAGATTAGGAGCCAGTGTTGTGGTACAGTGAGTTAAGTGGCCACTTGTGAAGCCAGCATCCTACATCAGAGCAATGATTCAAGTCCCAGATACTCTGTTTCCAATCCAGCCACCTGCTAATGTGCCTGGGAAGGCAGAAGAAGATGGTCCAAGCACTTGCGTCCTGGCTTAGACCTGGCTGACTGTGGCAGCCATTTGGGGAGGGAAAAAATCTCTTGTTCTCTCTTGTTCTCCCTGTTATTCTGCCTTCTGCCTTTCAAATAAGTAAACCTTTTTTTTTTTTTAAGACTTTATTTATTTGAAAGTCAGAGTTACACAGAGAGAGGAGAGGCAGAGAGAGAGAGAGGTCTTCTATCCGATGGTTCACTCCCCAATTGGCTGCAACAACTGCAGCTGCGCCGTATCGAAGCCAGGAGCTTCTTCAGGGTCTCCCAAGTGAGTACAGGGGCCCAAGGACTTGGGCCATCCTCTACTGCTTTCCCAGGCCATAGCAGAGAGCTGGATCAGAAGTGGAGCAGCCAGGTCTCGAACTGGCACTGCAGGCCAGGGTGTTAACCCACTGCGCCACAGCACCAGTCCCCAGATAATTAAATTTGAGAAAAAAAAGCAGATTAGTAAGTTATATAGTCAGATATTAGAACATTATTCAGTTAGAAAATAAACATCAACATGGATAAGTTTTAAAAACTAATGTTAGGTGGAAAGAGAAATTTACAGAAGTAAACCATGATCTGGGGTCATGACCTGGGCTTATCTTCATTAGGAAATGACCAAAGCCCTTTGAAGGAGTCAGCAAGCAGGAGCCTGGATGAGTCCTGAGAGACACCAGGCTCACCACCACTGCAATATTTGGTAGGCACAGTCCGGGCCAGGCACTGGACCCTGGATGGGAACATGGACTGTTTGCTGCAATCCTTCCAGTGTCACTCGGACTCATTTCCAGGTCTCAGGAACAGGTCCAAGCAGGACACACCTAGGTGGAAAGTGAACGTTCTCAGCCAACCCAAGAAGGAATGGAAGAGATTAGAACTTCCCCCATACAGCACCCAGGAAACCAAGTACAGACAAGCACCGGGTCAGACCCCCCCAGCCATTTATACTCAACAGGTGATGACACACATGCCTTTGAGCCATACTGCTCCAATGTAGGTTCTTTAAAAATACTTATTCATTTATTTATTTGAAAGAGCAACAGTGAGGGGAGCGGGGAGAGATCTTCCACCTGCTGCTTCATTCCTAAAATGATCGTTGCACCCAGATCCAGGCCAGGCCAAAGCCAGGAAGCTGGAACTCCACCCTGGTCTCCCACATGGGTGATAGGGGCCCAGGTACTTGGCCCATCTTCTGCAGCCTTCCCAGGCACATTAACAGGAAGTGAAGCAGCTGGGACTCAGACAAGCACTCTGATATAGGTGCCAGCATCCTGAGTGGCTGCTCAACCCGCTGCGTAACAGCGCTGCCCGCTCTGATGTGGACTTTGTCTGATGCACACCTGTCAGCCTGGCAACTCCCCGCACCATCATTCTGGGGAGCCCCTTTGTCATTCCCTTGAGCTGTGTTGTCTTTTTTTTTTCCTTACTTGTTTGACTGCCATATCTTAGGAGCTGAGTGGGAGAAGAGACTTAGGGGATTTCAGCAATCAATGAGTACGGTCATTGAATCCCCTTCTTTCAGATATGGTATCCACACTCTCACTGTGCCTGGCTTCTTCCAGTTCACAGACTGTTCTTCAATCTTCAGAGCACAAGCATTCACATTCCCACTATAGTGGCAGTGGGGTCACCCCGTGGTAGTGTGGAGTGCACAGGGTGACCTAGGGGTCTACCTGCTTCTTACCAATCCTCTTCAGCCTCTGGCTCCACCTTCACTCCTGTCTCCCTGATGCCACCAATTTTGAGCCTCTTCAGGATTGTGTGGTATAAATCCAACTGGTTTGGATCTTTTCTGAGTGTCAGTTTCGGGTTTGGTTTTCTCCAGTTTGCTAAGTCTGTTCCCAGTCACACAATTGCTCCCCATCTTCTGAAACGCTGCTGGGGTGGATTGCTGATGGCCTGCAAAACAAGTGCAAGTTCAAGCTGGGCAGTAACAGAAGCAGCCAACGAGGAAGTGCCTGTTATGTGTGAATTTCTAAAGAGGTTCCCGTAGTTCAGCTGGGAAGACAGTCATGGTGGGTTCTTGCCTTAAATTAAAAATTCCTATATGCGTAGTTTAAGCAGAAGTTCAGAGACAGAACATCTTTACCTACCAGTTTATATAACAGTGTTAACTACTGGTTTGCTCCTCACAGATACATTTTCAAGTTTTTATTTTTTTATTTTTATTTTTTTTGACAGGCAGAGTGGACAGTGAGAGAGAGAGACCGAGAGAAAGGTCTTCCTTTGCGTTGGTTCACCCTCCAATGGCTGCCGCGCTGCGGCCGGCGCACCGCGCTGATCCGATGGCAGGAGCCAGGTGCTTCTCCTGGTCTCCCATGGGGTGCAGGGCCCAAGCACTTGGGCCATCCTCCACTGCACTCCCTGGCCACAGCAGAGAGCTGGCCTGGAAGAGGGGCAACCGGGACAGAATCCGGCGCCCCGACAGGGACTAGAACCCGGTGTGCTGGCGCTGCAAGGTGGAGGATTAGCCTAGTGAGCCGCGGCGCCGGCCTCAAGTTTTTATTTATTTATTTGAGAGAGAGACAGTCACAGATGGAGAAAGCTCCTCTGCACTGGTTCACTCCCCAGCTGCCTCCAATAGCTGGGACTACAGCCAGGAACTCAATCCACGTCTCCCACCTGGGCGGCAGAAACCCAATCACTTGAACAGTGACTGCCAACTTCTAGGACGTGCATTAGCAAGAAGCTAGAGTCAGGAGCTGGAGCCAGGTATCAAACCCAGACACTCTAATATGGGATAGAGACATTTTTAACCTGCACTGTAGTCGCTAGACTAAAGGCCTGCCCTCCTTTATAGTTATATTTTTAAAATATCATGTAATTAATGAAAAGGTTGTGAAACTGCACTATAGTTATGCAGACATCCTGCTGCTCTTTATATACGTAGACACCTTGAACAATGTCATCCATGTTTAGATAGGGCAGAATCACAGAGTTTGAGACCATGAAGTCCAACCCTCTCCCACTTATTTTTTTAAAAGATTTATTTATTTATTTGAAAGGCAAAGTTAGAGAGAAAGGGAAAAACAGAGCAAGGTCTTCCATCCACTGGTTCACTCCGCAGATGGCCACAACAGCTGGGGCTGGGCCAGGCGGAAGCCAGGAGCTTCATCCACGTCTCTCATGTGGGTGGCAGGGGCCTGAGTACTCTAAACTATTTTGTGCTGCTTTCCCAGACACTTTAGCAGGGAGCTGGATCAGAAGCGGAGCAGCTGAGACATGGACCAGTCAGCGCTTACATAGGATGCCAGTGTTGCAGACAGCAGCTTAACTCGTTGCACCACAACATCAGCCCCCTTCCTCTTATTTTCAAAAATAGGAACCCATTCACAGGTTGACACAATTTGTTCATGCACATTAGTAGCAGAACTACAATTATCTGTAGAAGCTCCTGATTATGGGTCAAAGTTCTTCTGCTAAATGTTCAGAGACCTCTCCTTACGGTTTTTCTCATAGTAGGCGATTTCATCAAATAATCAGTTTTTCTGTTTAGCTTTTTCCTTACCAATAACATTCAAATCATTCAAATTTTTTATGTCTCAACAATCATGCTGTGAAAAAGAGAAACTAAATTTATACATATTACCTCAGTCACCAACCAGATATTTTTATGTGAAAAATCTTTCTTTTTAAAGATTTTTTTTTTTATATTTGAAAGTCAGAGTTACAGAGAGAGGGAGAAGGACAGAGAGAGAGATCTTCTATCTGCTAGTTCACTCTCCAGATAGCTCCAAGAGCTGGGACTGGGCCAGTCTGAAGCCAGCAATATCTTCCAGGTCTCCCACGTGGGTGGCAGGGACCCAAGTAGTTGGGTCATGCTCTACTGCTTTTCCCAGGCCATTACTAGGCAGCTGGATCAGAAATGGAGCAGCCGGAACATGACCCAGTACCCATATGGCATGTTGGCATCGCAGGAGGCAGCTTAACCTGCTATACCACAACACTGGCCCCGAAAAATCTGTTCTTAAAGAAGTGAGAAAATCTTAATCAGTTTCTGATGTTTGTTTAATCCAAAGTAGCTTGAGCCTTCTCTTTCATATCATCATTTCACCAGTGAGCTGTAGATCAGATGAGAATTTGCCAAGAAAGATCTGGGGGTTTCATTTGATTTAGGGCACTAGGCATTGAGCGGCTCACTGCTCCCACAGATGTCTTCAATTTTACACTAACTTCCACTTCCATTCCCATGGGTGATGTGTTGCAACATCCGCTCTGCTCTTCCACGTCGCCTTGGGAATACGACCATCTTAGGGATTCACGAAGCACACGTCCAAAAATGGATTCAATTGTGAAAACTCATTCCATTCAAACAAAGTTGGTTTCCTGCCCTTTCTCCCTAGTAAACCAACGTGCACAATGGCTTACAAGGTGATTATACATTCATTTTAAGACTTCAAGAATAGGACTCCTGACAGAATTTTCAAAGCAAAGAAAATGATCAGTTTTCATATCCCAGAGTCTTAAAACTCTGCCAAATAACTCCCTAAAATGCCTAATACACACATACACCCCACAAGTGTCTGAGCTACTGGGAAATTATTTCTGAGTAAATGAATCATCCAGGATGTTTTCACAGAAAAAATTTTTCAAATCTACTTACTTGCTTTCATTTCAGAAATCCTAACAGAATTTATAAATATTTGAATAAAAAGTAAATAAAATAGAGGAAGGTTCCAGTTTTTAAGTCAGCAGCAACAACACTATCTTCAAACTTACACTATTCTCTATTAATTATGTTGATAGATTTTAAATATTGGATAACTTGAGGTTAAATACAATGCTAGAGTCTGAAGCAACCAGAGTGCAAGATGATGCATGGATCCTACTGACTTGCAGTCCCATTCTGTGGTGCTTTATTTCCACCTGTGCCTGGTGCAGCCCAGCAACCCCTGCCATGATGAGGACAGAAAGCTAAATGGTTGGAGAGACGCTGCCTACCATTAAATCATCTCCTTTTCAAAACCATGGGTATGAGGGGAGATTGCTGCAACATTCAGCCTTGTGCTTTCTCTTTAATGCAGTCTCACAGGTTCAGCCCCATGACCCCAGTCCTGTCTTTTCTCTTAGAATAGAAGACAACAGCCCTTTCAACAAAGCCTTACATACGGTACAAAGGAAAATAAAGAAACCATGGAATAAACAGATGTAGGTCTATATAGACCAACCACCACCTGGGTTCTTCCTCCTCTGGATCTCTGCGTTCCTGAAATAGGTGAAACCAGAAATAATAGCTAATATTGATGAAATATTTGCTATACCTAGGTTCATATGTTGCCTCTTTTAATCTTTGCACACACTGTAACATAGAGGTCATTGTTATCCCTAGTTTACACATGAGAAAACTGATGCTTAGAGAAGTTAATTAACTTCCCAAAGTCACTCAGTCAGCTGATGGTGAGTTAAACCCAAACCCTCATAGCTTAACTCCAGCCTTTACCCTTAACCAGTGCTTGCCAGAATCACCTCACAGCGACTGTTAGCATAGCTACCCCAACATTAGTGGCCTGCCTTTCATTACGCTTTAAAAACATTACCTAATTTATTGGTACCTACTGGGTACCAGTTGAGACCAATTTGGATACTCCATGAAGGAATCATCTTGTGAAGTAATTTAATATGTAAATCTTAGTGAATACATCAATATTTTATTTTAAACTGATTGATGTATAATCTTTATACAATATGCCCTATTTTCTGTATATTGATGAATTTTTATAAATACGCATACCCAGACACTCTCTACCTAACTCAAGATATACAGTATTTCCATCACCTCAAGAAATTCCCTGGGCCTTTTTACAGTCATTCTCATGATCCCTACTGCCAGCCCCCAGAAACCACTCATCTGCTTTTTTTCCAGTGTAGGTTAGTTTTGACTGTACCTCTTACTTCAGCTAAATGGAATGGTACAATAGGTACTCTTTTGTGTCGAGCTATTTTAGTCTAGCATGTTTTGGAGATCCATCCATTTCTGTACTTTTCAGTAGTTAATTCTTGCTGAGTAGTATTCCATTAAATAAAGAAATCCTAAAATTTTTTACCCATTAATCTATTGATGATATTTTGGGCTTCTGGTAAGAACATTACATATAAGCCTTGTAGTAAAATTTTCTAGGACACATGACAAATATACTTGTATGAACATTCCAGTTGCTCCACATCCTCACCAACCTTTGGTAATATCAATTTTGTGAGTTTTCACCATTTTAGTGGGTGAGTAATGATATCCTATCATTTACATTGGTATTTTCTTGATGACTGAAAATGTTGAACATCTTTTCTTCTGCTTATTGGCTGCATGTGTTTTATTCTTTTTTTATACATTTTAAATGTAAACAGTAAATGTTAATCAAAACTGAAAAAATTTTTTAAAGATTTTATTTATTTGAGAGGTAGAGTTACAGACAGTGAGAGGGAGAGACAGACAGAAAGGTCTTCTGTCTGCTGGTTCACTTCCCAAATGGCCTCAACGACCAGAGCTGTGCCAATCCGAAGCCAGGAGCCAGGAGCCTCTCCCTGGTACCCCATATGAGCACAGGGGCCCAAGGACTTGGGCCATCCTCTACTGCTTTCCCAGGCCACAGCAGAGCTGGATTGGAAGAGGAGCAGCCAGGACTCAAGCCGGCACCCATATGGGATGCTGGTGCCACAGGAAGAGGATTAACCTAGTGCTCCACAGCACCGGCCCCTGAAAATATTTTCTTTACAAATTTAGAGAAAACCAAAAAAAGTTGCCCCTGTACATTGTATCTTTCTGGAAGAGGTCACTTTTAATCTTTCAATTATGATAATTTTTTGTAAACTGCTTTATGAGATTCTTCCACGTCTGGACAATGAGCATGCCAGGGCTGGCTTTGTGGTGTAGTGGGTGAAGCTGCCGCCTGAAGTGCCAGGATCCCATACGGGTGCTGGTTCGAGTTCTGGCTGCTCCACTTCCCATCCAGCTCTCTGCTATGGCCTGGGAAAGCAATAGAAGATGGCCCAAGTCCTTGGGCCCCTGCACCAGCGTGGGAGACTTGGAAGAAGCTCCAGGCTCCTGACTCCTGATCGGCACAGCTCCGGCCATTGTGGCCATTTGGGGAGTGAACCAGCAGCTGGAAGACTTCTCTCTGCCTCTCTGTAACTCTGCCTTGCAAATAAATAAATAATTCTTAAAAAAAAAAAAAAAAAGAAGAAGAACATGCCAAAATGCTTGAAATGAATCAAATTGAATGAACTTAAAGCAGTTACACTCTATAGGTGAAGCAGACAATGCTTAGGGGGGAAGAGGATGGGATTCTATTTTATCAAGATTTATAATTATCCATTCTATTATAAATAGCATTTCCATGTATATTATCTTACATTTCATCATTTATTATTTAACTTTCTTAGATACTATAATAACAAAGACTTACAGACTATACTTGTTTCAAAATAAAATCAGTTACAATCTACCAGCTTCTGTTAGGATAAAAAAAATTCTCCTGGGGTGGCATTTAGCCTAGTGTTAACTGGTGTTAAGACACCAGTTAGGATGCTGGCATCAATATCAGAGTACTTGAGTTTAATATCCAGCTCTGGAGGCCAGCGCTGTCGCATAGTAGGTTAAGCCTCCACCTGCAGCACCAGCATCCCATACGGGCTCTGGCTGGAGTCCCCACTGCCCCACTTGCCATTAAGCTCTCTGCTATGGCCTGGGAAAGCAGTAGAAGATGGCCCAAGTCCTTGGGCCCCTGCACCAGTGTGGGAGACCCATAAGAAGCACTTGGCTCCTGACTTTGGCCTGGTCCAGCATTGGCTGTTTCAGCCATTTGGGGAGTAAAACAGTGGATGAAAGACCTCTCTGTCTCTCCCTCTCTGTGTAGCTCTCTCAAATAAAAATAAAAGGATAAATAAAAAGTTATTTAAAAAAAAATACCCAGCTCTGGCTCCCAACTGCAGCATCCTGCTAATAATGCGCACCTTGGTAGGCAGTGGTGATAGCTAAAGAAATTGGGTCCCTGCTACCCACATGGAGTCCTGGACAAGGTCCCAGCTCCCAGTTTGACTTGACCCCAGCCCTTGGAGGCACTTGGGGAGTAATCAGGAGATAAGAGTGCTTCTTTCAATGCCTGTCTGTCTCAAAAAGAATTTTTTAACTCTTCATACTAGCTTCTTTTGGATTCATTTCCCGTCTCACAGTTTGAGCTCCCGTGACTAACACAGGGTGAGCTAAAGTGCCAGAGTTTGTGACTTTCTCTTGCCTTTTGTTTTCCCTCCAGCTTTCAAAACTTCCAGCCCCGCAGTGAGCTCACACTGCTGCTCAGCTACACAGGCCTCCTGACTGCTGATCTCATTTGATTCAACCTCCTCACGCCCGGAGCCCACCCAGAAGATGGAATCTAATGTCAAAAGCTGAGGCTAAAGTCTTATCTATTATTTTTACCCATCATCCTTAGTGGGCAAGATTTGTTTTCTTGGAGGTAGCAGTAGATGTCATATACCAAAGGAGTAAACGTTAAAATTCACAGGCCTTGTGGGAGGACATGATGATAAATAAGAGTTATGGACTTGGGCTGCCCTTTTCCACACTTCGAATATAACCATGGATGTCCCATGGTATAGCAGGTTCAGACTTTGCACATAACTTTGCGCTTTTAAAAGTTGGCTGCATGGGGGATGGCGCGGTGGCCCACTTGGCTAATCTTCCACCTGTGGTGCTGGGTTCTAGTCCTGGCTGCTCCTCTTCCAGTCCGGCTCTCTGCTGTGGCCCGGGAAGGCAGTGGAGGATGGCCCAAGTCCTTGGGCCCTGCACCCACATGGGAGACCAGGAGGAGGCACCTGGCTCCTGGCCTCGGATCGGTGCAGTGCCGGCCGTAGTAGCCATTTGGGGGGTGAACCAACAGAGGGAAGATCTTTCTGTCTCTCTCTCTCTCACTGGCTAACTCTATCTGTCAAATAAGAAAAATAAATAAAAATAAATTGGCTGCCAATCCCTGGGAAGATGCATATGAGCTTTGGATTTCTCCATATGAATATTTAATTATTCAAAAGAAGGAGTGAGGATGAAACTCCAGTGGTTGTCCAATATATCTGCCAAGGTGGGCCCACCACTGTGCCAAAGTCTCCCACTGTACAGAATTCTATGTCATCTGCAATTTTCTAAACACACCAAGGATTAACACCAAAATCCATTTGAAATTTATGTAAAGCTTATGCAAAGAATAAATCATAATTTATAGCTAATGTTATAAGCAATGCTTCTTTTAAATGTCTAATATGATGTTAGAAAAGCATGTTCTTGCAATTACAGCAACAACAACTACTGAAAGAATACTAGGATGCCCATCAAGAAACCCAAAGTTTTGTCTTACCGCTGCCACTCACTACCTTTGAAATTTTGGGCATATTTTTCATTCTCTACCTATAAAACAGGGATTATAATAACTGTTTCTCCCTCCTGAGAATAACAGAAGATAAGCATCTGTAACAGTGCCTTGAGTTGCAACACAAATACAAAGTACTATTATTTTTAGTACAGAAAGCCTAGAAATAAATACCATATTGTCCTAACACTTTTATTATTTTAATTGGTCCAAATTATATTCTTGTGAGACTTTTATTTGGCTCTTTTGCAAGAAGTAGACAAAAAAAAAGTCATGTGGAAAGAGAAATAAGAGGAGGAAATAAATGAGACTTGTTTGATTAATGTATTCTGCCAAAAATTACTGGAAGAAATGAAAAGGCAATTCTAAAGAAGATAGCTACAAGACATGGAATCCCCTTCTCAAGCTATTTCAAACCAATGCCCTATAAGAGAATGAAGCTAAACAAAGACCATATGGCATTGGAAAAATAAAGTATCAGAAGGCCCAAATAGCTAAATGGTTTCCATGATTATAAATAAAGAAGGAATACTAGCTGGTAAGTGGATCCCATTGTCAAAGAGTGCATACGTCTCCCTGAGGGTTAGCATGTTCTCACTAATTCTTTTCGCAGTAAAAAGCTGAGCATCAGACATTTCTGGTCCCTGACCTAATTCTGAAAACTTTGGCGGCCAGGGACTAACCACTGAATCTCAACAGTCAGTTTCATCTTCTCTCAATAAGGACAACTGCCTCCAAGGGCAAACAATATCAGTCTGCAGATTCTTATGTCTACTTGGCTGAATATCCACTTACCACATTTTAAGATTATGAATAGCAGCTGTTGTTTATTTGCATGTTTAAAAATGTAAAATATTCAGGACCTTTAGTAAGAAAAAGGTAAAGGCTACAAAGAAACAAAAGTGAATGGATTGCTTGGGGAAATGAAAGGTCCAGGGCAGGAGTTTACCATAGCAGCTTGGGTGCTAGCTAAGATGTCTCTGTCCAAAGTCAAAATGCCTGTGTTTGATACCGGCTCTGACTGCTGACTCCAGCTTCCTGCTCATTCAGACTGTGAGAGTCAGCAGCGATCGGTTCCTGTAACCCATGCTGGAGACTTGCATAAGTTCCCAGCTCCTGGTTTAGGCCTCAGCCCAGTCCCAGAAACAAAACATTTGGGGAGTAAACCTGCAGATGTGAGTGCACTAGCTCACTCACTCCCCCCCACCATTTATCTCTCTGCCTCTCAAAAATGAATAAATAAAAATTAAAAATGAACAAATAATTTATTTGTCTTCAACCTGCTGGGGTAAGAGATTCTCTATTTTTTGAGTAACTTCTTTCTCTCTCTCTCTTATTTTTTTTAAGATGTATTTATGGGGCCGGCGCTGTGGTATAGCAGGTAAAGCCTCTGCCTGCAGAGCTGGCTTCCTATACGGACACCAGTTTGAGTACCAGCTGCTCCACTTCTGATCCAACTCTCTGCTGCGGCCTGGGAAAGCAGTACAAGATGGCCCAAGTCCTTGAGCTCCTGTATCTGTGTGTGAGACCAGGAAGAAGCTCCTGGCTTCAGATCGGCACAGCTCCAGCTGTTGTGGCCAACTGGGGAGTGAACCAGCAGATGAAAGACCTCTCTCTCTCTGCCTCTCTTTCTCTCTCTCTGTGTAACTCTTTCAAATAAATAATAATAATAAAAAGATTTATTTATTCATTTCAGAAGCAGAGTTACAGTCAGAGGGAGGGAGAGACAGAGAGGTTTTCCATCCACTGGTTCACTCCCCAAATGGCCACAACAGCCAGAGCTGGGCTTATCCACAGCCAGGAGCCAGAGGCTTCTTCTGGGTCTCCCACGTGGGTGCAGGGCCCTAAGCACTTTGGCCATCTTCCACTGCTTCCCCAGGCCATAGCAGAGAGCTGGATCACAGGTGGAGCAGCAGGAACTCGAACTGATGCCCTTATGGTGTGCTGCAGGCAGAGGCTTACCCTACTATGCCCCAGCACCAGATCCGAGATTCTCTTTCGAAACTTGAGAAAGATGCACGTAGGGTCAAACAAAAGGAAATTCTATATTGAATCATGAGACTCATAGGCAGAAATTACCATAGAAATACATTGTATCATCCTATTGTTTATGTAAGTATTATAATTTTCTGGTGACTTATCTAAGTTATCATTTAGCACAGCACCAGGCATGTGGAAGTTTCCTGATAACAGCTTATTTTATATTGTCCTTCCTGGACTTCCTTTTCTGTTGGAGAGTCTGGTCTATGACCCAAATGTGGAAACTCCTCCCAGCTTGAGAAAATTGTGTGATTACTTTTGGTGGGAGAGAAGGAAACCAAGCGGCTCCTTCTCCACCATTCTGCTGATGTCTCCAGGGGAAACCAGAGAAAAGGAAAGGAAGAAATCAACACACATTCCTGTCGCTTCAGCTTTCTTTGTTCTGTTTCCATGACAGTGATATTTCACCTTGGACTTTATGATACAGAGACACCGGTAGACCGCGGTCCTGAGAAAGCACAGTGTGGGTTTGGGTGGGCATCCTCAGACATTATTTTCTTAAGTTTTTAAATTTAGGTTCATTGTATTATCAAGAATGATAACTATAAACACTAACCTTATTCCAAATTATTACCCAAATAATTTTCATGTCAAATGTTACTCATAATTTCAACATTAGAGCACAACTCAGAAAAGAGTTCATTTGGAGAAAGTCTGAGACAGTTAAAAACAACATAACAAACAAACCTACATCCACAGAAAATAGCTCAAATATATATATGTATGTATCTACACCCAATATGTATATAGAGAGTACTTCAAAAAGTTCATGGACAATGTGTATTGTTAAAAACCTTCATGGTTGGCCGGCGCCACAATTCACTAGGCTAATCCTCCGCCTGTGGCGCCGGCACCCCAGGTTCTAGTCCCTGTCGGGGTGCCGGATTCTGTCCCAGTTGCTCCTCTTCCAGTCCAGCTCTCTGCTGTGGCCCAGGAAGGCAGTGGAGGATGGCCCAAGTGTTTGGGCCCTGCACCTGCATGGGAGACCAGGAGAAGCACCTGGCTCCCGGCTTTGGATCAGTGCAGCGCGCCGGCTGTAGCGGCCACTTGAGGGAAGACCTTTCTCTCTGTCTCTCTCTCTCATTGTCTAACTCTGCCTGTCAAAGGAAGGAAGGAAGGAAGGAAGGAAGGAAGGAAGGAAGGAAGGAAGGAAGGAAGGAAGGAAGGAAGGAAGGAAGGAAGGAAGGAAGGAAGGAAGGAAGGAAGGAAGGAAGGAAGGAAGGAAGGAAGGAAGGAAGGAAGGAAGGAAGGAAGGAAGGAAGGAAGGAAGGAAGGAAGGAAGGAAGGAAGGAAGGAAGGAAGGAAGGAAGGAAGGAAGGAAGGAAGGAAGGAAGGAAGGAAGGAAGGAAGCTGCATGGATTTCAAAATATTTTTGCACCAAAAATCAACTTAGCTCTTCATTTTTCTACAAACTTATTAAAGTACCCTCATGTGCATATACAAATATAAACAGTTTATAATCTAAATTGTGATCAGAATTCTTTGGATAAATAAAACAAACTCTTAGTAGGAGTGATACTTAACAGATCCTAAGCCAGCGAGTCTCAAAGTATGGTCTCTAGACCAGTAGCATCAGAATAACCCTGGAACTTGTCAGAAATGCATATCGTCAGGTCCTACCCCAGACCTGCAGAACAGCTTTGGGGATGGGGCCTACTAGTCTGTGCTTTAACTGGCAGGCCCTCCAAGTGGTTCTGATTCAATTAGGGAATAACTGCTCTAATATATACATGTTATTGTTCTTATTCTACCATTATAGAAACATGGCTCATACATAAGCCAGCTGTTGGAGCCTGGGACAAGGGCCAAGCTTGTGAATCCAGATCTTGTGCACAGCATTGGAGGAAAAAAAAAAATTGGGGCCAGTGCTGTGGTATACCTGGTTAGGCTCCAATCTACATCATCCCATATGGGCGTCAGTTCGAGTCCTGGCCACTCCACTTCTGATCCATCTCCTTGCTAATGCTCTTGGGAAAGCAGCAGCAGATGGCCCACGTGTTTTTGGGTCCCTGCACCAACATGGAAGATCTGAAACGAACTCCTGACTCCTGGCTTTGGCCTGGCCCGCCTCTGGCTGTTGTGGCCATTTGGGGAATAAACCAGTAGTTGGAAGACTTCTCTCTCCCTCTCTATAACTCTGACTTTCAAATGAATAAATAAATCTTTCAAAAATCATCTTAAGAATCAGATCTCTGAGTCCAAAGATAGATGCTTTTTTAGCTAAGGTTAGAAAACATTATTTAGAATTTTTTAGGCCTCAGAAACTTCATCTGTGATATAAATATAATAATAATGTACTAACCGCATAGAGTTTTAGGTAAGTAAAAAAATTAGATAATGTACATAACTATAATTTTAGGCCATGAAGATCCATAAGTTCTGAAAATCTTTTCTACAGTCTTTTGATCTTGTGAGAAAACACATTTGTAGCTGCTGCTCCATGTCTCCAGCTACATAATATATAATGGAATTTAAACACAATCTACTTCTGATTTTGGTTTCTGGTAGGATAAATTTCTCCTTCAAGTTGCAAAATTACACAAGCTGTTACCCTACTCAAGACAGGATTAAGTTGACTCATATTAAAAAGAGTGCTACATGGCATTTTTCTAGAAATGAATCAAGTGATTTTCATTTAACAAAAAAACTTCTCCAAGATGAGACAACACACATTTTATGCCTTCAGTTTACAAGAGTGGCATTCACAAGTAAATGGCCATTCTATGTTTATTTTATACACCTGGCACTTTTGTTTTGTTTTACAGATTTATTTGTTTTCCTTTGAAAGGCAGAGTTACAGAGAGAGGGGGATACAGAGGGAGAGATATTTTTTTAAATGGGGCATTGAACATTTTTGTTTTTCTTTTTTTAAATTATTTATTTGAAAGGCAGGGTTACAAAGAGGCAGAGGTAGTTATAGAGAGAGAAAGAGAGAGAGAGAGAAAGAGAGAGAGAGAGAGAGAGAGAGACCTTCCATCCACTGGTTCACTCCCCAAATGGCCAGGATGGCTGGAGTTGGGCCAGACTGAAGCCAGGAGCTAAGAGCATCTTCCAGGTCTCTCACATGGCTGTAGGGACCCAAGGACTTGGGTCAGCTTTTACTGCTTTCCCAAGGCATAGCAGAGAGCTAGATCAGAAGTGGAGCAGCTGGGACTTGAACTGGTGCCCATACAGGATGCCAGACCCACAGGTGGATGCTTAATCTACTGTGCTACAGCCCCAGAAGGAGAGATTTTAGTATAGCATTTATTGCATACTAATTGGCCCTTATATTGTAACCTCATGAATTAAATATACATATTTTCACTTTTCAAAATAAATTTAATTTTGCTATAAAATATTTAATAACATTATAAATAATTTTGGATTTATAAAAAATACAAAATTTTTAAAAATACCTGCATTTCTACTATTTGTTAATAAGTGCTTCTAGTATTTTTTAATCTATCTAGACCTTTCCATAAGCATACAACACACATATATATTTTAATAGAATAGAGCCTCTGCTTATACTGTTTACCAGTATATTATAAAAATATTTCCAGGTAATCATTTCTTTTTTTATATTTTTTTATTTTTATTTTATTTTTATTTTTTGACAGGCAGAGTGGACAGTGAGAGAGAGAGACAGAGAGAAAGGTCTTCCTTTGCCGTTGGTTCACCCTCCAATGTCTGCCGCGGCCGGCGCACTGCGGCCGGCACACCGCGCTGATCCGATGGCAGGAGCCAGGTGCTTCTCCTGGTCTTCCATGGAGTGCAGGGCCCAAGCACTGGGCCATCCTCCACTGCACTCCTGGGCCACAGCAGAGAGCTGGCCTGGAAGAGGGGCAACCGGGACAGAATCCGCGCCCTGACCAGGACTAGAACCTGGGGTGCCAGCGCCGCACCCGGTGTGCCAGCGCCGCAAGGCGGAGGATTAGCCTAGTGAGGCGCAGCGCCGGCCCCAGGTAATCATTTCTGCTTCCTCAGTTTAAATAAAACATTGTATTCCACTGGTTGGAAGATAAGGGATTAATCAATAACTTTTTCTTGGACATTTAGATTTTTATGATTATGTCTGTTTTATAACCAATGATTCAATGAACACTTCATCCTGGTCTAATTATCCTCTCACAATGATCTTACAAGCAGAGTTTCTGGATCAAAGAGAAGCACAATTTTAAACTTTCTTGATTCATCTCCCAAATTGCAGAAAGATTGTCTAAGTTTTATTCTTGCCAGTAGTGTATGAGTGCCAGTTTTCCAACATTGTTTCTTTTGGGAAAAAAAAAAAAATCATGGCCATTCTAACATATCAGAAGTATATCAAAATAACATTTCATTGTTATTTTAATTAGCATGTGTGCGACCCCTACTGAGACTGATCCTCTTCTCATAAGAGCAGCAGACACTGCGAGGCCTCCCATAAGCTCCAGCTTCTGCTGCTGCAGCTCCTGGCTACTGACTTAGAGACCCTGTGACTGCTGATTGTCTTTGGTCTAACAGTAGGAGGAAGCTGTGCAGGGCAAGAGAAAGTGCCTGAGAAGTAACACCCCGAAAGAGCACCCTCAACCAACAGCAGGCTATCTCACCTGCTAGGTGGGATGACTCTGGGGAATGCTTTACATTCTCTCCCAAGAGTTTCCCAGCAAGCCTGGGTCCCAGTTCCTGTCCCTATGTCTCTTCCCTTTCTAGGATCATCTCTCAAAGAACTTGAGCTTGAATCCTTACATCAGTGCCTTCTAGGCTGTGAAACTCAAACCAACACAATATAGCTTTTCTTTTCCCCCTCTCTTAGGCAGTTGCCAGCTCATTCATGTAATTTTTTCCATTTTAATATTGGAATTAGAGGGGCCTGCACTGTGGCGCAGTGGGTTGACGCCCTGTCTTGAGGCGCTGGCATCCTATGGGTGCCAGTTCTAGTCCTGGCTGCTCCACTTCCAATCCAGCTCTCTACTATGACCTAGGAAAGCAGTAGAAGATGGTCCAAGTCCTTGGGCCCCTGCATCCACGTGGGAGACCCTGAAGAAGCTCCTGGCTCCTGGCTTCGGATCGGCACAGCTCCAGCCATTGCAGTCATCTGGGGAGTGAACCAGCAGATGGAAGACCTCTCTCTCTGTCTCTACCTCTCTCTAACTCTGTCTTTCAAGTAAATAAAATAAAAAAACGTAAATAAAATAAAAAAATTGGAACTAGAATTAACTCTTTTAAAATATTAAGATGGAAAAGATATTTGTTGGAAGGCAACCCTGATAGATCACAAATTAGGAACATGATTGCTCTAGTTACCATCAAATTCAAATTGTTTTCCTAAACACATTAAGATTTAAAGTATTACAAGTTAATAATAACTGTTATAGTCATAGAAAGAGAGAGGGAGAGTCAGAGAGGTCTTCCATCCACTGGCTCACTCCCCAAATGGCCGTATCAGCCAAAGCTGGGCTGATCCAAAGCCAGGAGCCAGTAGCTTCACCTAGGTCTCCCATGTGGGTGCAGGGACCCAAGCACCCAGGCCATCCTCCACCGCCTTCCCAGCCCATCAGCAGGAAGCTGCATCAGAAGAGGAGCAGCCGGCACACAAACTGGCCCCCATAGAGGATGCCAGTGCCCCAGGCAGAGGCTTAAGTGATTTGTTCCTCTCTCTCAGACTTAAAGCTTTTATTCGAGGTATAAATGAAATAAAATGTGGAGAAAAGGAAAAGTTAGTCAATGATGGTTGCAGAGAATATTTTAGTCAAGGTAGACAAAGTGCACTGTTTTAAGCACTTTAAGAAAAGCAACATTCAAGTGTAGATATGCTCAAAACAGGCTGTCATCACTCTTAGTGTGTTTTGAGGTTTCAGAGAGAAGTCTGCTGAGAAGATTTAAAACAGAGATATTTTGACCAGATGACATTTTCTAGTATCTAAAATCAATATGTTCTTAATTAAAACACCAATCGCCCAACAAGACTGTGAAAGGCAGCAAACAATGTTAAACTAAGCTGAATCAGGGCCCAGAAAGTCGGTCAGCCTAGGAGTGCATCAACGAGGGGAAAAATTTTTTTCAAAAATAACCAACAATTTGGAATGGGAGGGGGAGTTCAGAGAACAAAAGAAAATTGCCAGTTTGCATCTTGCTGTGGGCAGGAATCAGACACAATCGCTTTAGAAGAAGCTGTTTAGAGGCCATTCTTCCAGCTTCACAATGTAAACGAGGCTTTTGCAAAGGTAAAACAAGGACAGCCTAGACGACCTAAGTTGCCTTGTATGGGCAACTTAAGTTTTCAAGAGGACACGCAGAATACAAATCAACGGGAGCCAGCTTAAAAGCCTCTTCAGGGCAGCAAATGCCCCCGGCTTCCACACTGCCTCCAGCAGAGTTGGAAGGAAAAAGAAAAAAAAAAACATTTTACTGTACTTTATCAGGGCAGATTCTTATGTTTCTACGAACTTGCAAAAAGCTGTTTCTGTCTACATAAATGTAAGCACTTAGGAAAAAATACAGAGAATTGAGTCCAAATTAGAGTTAGTGGCAACTGATGGTTGTTGGAACCCCAAATCTGGATGTATGAGATTTATTAAGATAAATGCTCAATAATCCATCAGCTCTGTACTAGTCAGAGTTCACAGTCTAATAGCCAGAAGTCTCCTGATATGCATTTTTGTCTCAAGCTGAAGATGTATTTACTGAAATATGTTTATTAGGTGCTCATTGATCCATTACCATAAAAATAGACAATTTGTTATGTTGCCTGCCTCGCTGTATACTGAATTCTCTAATGCAGTCAGCAGCTTTCAGCTACATAAGCAAGGACCAAGGTGACCCTGGACAAACTCGATTAAAGTAGAACACGACTGCATTTGAGGCACATGGACTTGGTTTTTCTGTGATAACAAGTTCCCCTCAAATCTCTCTGGATCAATCCAACACAAGTGTATTCTGTGCTCACACAAGATGATCCGTGCATGTCTGCAAAAACTGTGCTCCACACAGAAATGGAAGGACCTGTACGGATGGAGGCTCTCCCAGCTCACAGCTGCTGGAACATGTGACCAGGAGGGGAAAGTGGAAGCAAAGGGAGGGACTGGGGAATCCCACACAGGCCACTTCAGCTCTTACATCATTAGCCAGAACAAATCCCATGGCTCCTTCCAACCACAGGGGCTGAGAAGTACTGGAAAGGAAAAGGGAAAGAAAGTGAAGATTGGAATAATTTCCACCTCACACCTCAATATTTGGAACGCTGGGTGATTTCCGAGCACAATGTGAGGACAGTTACAGATGTTGAGAAGCAAAGCTAAAAATACGGAACAAGAGGTATGAGTCATGGCTCTGAAAGCCAGGGCCGGGAGTCAACAAAGGAGACTCAGAGAGCTGGAAGCAAAGGAAGGAGCAAGTATCAGTCCTGAGAATATCTTCAAGTGACAAAGGTCAGCCTGTCATAAAGCTATGTTAATAGACTGCTTTCCTACAAGGTGACATTTTCCTCAGGGCGTCTTAAAAACTTCACTGGCTGTGGCCCTCGCATCCCTGCAAATAGTATACCTGAGAGGCCTTAGAGAAATGCAGATTCCTACGGTTCAATCAAGATTTTACAAATTAGACTCTGAAGAGGGAGGGGTCTAGAGATCTTTTTTTTTTTTTTTTTTTGAATTATTGATTTATTTTTAGAGGCAGAGAGGTAAGAGCTATACAGAGAAAGAGAGCTCCTGTTCTCAACTTTGAAATTCTCTGCCTCAGATTCCTGCCAGAATCCAGGGCAGGTCTGAGACCCGGCCCGGGTTTGGGCCCTAGGAAAATGCACTCACTAATCCTAATCTCTGGGGAGAGTCTGTCCTAGCATCAGCAGGCGTTTGGTACAGTGGAGACCACGCATGTAGGCTAAATGAGAACCGTCCTCAGTGAGGGAGATTTGGGAGTATGAAATCCAAGATGATTTTGAGATCTTGCTGAAGTGGTTTGGGAAGGACTGGTCGAGCACAGAGAAACTTCAAGGATAACAGAAAGTGGAGGTATGTAGTTGAGAGATTGACAATGGTGGGAACAGAGAAAAGTGCAATTGCTGTTGAGGCTTTGGAAATAGTAAGGTAGAGCAGAGGAGAGCCCCGGGGACTTCCAGGACCCCTGCTGCACCTGCTGCTCAGTGAACAGGCTGTGCTGGGCAGGGAAAGGAGGCCTCTCTGCTGAGGCTGCAGGAATCAGGCATCGGGGGAGAAGAACTGAAAGAATGATGCCATAGCTCTTAGACGCCTTAATAAAGGGCCAGGCTAATCCTCCGCCTGCAGCGCCTGCACACCGGGTTCTAGTCCCAGTCAGGGTGCTGGATTCTGTCCCGGTTGCCCCTCTTCCAGTCCAGCTCTCTGCTGTGGCCCCGGGAAGATAGTGGAAAATGGCTCAAGTGCTTGGGCCCTGTACCCGCATGGGAGACCAGGAGGAAGCACCTGGCTCCTGGCTTCAGATCAGCGCAGGGCACCGGCCGTAGTGGCCATTTGGGGGGTGAACCAACAGAAGGAAGACCTTTCTCTTCTCTCTGTCTCTCTCTAACTCTGCCTGTCGGAAAAAAAAAAAAAGAAACGTTAATAAAGAGGAAAGTACACACTTGGTAATAATAAAAGAGAGCTGTTATACACTTCACAGGAAGAAAGAGCTAAAGCGAAACAGAAATCAGAAAGTTTCAAAAACATCCACAATTCACAAAAATTGATGGTAAATCAGAGGTCAAAACTCCTTGCTGTGAAATATTGAGAAGAAATTCTGAAATGCAAACAAGATGAAGACCATGAATCTTGGGCTGAAAAATAAGAATGGGGAAGACGAGATAATGAAGTGTGTGCCCGTGGAGGGGGGATCTCCAAAATGTAAAGTGCCCTACCATAAAAAATTCTTTCACTGTTTCAGAAACAAAATTATGCTGCTCAAATGAAAGCATCTTTTACCTACAGAATGGCCAAGCCCTCTGTGAGCTCTTCAAACGTATGATCAGGAAGTGAGCTATCTTTGGAAATATATGACATGGGGCCCAAGGTCAACATCAGAGGTCTAGGAGTGAGAAGTTTAGACCTGATGTTAAATGCAGAGATAAGGTACTGAGCACGGTGAGGCTCCCTAAACAGGAAGAAAGAATGGTGTTCTAACCACCTAGAAGCAATCAACATCAGCAGTTACTTGTATTCTGCAAATCTCAGTGACTTAATAAAAAATCTGCTTATTTCTCACCTCCCTGCCCAATACAGATGGGGCAATTCTCCTTGGAGGTTGTGCCCCAGGAAGTGACTCAGAGACCTGGGCTACCCCTGTATTGTGGGACTTCCCATGAACAATACACAGGCGGAGAAATGAACCCTCCACTTGACCATCCATCAGCCTGAAGGTCACCAGAGTGTTTTACAGACAAGCCTCAATGAGGTGCACACCACGTCCCTCCACATCCCATTGGCCAGAACCTCATCAAATGACACCAGCCTCACTGGAAGCAAGAGTAGGCCTTCTTGTACGCCCAGAGAAAGGAAACAGGGTCAGTGACATCCAGCCAATTTCTGTCACACAATGACTACTAATCCATAAAGCTGCCTTTGTTTTAGATAAAAATCAGACAACTTCCTAAAGTTAAGCAAGTTTTAGAGTTTAACTCCTAAAATGTTTTATTAAAAATAGATATAAATATTTAAACATCCTATTGAAACAGCTAAAATGCCCACTAATTTTTGCAAATGCAGAATTCTGATAGCCTATAAATTCAAAAACAAATATTCAGAGGTCAGAATGGTTAATTCAGTAAGTCCATTCTGGAACTTAGAGAGTAACTAAACCTTCATTTGAACAATATGCTCTGTGAGCCAGCTTTTGGAATGGGTACATGACAGAGAGCAGTAGGCAGAATGCTTGGGCTGTGACTCTCAAGTTTTAATATGAACTCTGACTTCATGTTTAAAATCCCTAATACTGAGTTTCTCAGCACACAGAGAGCTAGCATTGTGGTGCAGTGGATTTAGCTGCTGCTTGGGATACCTGCACTTCCATCCAGCTTCCTGTTGTTTTTTTTGTTTGTTTTTGTTTTTTGTTTTTTGTTTGTTTGTTTTTGATGGGCAGAGTTAGTGAGAGAGAGAAAGAGAGAAAGGTCCTCCTTTTCCGTTGGTTCACCCCCCAAGTGGCTACCATGACTGGCGTGTTGCGGCCGGTGTGCTGCGCCAATCCGAAGCCAGGAGCCAGGTGCTTCCTCCTGGTCTCCCATGTAGGTGCAGGGCCCAAGGACCTGGGCCATCCTCCACTGCACTCCTGGGCCACAGCAGAGAGCTGGACTGGAAGAGGAGCAACCGGGACAGACTCCGGCGCCCTGACCTGGACTAGAACCCGGGGTGCCAGCACACAGGTGGAGGATTAGCCTAGTGAGCCACAGCGCCAGCCCCAGCTTCCTGTTAATGTACATAGAACACATCAGGTGATGGCCCAAGTATTTGGGTTCCTCTCATGTATCTAGGAGATCTGGATGGAGTTCCTAGCTCCTGGCTTCTGCTTGTTGTAGGCATCTAGGGCGTGAACCAGCAGATAGATGTCTCATTCTGTCTCTCTCTGTCACTCTGCCTTCCAAATAAATCTTTAAAAAGTAAAAAATGAAAATCTATTGACTAACAACACTAGTTTTACATGTTTCTGAGGTACCCCCTTTACACATCATCATTGTGAATTTTTTTTCAAGATCTTTTTTTCAACCTGAGATTTACAGTATGCATTTTGTTTGGATGTTAACATTTTCTCTCAATATTCTAGAATAACAAACTTCAACTAATGGCTCACATTAGAATGTATGAGTTGTAGATGTTTCAAAATTTTGTGGTGTGTGCATTTTGCTTTCACTGTCTCCCTCCCTTCCTCTCCTTCCTTCTATCAAGTATGTAATAGCTCTTTTTTTATAATTACCTGGCATGTACTCTTTTATTTAGAATTTTTTCCAATGATAGCATATAAAACATGCTGAGGGAGGTCATCTAAATATGAAACAGATGAATAAATTTATCTTGGGCAAAGTAACTTACAGATACAGGAGAGAAAATTGGAGTGGGCATATGTGTGTGGTTGAGAAAGTAAGTCTGTCCAAATGTATGGGAGAGAATTAACATGGAGAAAGGGCGCTGTGCCTGCACAGAAGGGTATTGTCTGGTTGTTACATAAGCCACTGAGAATTCTGGTATGACCCTCCACCTCTTCGGCTGACAAATAATCCTCAACTAGATGCTTGGGGTTGGAAACAATTGATGCCAGGTGGGTAAAAGAGAACGTTGATTTCATTTGCTCTACCACCTCATTTATTTTCTGGGATTAGACAAGTAAAACAGTATATATGCATCAACATCAAATGATCATGATTTTTTATTTGTTTGAAAGGTTGCTTGCAGATATTATCAAGAACATTTCAAAATCAAGGAATAGCCCTTTATACAAGAAAGTCATGTGCACATAGATTAGAACCAGTGAGAACTATGAATATTACCATGTCTCAAATAACAAATACAGGCAAACTATGAAGAGAAAAAAAATAATAGCTATAGAGGACCTCAACCACAAGACCATATATTACAGTGAAAAATGGTACTACTATTTTGAGCCAATAATACTGTCACTTATAAAGATTTGGCCAATGCTTTCACAGAATGCACCCTTTTCCTCCCTCTGTGAAGGTTTTTATTTTTACATTTGTCATCTAACTTATTGTATTGACAGTTATTCCAAAGCTGATTTATTTTTCTCCTAAAACACAGTAGTAAGCTCTCTTCATGCAGATAATGGAGCCTCCTTGGCTGGAACTACTGCCTTCTTGTAAGCTATAATGTGGACCTTGACCTATGACCATGACCAAATCAAGACTGGAAAATCTGATCTTGCTAAAGACCACATAGACATTTCTTGGCAAAAATCAATGAGAAAACAGGGTTCATGAACTCCCAGTGCTAGCATTTTTTAACTGCTGCCTTTGTCCCTTGTTTTGGGAACACTATTAGAAATTTAAAAATGCAGAAAATTGTGGAATTTTGCTTGCTCTTTTCCATGACCAATTTAATGATGTGGTGGAAAGAGCACTAGAGCTCAGAGGCTTAGACTCAAAAAAATTTTTTGTATCACAAAAAATATTGATGAACCCTCTTAATCCAAGAGCTTCAAGAATCTTCAACTCAGGAGCTGGCATTGTGGTGCAGCAGGTTAGGCTGCTATTTGAGACAACAGCATCCCATATCACCAGTTTAAGACTTGATTCCTCTAGTTCTGATCTAGTTTTTCTGCTAATGCACCCAAGAAAGCAGTGGAAAATGGCTCAAGTACTGGGGCTCCTGCCAGCTGTGATACTAAGATGGAGTTCCTAACTCCTGGCTTCAACCTGGCCCAGCCCTGGCTATTGTGGACATTTGAGGAGTGAACCAGTAGGTGGAAACTCTCTCTCTCTCTGTCATTTTACCTTTCAATAAATAAATCTTTAAAAAAAAAAAAAAAAAGAATCTCAAGTCATAGCCTACCTCACTTAATCTATATATCCTGCTGAATTCCCTTCTTCCATATAATTTGAGCAAATCTCACATATCATTTTATCCACAAATATTTCAGCATATGTATTTAAAAAATGAGTCTTTATTAAAAAAAGCCCACAATACTATTATTGTATCTAATAATAATGACTTAATATTATCAAATACACAATGTTCAAATTTCCAACTGCTTCATCAATGTAAGTTTTAATTTTGTTTGAATCAAGATTCATAAAAATTCACTCATAGTGATTGACTACAAGTTTCTTGGGTCTGCCTTACTTTCTAAGCTCTCTCTTCATCTCGTCTTTTTTTTTTTCTTTATAATTTGTTCATTGATAAAACCAGGTCATTTGTCCTATAGAAGTAGATTTTATTTTGATCATAACACTGGGTATTATTTAACATATTTCGTGCTTTTAAACTAATGGTTGAATCTAAGAGATTTGAAAAGATTCAGATGTGTTTATCTTTGACAAATGCACTTGATAGATATGGAAGTTTCCATTAGGAGGAACTAATGTCTGTTTATCTCATTTTATTGTGGTAGCAGATGTTGGTAAAGATACTAATTAATTAAGGATTGAAAAATGTTGATATTATAATTCTGCTACTTCTTTATAAGCTTCTAGAATAGGGGCTGGTGTTGTGGCACATGTGTGACACCAGCATCCCATAGGGGATTGCTGGTTTGAGTCCCAGTGCTGTGTTTTGGATCTAGCTCCCTGCAAATGTGCCTGGGAAAGCAGTGAATACTGGCCCATATACTTGGGCCTCTGCAACTCACATAATGGCCCCAGTATTTGGGCCCCTGTCATCCATGTGGAAGATCTGGGTGGAATCCCTGGCTCCTGGCTTTAGCCTGACCTACCCTGACCTGTTGCGGGCAATTGGGGAGTGAGCCAGTAGATCTCTTTTTGTCTTTAAAATCTTTAAAAAAAAAGATTTTGAGAGGCAGAGTGACAGAGAGAGAAAGGGAAAGACAGAGAGGTCTTCAATCCACTGGTTTACTCCCCAAATGACCACAACAGCTGGAGCTGGGCCAATCCAAAACCAGGAGCCAGGCGCTTCTTCTGGTCTCCCATGTGGATGCAGGGGCCCAAACACTTAAGCCATCTTCCATTGCTTTCCAAGGCCATAAGCAGAGAGCTGAATCAGAAGAGGAGCAGCTGAGACTTGAACTGGAACCCATATGGGATGTCAGAGCCATAGGCATAGGCTACTATGCCACAATGCCGGCCCCCTAATAAAATCTTTTTTAAAAAATCAAATGTATCAGCCAAAATAAAAAATTCCCCGAGTTTACTATGTAGTTTCCCAGAAATACAATTCATGAGGTAATGGCAGGGTAAATGCTTACCTCTTATTATCAGTTTTCAAAATAGTAAGTTGGTTTAGTGTTCTACAATGATATTAACTAGTTGTTTTTTGGTCACATGATAGACTCATAGTTTCAAATATACTTTCATGTGTTTCAAACCATTATAGTTATTATCCTCACTGGGTTCAGACCATCCCATCTTTGGCCATTGGGAGGCACTTTAAGTTGGCTTCTGGATCCTGACACGATCTTTGCAGGCTTTAATCATTTCTTTTCTATCTGATTTGGCAAGATTGTCCTTGCATGCCTTGTACATGTCTCACACTGGACTTGTACTCAGCCATTTCCCTGAGGATCTCTCATTCCTTTTCATGGGAAGATCTAGAGATTTAGAGATCATAAACCAAGAGCTATTCATTGACACTGGTTTACCATTGTTTTTAGGTCTTTAAAGTACACAGATAGAAATACTTTTTTGGATGAAAATACACTAATACTTCATTTTAATACTTTAAACTCAAATTCATGACTCGAGAAATCATGTGTGTATATATGTATACATATATGTGTATATACATATATGTATACATATATGTATATATGTAATGTGTATGTATTATATATAATATACACATATACACACATGTATGTATACACACACATACATATATGTAATTTACTATAAGGAATTGGGTTAATGTGAATCTGAAGTCTGGCAAAACCCAAGATCTGTAAGGTGAGTAGCCAGTCCACAGACCTGGGGAGCCGGCAGTCTAGTTCAAGTTGAAGACAGGAAAAAAAGCCAATGTCCTAGTTAATGGGTGTCAAGGGAAGATGTCCTTTTGCTCTGGGGAGGGTCAGCCTTTTTATTCTAATCAGACTGATTGGATGAAGCCCATTCACACTAATCTAACTTACTTGGGCCACCAATTTAAATGTTAATCCATCCAAGGCTGGCGCCATGGCTCACTTGGCTAATCCTCCACCTGCGGCACCGGCACCCCGGGGTTCTAGTCCCAGTTGGGGCACCGGTTCTGTCCCGACTGCTCCTCTTCCAGTCCAGCTCTCTGCTGTGGCCTGGGAAGGCAGTGGAGGATGGTCCAAGTTCTTGGGCCCTGCCCCCGCATGGGAGACCAGGAGGAAGCACCTGGCTCCTGGCTTCTGATCAGCGCAGCACGCTGGCTGTAGTGGCAATTTTGGGGGTGACCCTACGGAAAAGGAAGACTTTTCTCTCTGTCTCCTCCTCACTGTCTGTAACTCTTAACTTTCAAATAAATAAAATCTTAACAACAAAAAAAAAAAAGTAGCACACAATTCAGCAAGGTGTTTGGCCTAGTGGTTAAGATGTCCATGTCCTGTATCAGAGTACCTGGGTGCAGTTCCTGGCTCCAGCTCCCAATTTCAGTTTCCTGCCAATGTAGACCTTGGGAGGCAGTAGGTGGTAGCTCAAGTTGTTAGGTTCCTGCTACTCATGTGGGATACTTGGACTAAGTTCCTTAAATTTCCTTATATCTTAAGGGAATACTTAAAAACATACATTGTATTATAATTATATAACATTTTTATGGCTTTCAAAGACAGATATACAAAACCAGAATTTTTGGGAAAAATAGTCATTTGATTTCTATCCCAAATTTTTATTGCTATCCATTTCTTACTGTTATCTATCTGTATAGCTACAAAATCTCCTAAATATGTTCTATTGCTGAATTTCTTCTTTAGGGAACCTAATACATGCAGGTTAGATCATTTTCCCCCCCTTTATCCATTTCTTTCTCTCACATTTTTTGATAACCTTTCCTCTATTTTGCTTGATTTACCAAATGTTTCTCCTTTCCTTTTAATTTCTTACTAAAATGTCTGTCAGATTTATTTGCACTTACATCTCTTCCAGTTTGGATTTCATTACTGAAATTATTTCTTTGAAATTCTAATTCTTCCTGAATTCTATCACCTCACTCCTGGGTTATTCTAATTTGTGTAACCACTTCATACCTTTTATTTTCCCATCACTTATTTTTTCCAAGATCTATTTTTATTTATTTGAAAAGCAGAGCACCCGCATGGGAGACCAGGAGGAAGCACCTGGCTCCTGGCTTTGGATCGGCACATTGTGCCAGCTGCAGCATGCCGCCAGTAGCAGCCATTTGGAGGGTGAACCAACGAAAGGAAGACCTTTCTCTGTCTCTCTCTCTCTCTCTCTCTAACTGAGAGAATTTTCCATTTGTGGTTTCCTTTTCAAACGGCCCTAACATCCAGGGGCTGAGCCAGGCCAAAGCCAGGAGCCAGGAACTTCATCCAGGTCTTCCAAGTAGGTAAAGGGGCCCAAGGATTAGCACCACCTTCCACTGCTTTCCCAGGCACAGTAGCAGGGAGCTACATCAGAAGTGGAACAGCTGGTATTTGTGAACTGGCACCTTTATGGGATGCCAGCATTGCAGGTGGCAGTCCAATCTGTTATACCACAACACCCCTATTTTCCTGTCACTTTAAAGTCATTGTGAGATATTTAAAATTTTTACCTGTTTTGTGGACTTTTTTATGTACTATCATTATAAGATGCTTACCTTGTTCCTTATTCTCTTTATGACAAAGTTTGTATGAGATTCAAATTTGCTATTTCTCAGTTGTACTTTATGTGACAGTAGAGTTTATGACCCTTTAGGAAGGAGGGATGGGTTAGAACAACTTTTGGAGCTTCATGACTCTAGATCAAGGGTCAACAAGCCATAGCTCATGGGCTAAATTCAGCCCATCACCTACTTTTATAGCTTTATTGGAATATCGTCATGAGTATTTGTTTACAGCTTATCTATCACTGGTTTCATGCTAAAATGGCAGAGTTGAGAAGTTCTCAAAGTCTAAAATATTTATTATCTGTCCTTATTTGTTGAACTCCACCATCTGTAGTTTAAGTTTTTGGTTTCTTGGTTCTCTTGTGGGGAGGAGGGCAGATATTTCATCTACCAGTTAAGCTGCTGGTTAGGATGCTAGCATCCCATTTCAGAGTCCTGGATTCAAGTCACTCCCAATCCCAGTCTCCTGCTAATGTGCACCATGGGAGGCAGCAGGTGATGGTTCAAGTAGTTGGGTACCTATCACCCACATAGGAAATATAGATTGAGTTCCCTGCTCCTGTCTTCAGCCTGTCTCAACTCCAGCTACTGTAGGCCTTCGCAGACTGAACCAGCAGATGGAAACCATCTCTCTCTCTTTGTGTTTCTATACCTCACAATAAATATTTTTTTAAAAACTTACTTGAGAGATATACACAGAGAGGCAAGATACTCTCTCCCTGTGCTTAGCTTTTGGTGATTTTAAAACTCTATTCTTGGGGCTGGCGCTGTGGCTTACTTGGTTAATATATATATACATAAAGGGAGATATATACATATACATATATGTATGTATATATATACATACACAGTATATATACATACACAGAAGGGCAACATATCTAATACATACATTTATATAGATATCTATAATGTATACACACACACACACACACGAGAGAGAGAGAGAGAGAGGGAGAGGGAGAGGGAGAGGGAGAGGGAGAGACAGAGAGCCATCTACTGTTTCATTATCCAAATGCTCTCGATGGCCAGGGAGCTGAAGCCAGTAGCTTCGATTGCAATTCAGGTCTCCCTAGGAGTGCCACAAACCCAACTACGTGAACCATTATCTCTGCATCTCAGCATCTACATTAACAGGAAGTTGGAGTCAGGAGCTAAAGCTGGAAGTAAAGCCAGGTACTCTGACATGGGTCCCAGGCACATCTTCCCAGTGTCTTCACCACTAGGCCAGTTGCCTGACCTTTATTTCTTATTTATGAGAACTCCTGGTTGTGTGCTTCTCCCTCACTTTCTGAACCTTCTCTTTCCTTTGTCTCTCTGTTCTGTTCAACTCCCATAATTTTTCCTTAGTATGAGCGTTGTCTTTGAAGATTCAGCCGATGAATTTCCGGAGTTCTTAAGGATCAAACTACTGCATTCTTTTTAGACCTTGGTGCTGTATATTGTCCTTTCACTCATCCACAAATTGATGTGTGGATAAACCCTTTGTGGGTTAAGCGGTTCTCAAATTGGCCAACTGTACTTAGCTTTTGGTGATTTTAAAACTCTATTCTTGGCTGGCGCCGCGGCTCACTAGGCTAATCCTCCGCCTTGCGGCGCCGGCACACTGGGTTCTAGTCCCGGTTGGGGCGCCGGATTCTGTCCCGGTTGCCCCTCTTCCAGGCCAGCTCTCTGCTGTGGCCAGGGAGTGCAGTGGAGGATGGCCCAAGTGCTTGGGCCCTGCATCCCATGGGAGACCAGGAGAAGTACCTGGCTCCTGCCATTGGATCAGCGCGGTGCGCCGGCCGCGGCGGCCATTGGAGGGTGAACCAACGGCAAAGGAAGACCTTTCTCTCTGTCTCTCTCTCTCTCACTGTCCACTCTGCCTGTTAAAAAAAAAAAAGAAAGAAAGAAAAGAAAAGAAAAAAAAACTCTATTCTTGGGGCTGGTGCCGTGGCTTACTTGGTTAATCCTCCGCTTGCAGTGCCAGCATCCCATATGGGCACCGGAGTCTAGTCCCGGTTGCTCCTCTTCCAGTCCAGCTCTCTGCTGTGGCCTGGGAAGGCAGTGGAGGATGGCCCAGGTGCTTGGGTGCCTGCACCCGCATGGGAGACCAGGAGCAAGCACCTGGCTGCGCTGATTGTAGCGGCCATTTGGGGAGTGAACCAACGGAAGGAAGACCTTTCTCTCTGTCTCTCTCTCTCTCTCACTGTCTATAACTCTACCTGTCAAATCAATACAAATAAAAATTAAAAAAACAAAACCCTCTATTCTTCTCAGGTCTGTTAGATGCCCCAGTGCTTCTTCCAGTATCATTGTTGATATTATGGAGGTCTTTCAGCTGCTGGTAGTGTTTCCTTTTCTTCTTATACATCAGGGTTGATGGCAACAGCTTTTCGCTGTGTTTTGATGTTAATAGCTTTGGATTTGATATTCTATTTCCATATATTTTTATTGGAAGATTATGTGGCTATAAGGAATTCAAAACTATTTCAGTAATACTCTCATCTTGTTAGAATTCCTAAGATTTGTACGTATTTTAAACCTGGATGAAGTATTAACAAACTAAAGGAAAGCCACCCAGGAAAATAGTAGGGTTTTCCAATGATCTCCTTCCGAGCTCCACAACATTATGATTTTTTTAACGATTATTTATTTATCTGAAAGACCTAGCAACTGAGAGAGGGGTCGGGGGAGAGAGAGAGAATCTTCTATCCACTGTTTACTCCCCAAATGGCTTGCCAGCAGCTGAGTTTGGGCTGGGCCAAAGCCAGAAGCTCCATCCTGTTCTCCCAAATGGGTACTTGGACCATCCTCTACTGCCTCCCACGTGCGTCAGCAGGAAGTTAGGCGAGAAGCAGAGCAGTCACGCCTCGAATCAGCACCACAATACGGGATGCCAGCAGCACAATCAGCAGCTTACTCTGCTGTGCACAACACTGGCACATTACTTTCATCCTAATAACCAATCTGTTCATTTCAGAAACTAGACTCCATTGAGCTTTCATTAGGTGCCTTTCAACTAGAGCTAGTGTAGGGGTTTTTTATAAATAAGATTTATTCATTTGAAAGGCAGAGTTACAGAGAAAGAGGGAATGAGAGAGACAGAAAGTGAGATCTTCCATCTGCTGGTTCACTCCCCAAATGGCCACAATGCCAGAGCTGGGCTGATCCAAAACCAGGAGCTTCTTCTGGGTCTCCCATGTGGGTATAGGGGCCCAAGTATTCCAATGCTTTCCCAGGCACATTAGCAGGGAGCTGGATTGGAAGTGGAACAGCCAGGACCCAAACTGGAAACCAATATGGGATTCCAGTGCTGCAGGTGGCAGTTTTACCCACTGCGCCAGCTGCTAGTATAGGTTTCTTTTTTTAAGATTTATTTATTATCTTTCTCTCTGTCTAACTCTGCCTGTCAAAAAAAAAAGTTTATTTATTTGAAAGGCAGAGTTATAGAGAGGCAGAGATAGAGAGGTAGAGAGAGCAAGAGAGGAAGAGAGAAGTCTTCTATTCGCTGGTTCACTCCCCCGTAGCTGCAATGGCCGGGGCTGGGTGGATTATAAACCAGGACCTTGTTCTGGGTCTCCTACGTGGCTGCAGGGACCCAGGGACTTGGGCCACCTTCCACTGCTTTCCTAGGCCACAGCAGAGAGTTGGATTGGAAGTGGAGCAGCTAGGACTTGAACCAATGCCCATATGGGATGCTGGCACTGTAGGTGGCAGCTTTACCTGCTATGCCACAGCACTGGCCTTCAGTATAGGTTTTTATAACAATGAAAAATTCATGGGTCATGATCTCTAGGGGTTCACAGTAGAGCAGAGCAAATACCCACACATAGACAATTACAACACAACAAGATTTTGTGTTGCAATAAAAGTAAGTAAACATTTCTCTGAGTACCTAGAGGTGAAAACATCTAATTCTGCTTTAATAGAGGCTTCAGAAAGGCGACAGTGCTTGAGATGAGTGCTAAGGGAGGAAGGTCATCAGGCAGGGGAATTGAAGGACTTGTTCTCACATCACTAACACTGTTTTGAGAGACCACCTCTGCCACCAGTTCTAAGCATCCTATCTGGGACAGCTGGTGGGGTGCTGGGACATGGGTGAAACTGACCAAATCAGGATACAAAGTGGGTAAGGAGGAAGAGTCACGTTGTAGGATGGGAATTGTAGAGGTGAGGTGAGGAATTCAGTTCTAATATATAGAGTTGCAATGCCCTTGGGGTACCCGGGTGGAAACATCTGGCAAACAGCTGGAAATATGGTCCACAGCTCAGGAAAGCTCATGCATTTAGAATGCATCATCAGGTCGTACTGAACACTCAAAAGTGGATGGGATCACTTAAAAGGGTAGAATGAGAAAAGAAGAAGCAAAAATCAAGCTCATCACCTTCCAGTGGTCTACAGAGGAAGAGAAGTCTCAGGGGATACTGAGGAGGTGCAGAGAAGCAGGAGATAACATGGAAGCCAAAGAAAGGGGGAATTAGAAGGAGTACACGGAGAGGCCCAGGAACTACCAACAGCAGAGTAACTACTGGGCTTTTCCGTAAGGTAGACACTGGTACTGCAGCAAAGGCTGTCTCTGTGGACTGGGGGTAGCAGCTACATCTCCACCAAGGCAGTGAAAGAAGGTGAGGGAAGAGACACAGTAGAAAAATTACTTTTTCAAAAAGTGTGGTTGAATCTGACACTGTCAAAACTCAGTATAATAGACTGTGCCCCATATGTAACATAAAACCAGCGAACCAATAAATGCTTACTGTGTGTTTATTATGTGTAAGCCATTGTGGCATCAAGTATAAAAAAGATATTCATGATACAGCCCTTGTTATAAAGGATACAAGTGGAAAAGAATGTTAGGCAAATTCATAAATGTACTTTCAAAAGAAAGCCCCTCAAACCCTAAGCAACCAAACTAAACAAGGCCCTTTCTTAAGAATTTGAGAGACAGAAAAGGCGAGGGGAGCTTCCTTCTGTTGGTTAACTCCTCAGATGCCCACAGCAGCTGCAGCTGGGCTGGCGTAGGAGACAAGAGCTGGGATGTCTACCCAGCTCTCCCACGAGGGTGGGAGAAACAGTTGCCTGAGCCATCATTGGTGCCTCCTCCTGGGTTCTGCTTTGGTAAGAAGCTGGAATCAGGAGACAGAGCCAAGAACCAAACACAGGCATTCTGATGTGAGATGTGAGCATCTTAATCACTAAGCTAGATGCCTAGTTTTTATATATTAGCCTTTATTACCTTTTTTTTATGTGACAGAGTTACAGACAGTGAGCGAGACAGAGAAAAAGGTTATTATCTTTTTGTTAAAGATTTATTTATTTATTTATTTGAAAGAGTTACACAGAGAAGGAGAGGCAGAGAAAGTCTTCCATCTGCTGGTTCACTCCCCAGTTGGCCACAGTGGCCGGAGTTGTGCGGACCCAAACCAGGAGCCAGGAGCCAGGAGCCAGGAGCTTCTTCTGGGTCTCCCACATTGGTGCAGGGGCCCAAGGACGTGGGCCATCTTCTACTGCTTTCCCAGGCCATAGCAGGGAGCTGATCAAAAGTGGAGCAGCCAGTACTAAAACCAGTACCCATATGGGATGCCAGCACTGTAGGCAGTGGTTTAACCCACTACGCCACAGCGCCAGCCCCAGCCTTTATTATCTTTTAAAAATGTACCAAGAATGTATGTGCATGATTTTTAAAAATAAGGGAAATGTAAGCTGTTGAAAAAATATAAAACAGGAGCCAGTGCCATGGATAGTTGGTAAAGCCACTGCCTGCAGTGCCAGCATCCCATACGAGCAACAGTTTGAGTCCCAGCTGCTCCTGGGAAAGCAGTGGAGGATGGCCTAAGTGCTTAGGTTCCTGCACCTGTGTGGGAGAACGGGAAGAAGCTCCTGGCTCCTGGCTTCCAATCTACCCAGCTCTGGCCGTTGCAGCCATTTGGGGAGTGAACCAGTGGATGGAAGATCTTGCTCTCTCCACCTCTCTCATTCCTTCTCCGTGTAACTCTGTATCTCAAATAAACAAATATTTTAAATATATATATATACACACACATATATATACATATATATAAAAACAGTAAAACAAAAACAATTCTGTGAATTGATATAGTTAGAAATCATTTGATTAGGAATACAGTACCAGATTCTTGTATCTGGGGTGGGTATGGTGGCATAGCAGGCTAAGCTGCCACCTGTCATGCTGGCATCCCATTTGGGGCCAATTAAATCCCAGTTTCTCCTCTTCAGATCCAGCTCTCTGCTAATGCACCTGAAAAAACAACCAAAGATAATCCAAGTGCTTGGACTCCTGCACCCACGTGGGAGACCTGGAAGAAACTCCCAGCTCCTGCCTTTGGCCTGGCCCAGTTCCAGCCATAGCAGAGTGAACCAACAAATGGAAGATCTCTCTCTCTCTCTCTCTCTCTCTCCTTCCCTCCCTCCCTCTCCCCCTTCCTCCTCCTCTTCAGCCCCTCCTTCCCTCCCTTCCCCCCTCCTCTCCTGTATCTGTCTCCCCCCTCCTCCTTCCTTCCTTCTCTCTGTAACTCTACCTTTCAAATAAATAAAATCTTAAAAAAAAAAAAAAACAAAGCTCTGGGGCCAGCGCTGTGGCACACTAGGTTAATCCTCTGCCTGCAGCGCCGGCATCCCATATGGGTGCCAGATTCTAGTCCTGGTTGCTCCTCTTTTAGTCCAGCTCTCTGCTGTGGCCTGGGATAGCAGTGGAAGATGGCCCAAGTGCTTGGGCCCCTGCACCCACATGGGAGACCCGGAAGAAGCTCCTGGCTCCGGATCGGCATAGATCCAGCCATTGCGGCCATTTGAAGAGTGAACCAACGGAAGGAAGACTTTTCTCTGTCTCTCTCTCACTGTCTGTAAACTCTACCTGCCAAATAAATAAAAAAGCTCTTGCATCTATTCATTATAAGATTAAGTATGTGCGACCATAGAAAGAATAATTACATCATTCATAGATGAATGCAGATTCAGTACTGTGTCTACAAAATATTACAACAGATAAATTCCTTACTATCCAGTCAGTCAGAAGTGGCTATTACAGCTACTGCCATCACAGCTTTCAGTGCAGAGGTCCCCCTTCTCAGTCATTTCCCCTCTTCTTTGACCATCTCTGAAGACTTTTCACTGGTCACAAAAGCACCATTATAGGCCCAGCCATTTTTTTTCACTATTCTGTTTTCCATCATCTTTCTCATCAGAACCTAAGTCAGATTCAAGTGCAGAATAAAACTGACCACAAAAAGGACTACCAGGTTATACAAGTGTTCCTTTTCAGCCTCCTGTGCTATGAGCAAGTTTTTCATTTGCTGTCTCTCATGGCAGCACTCTGGGATCCAGGAACCAGGTCTCAACACAAGCAAACAAGAATGAAATGAAAGGCAGCACAGAGCCAAAAGATACGTGCACCACCAGAAGCAGGGCAACAGTGGGGAACCACCATCTCTTCTCTGAAGGTGGAATCTCTCTGGCTACATTTAATTCTGTTCCCACAGTAGGGTTACATATAGGATGTCAAAGGTGGCAAGGAAGCACAAGACCTTAAGCAGCATTGACTCACCTGTCTCTTCCTTTCTTTTCTAACACTCAGACCTGGCCTTGAGTTGTGAAGGGTTGATGTACAAGGAGCAGATGCTACACCAAACTGGAATGCTGTAGCTCCCATGGAGAGGGCTCTCAATGTATTCTGGCAGGTGGGTCACACCCAGGGGATGGGTAGGGGAGCCTTTTTCCTGCTCATTATTCACTAGAAAAAAGACATTTCATTGTGTAATTGTCAGATTGGCTTCCTTCAGTGGCCCAGGGCAAGTGACTCTGAAGTCTGACCAGAGAGCGGGTCCTCTTGGGACTAGGTTGAACCTACACAAATCTTCCAGCTGTATTGGTGAAACAAACTACAGGTGCATTTGTGAACTAAATAATAGCTTTCTTTTCTTGAGTGCTGACCCAGATGGTTAAGTAAATAAATTACATCCAAGACTACCTCAATGTTATGACTGCGAAATCTGAAATAATTCCTTTAATCAACTATCCACAGAGTTGAGTCTCCTTTGCGTCCTGACCTAGAAATGAGTATTTGTCATCATGACTTTCAGAGTTCTTTGGTGAGAAGAGATGCTCAGTACCAGTGAATACAAATTCAAGTTTTGTTATCAAATTTTCTGGAGATGAATTAATGAAAACCTCTGTGTCCCATTTCACTGTGGAAGTCTCTGCTGACATTTAAGAATTGTTGAAGGATTTGGGAGAAAAATGTAATGTCGTTGTTCTGATTTTAAAATAGAGATTTCAAATAAACCAAGTTACTAGAATTCAAAAGGGAACTTCAAAAGCTCAAGCCCTCAACCCACAATTTTTCCCCTGACTTTCAGATGCTCTTTGATTTCCTTTCACATGAGAAAAATCAAGTACTTTGACAGAACTGTTCTGTTTCTATCATTATTAAGGACTCAAAGACTAAACAAACTATAATGGCTAATCTGACATTGTTAATGAACCAAAAAATCTTATGAATCCAAATCACTCTGATACAGCAAGGATACGTTTGTTGTTCTGGGACCAACAATCGATGGCTCATTAGACTCTGGCATCACTGAAGCAGCCGGCTTTTGCGGAAGTCAAGGAATCCGTGATCATGGAACTTGGTGCAGTGGACGGTGATCCAGCCTAGATCAGCAGTTGTAAACTCCAGCTGTACATTAAAAATTCAGGAGAGGGGGGCATTTAAAAAATATTCATGGCCAAACCCCACTCCTGAGATTCTGATATAATTGGTCTATGGAGCTCTACCACCCTAAGATCATACTTTTTCAAAGCTACTCCCACCACCAGCTAGGTATTTCTAATGTACGTTCAGGTTAAAAACCCCTTATCTTAGTCTTTTCGGGCTGCTACAACCAAAGATCATAAACTAGGTGGATTATAAACAACCGGAACTCATTTCTGAGTGTGGGAAGTCCAAGACAGATTCTGTGTGTAGTGCGGGCCCACTTTTTGCTGCGTCCATGTGGTGAAAGGAGCGAGGGAGCTCTCTGCAGCCTCTTTATAAGGGCACAACTCACATTAATGAGATCTGTGCTCTCATGATCCAATTTACTCCCCAAGCCTCCAGCTCCTAATGCCAGTAAACTGATGGTAACTGGATTTCAACATTTTAATATTACTGGTACACAAACATTCAGACCACAGCACTTCTGATCTAGATTGCCTAGATTTTTATGATACTGAACTCCTATTTATAATTGATATAAACAATAGGGACAAGTGCATTTATAAAATATTTCTTTCATGATGACTTGTTCCAAATCACCATTCTCAGAACTTGATGGTTTAGAAAATTGGAATTACTAAGCAAACATATCACTTATACAGAAATTAAAATAAAAAACATAGGTACATGTAGAGATGATGCATAAATGAGTCACAAGATGAGCTTTTAATTTTCTGTGAAGTTGTTTATAGTCTTGGAATAAAATCATAAGCTTTTCTATAGAAATACCTCATTGAAGATAGAAGTAACCTTTAAGGTTCACCTCACTTGTGGTAAGTGCTGGTTCAAATGCATGTTCCCAGATTCTCATCTTAATGTTTGATGAAATATTACATTTTTAAAGTAAAGGGTACTTTCTAAAAATGATATAAGATGCCACAATCAACTACTAGACATTAAAATAAACATTAGAGACAGTTTACAGTATATTTGTCAAGATCACATACTCTGGAATTAAATAAACCACAGTCTAAGCCTGATTTTACTCTTATTTGAACATTAGACTTTTACCTCCCTGATCCTCAACTTCTCCATCAAATAAGGATGTTATAATACCAGAGTGTGAGGCAAAAACAGAGATAAAAACAAATTTATCTCTTGATCACATGGCATTGTTTCCCATCTAAAGAACTAATGAAAAGGAAGATAAACCCAGACTTTTCTGTTAAATGAACTAGTAAATAAAGTTGTTTGCAACATTCATTCCCTAAATTCATTCCTATACATTTATTTCAATGACTGCAGTGCGGCTGTAGGTGTTCAGTCACATTTAGGTATGTGATCATTTAGAACAACTAGCACATAGTATGTACTTAGCTATTTTGTATTGGTTGCAACTACTGTGCATTACTTAGTCAATGTTGCTTAATAAAGTAGGTGGGATTTTTTTTATTTTGGATAAGCAAATCGTGTTTGTTTCCTAAATAGTTTGTATTATGTGGGAACAATCTTTCATAGAATCCATATCACTTCACAGTCTATAATACTGTATATCAGACAGCATATGTGTGTAAAATTACAAAGGAAAAAGACAACATCTTTATTCCCACATAACTTGTAACTTAGTGAAGAGGGCGAGAAGGAGATGAGCTCTGCCGGCCAAGTGAAGGAACAGGCCAATCGACTCATCGGGCTCACGTCATACTCGATGCTAACCTCCTCCTGTGCTGCCTCTCTATTCCTCAGACAAGAGCTAACATGGCATCTAGACAATCAGGAGAAATAATATTTACAGGTTCATTTGACACATCAGTCCCATTTATATTCCGGGGAGAGGGAATCAAATCTACCAAGAAGAGAGACATGCTGATGTCCTTACCCATCAAATAAGCTGATTTTCTGCCAAATGGATGTGATCATAGGCTAAGGGTGAGCCTTTCAATCAGGAAACTGGCAGAGGACAGGATGACACCAGGCTCACTTTACAGACCTTGTATTTGATTAATAGAACAGAGATTAAAAAAGAAAAAAGATTGTACTAAATGACATCATCTGCTTAAGAAAAACTACACTGCAGCACATTTGTAGCAATATCAAGGTTGCAACTGAAGGAAAAAAGCAGATATGCCAGCTCTAAAAAAAGAACATTCATCATCTGCATTCTTTCAATTTCCTTACTTTTGCAGTGAAACTTTGAAGCTATTCTATTTCTGTGAAAAATTCCTGCAAATTGTTGTAATCACCTATAATTCCACTTGAGGTAAATGAAACTATGAAGTAAGAAAAATGGCTTTATTCATTAGTTCATTCAACAAATATATATTGCAAGGCTACTATGTGCTAGACACTGTGCTATGAAAAATAAGACAGGGCCCCTGCCCTCTTTGACATCACAATCCAGTGAGGGAGAAAGAGGCAGTCAAAAAGGAAAAATCAAATAACATCAGAGATGATTAATGAAGTCCAATGAAGAAAGTGAACATGGATATGAGACCATAATGTGGCAAGTTGTCGCTCCCCCTCTTCGTGGAGGAACGACACAGGACCCTGCGCTGTTCTCTCGTCTGCTCGGCCCTCCCCGGGTTTGCTGCTGGTTCTTCCCGGGTTGGCTACTATCCCTTCCACCTCCGTGGAAGGGCAGTTCCCCCTGGCCGCATTCCCCACTTCCGCAGGGGAGCGGCACACCGCCGGCCGGCTTTCTCGGGGGCTGCACGGGTGTTCCTTCAGATAGATGTTCCCCATAGATGTTCCTGGTGCATGCCGTCTCTCTCCTCCTTTATAGTCCTCCTCCGCCAATCCCAACTCTGCTACCCACACGCCGAGTACGCTGCTCTCCAATCAGTAGCAAGTCCTACAGTTTATTGGTTGAACTGGAGGCAGCTGTGCGGAAGCTGTTTACTTCTCTCCCAGCGCCATATTGTGGGAGAGCAGATGCATAGAATAAGTCTTAATTCCAGTAACTCAGTCCAGTCCGGGCTGCTCCCCACAGCAAGTGTTTGGCACAGCAGGTAAGAAGCTTTCTGGGAGGCCCACACCCTAGGGTGGTGTGCCTGGGTTTGAGTCCCAGCTCTGCTTCCAGTTCCAGCTTCCTGCTAATGTGGACTTTTCGGGAGGGAGCAGCGTTTAGGTCCCTGCCACCATGTAGAAGATCCAGATTGAGTTCTGGGCTCCTGTCTCCAGTCTGGCCCTGGCCAGGCTATTGCAGGCATTTAGGGAATGAACCACAAGATGGAAGATAAAGTCAGGAGTAACCAGTAACTTCTAGGATATATGGACCACCCAGTGGAAAAGGGGCCCAACTAGAGCTGGCAGGAAGCTAACACTTTCATTCTTTCATCCTTCTTTTCAATCCCCTGAAGATTGCAACTAATGCCAAAGTGCAGTAAACAGGGCTCCTACCTTTTCACTGGTCAGTAATGCCCAAATAGCCAAGGCTGAAACAATATTTCTTTGAGTTAAAGGCTTTCTTCCTTCTTCCTAGATGAAGCCTCCAATCTTAAAGCTCTTAAAAAAAAAAGATTTATTTGTTTATTTGAAAGGCTGAGAGAAAGAGAGACAGACTGAGGCAGAGAGAAATCTTCCATCTTCTGGTTTACTCCCTTAATGGTCCCGACAGTGCTGGGCCAGGCTGAAAGCAGGAGCCAGGAGATTCTTCTGGGTTTCCTTATGGATGGCAGGGGCCCAAGGACTTGGGCCATCTTCTGCTACTTTCCCTGACACAGTAGCTGGGAGGTGGATCGGAAGTGGAGCAGCTGGGATTCGAACCAGTGTCCGTATGAGATGCTAACGCTGCGGGTGGCTGCTTAACCTGCTATGCCACAGTGCCAGTCCCCAAATCTTGAAGCTCTAAGATTAAACCAAAGTCAAATTGGGCAGTTTCCTCCTCCCACCCCCACCCCCACCACTCTTAATGTCAAAATCTGGAAATAGTTCCAAACTAGATCACAGTGTTTTGAAACTAGGATAGAGGGGCCGGCACTGTGGCACAGCATAGTTAGTCCTCGGGCCCGTGTACCCATGTGGGAAGACCTGGAGGAAGCTCCTGACTTCAGATCAGCACAGTTCTGGTTGTTGCGGCCAACTGGGGAATGAACCAGTGGATGGAAGACTTTTCTCTCTCTCTGTATCTCCTTCTCTCTCTCTGTGTAACTCTGACTTTCAAGTAAAATAAATAAATCTTTAAAAAAAAAAAGAAAGAAAGAAAAAAAAACTAAGATAGAGAATCCCTCTTGATGCTGGCTTAGCTTTGAGGACTAACAGAAAAAGCATCATTGCTGTTAATTGTGTTATAGTCAAATTATGTTAAAATAAAAGAGTTATGTAAAAAGTAAACAAATTTTTTATCTAGGTTAGATAAATTTAGAACATCAAATAGAAGAAAAAAGGTATTTTCAGCAACTGTGAATCATTCTCTGATTTGGACCAGTTTTTGGTAACATCTTTAATGACCTTTCTTGACACTCAAGGTGAGAAATTCAAAATTCAGAGAGAAAAACTTAAGAGCAAACCTATGAATCATTTAGTGTGAATTTGGTTTAAAATTTATTCCACCTGAGGGAAGTTTCATTATTAATACGGTCAAAAGAGCTGGTCCTAGCTTCAGAACCTTTCTACCTAAAAAGAACAGTTTTAAAAAAAAATAAAATTTCTAACTGTATACATAATATTTACATATCCAACCACTAATAACTCTTTGACCTCTAAATAAAAAAAAAGAAACAAGAAAGACCTGAGGAATGAGTATTTTCCTACAAGATCTTAGGTTATTACTATGTGAGTACATGTTACTTCCTCTGTAACATGGACACACTCAGTAAGCTTTTTATAACCTATATGATGGTTTTCTTGGTGAAGATAACCTTTTGGTACCTCCCAATACAATACGTACAAATTGATATGACCTCTGCTCTGTTTAAAAGGAAAACACTGGGGCTGGCCCTGTGGCACAGTAGGATAATCCTCCTCTTGTGGTGCTGGCATCCCATATGGGCGCTGGTTCTAGTCCCTGCTGCTTCACTTCCCATCCAGCTCTCTGTTATGGCCTGGGAAAGCAGTAGAAGATGGCCCAAGTGCTTGGGCCCCTGCACCCATGTGGGAGACCCACAAGGAGCTTCAGATTGGCTCAGCTCCAGCCACTGCGGCTGTTTGGGGAGTGAACCAGTGGATGGAAGACCTTTCTCTCTGTCTCTTCCACTCACTGTCTGTAACTCTACCTCTTGAATAAATAACTAAAACCTTTAAAAATAATTAAAGAAAGAACATCCCATTCATATTGGACTAAAGAGCTACATCTATTTTTTTATATGGCTTCTTTATGGTCACACACAATACAGAACAATTCTACCTCCATGTTTCACTTCACCAAGGGTTTCATACTTAGCAGATTATGGTTTTGACCTAATAGGTTGATGCCCTGCAAAGTATTTCCATGCATGTCCTCTCACCATACATTGCTAAGTATATGACAACAAAAATTATAATATGTAAACTATTATTAAATTTACTTGAGCTTTCCAAGATCATAGATATGCATCACTATGATCCTAATTAAACATAAACAATCTAGATGCCCATTTCCAAGTTCATGTGAGGGAACAGGTTTAAAAAAAAAAAAAAGATGTAGGTGTTGATGGTATTTTGTTTAGGGCTCTTTGGTTAAAGACTGTTATTCACACCTCAGGTGCTCAATGACATTTGCTGGCTTTCTGGGATACCAAAATGCCTGTTGAATGGAAATTGAGATGGAGAAAACCACAAGAGTAGAAATGAAGTTCCCAGTTAGAAGATTCTTGCATTATTCATGTAGAGATGAACGATTTAAAATTTGGATGATGGTGGTAAAGATGGTAGAAATAAAGAGTACAAGGATTTGGGATAGATTTTGAAGTAGGATGAATAAAATGTGCTGATGAATTAGACTTAGAGGTTGAGGAAAAGGAGGAATCCAAACTTCTTTCAACTTTTTTTATTTTTTTACTTGAAAAGCAAAAAAGTAGAGACACAGAGACAGCAAGATCTCCCAAGATCAGCCAAGAACAGCCAAGGTCAGGCCTAGGCTGGTAGGTGATGGTAACAGTTATTAAGATTGAGATGTACATACTTGGAGTATTAGAGGCATAGAAATTAGAGTTCTGTTTTAGACATGATATATTTAAGATACCCGATAGCTATCCTAAAGAAGATGGAGATTAGAGTTGGAATTTGAGTCTGGAATGTCAGATAATTTGAATGTATAGACCTCACAGCACTCAAATCCCTTGGCATGAAATATGCCATGGCATGATGGTTCTAGCTCAGCTGAGAAATCAGACAGCAGAAGATTTTTCCATACCTGAATGCTTGAGTGTAGACCCCACAACTGATATTTCCCATTTCTGGTTGTGCCTACTTACCTCTTAAAAAAACAAACAAACAAAAAATGGGGCCGGCATAGAGGGTAAAAGCCACTGCCTGCAGCACCGGCATCCCATATGGGCGCTGGTTTGAGCCTCAGCTGCTCCATTTCTGATCCAGCTATTTGCTATGGCCTGGGAAAGCAGTAGAAGATGGCTCAAGTGCTTGGGCCCCTGTACCCATGTGGGAGACCCGGAAGAAGCACCTGGCTCCTGGCTTCGGATCGACACAGCTCCAGCCGTTGCGGCCATCTGGGGAGCGAACCAGCAGATGGAAGACCTCTCTCTCTCTCTCTGCCTCTCCTTTTTCTGTGTAACTCTGACTTTCAAGTAAATAAATAAATCTTTAAAAAAAAAAAAAGATTTGAAGAATGAGAATAGGAGAGGGAGGAGGAAGAGGGGTGGTAGTGTGGGTGGGAGGGCAGGTGCAGTGGGAAGAATCACTATATTCCTAAAGTTGTACTAATGAAATGCGTGAAGTTTGTATTCATTAAATAAAAGGTTTCTGGGGAAGAAAAAAAATATTTGATTTCTCTTTTTAACTCTGCCTTTAAATCTTCCATCCACTGGTTTACTCCCCAAATGTCCACAGTGGCTAGGGCTGGGCCAGGCCAAACCCAAGCGCCTGGAACTTCATCCAGGTCCGCCACATGATTGGCAGGGGCCCAAGGATGTAGGCCACCTGCTGCTGCTTTCCCAGGAGCATTAGCAGGGAGCTGGATCAAAAGTGGAATAGCCAAGACTATAACGTGCTTTCATATGGTATGCAGGTGCTGCAGGTGGTGGACTAACCCGTTACACCACAATGCTGGCCATGCCCACTTACCTTTCAATCACACGCTCACTTGGAAACAAATGGCTTGGAATTCTGAGAGTTGATTAACCCAGCTTCAAGGGGTGTAGGAGGTACCCAGGTGAAGTGCTCAACCCTCTTTGATAGACACTCTGGGTGCTATGTACAAGTCTTTGGAGCGTTTAGATTTCCCATATTGAATCTTTCCTTGCTATCATGACATTTCTCTTCCTCTGAGGGAAGGCAGGGGGATCTGTCAGACATCTCTCACTGCACATGTTTGATTCATGATCATTTAAATGACTAAAACTCACACATCGGCCTCCTCCCCCTCCTCCTCCTCCAAGATGGTCCCCGGTGAGCCTCATCTCCTTGTATTTATTCTCCATGTAGTCTCTCCCACAAGAAAGTAGGGCTCTGGGTTACCAAGTTACCAATAGGCAAAAATGGGAGACTCCTGAGGCTAGGCACCCTGGTACTGCAGCTTCCACCCCACTTCCCTGGATTGCTCACTCTGCGGGAAGCCAGTTGCCAGGTTCTGAGGAGACTCAAGCAGCCCTGCAGGGTTCTCGTGGAAAGAAACTAAGTCATCCCACCAACGAGCAGCCTCACCTGGCCAGCCAGAGGAGCGAGCCTCCTTGAAGGGCCCCTCCTGCTTCACTCTGGCTTTCGGAAGGTTTTAGCTGACAACTGAGGATCCCTAACCCATGCAAACTACTCCAGAATTCCTGACCCAGAGAAACTGTGAACAACAAATGATTATTATCGTTTTAAATTTTGGGTGCATCAACATAACTAATTCCTCCTGTAAAAAGGTGGTATTGTTGTCATGTCATTATTAGAACTTTCTATTTAGTGATGTGAAAAGCATGGAAAATACGTTTTTCAAAAGAGAAACATCCAGTCAATCCACAGACTCTCTTGCATCTCAAGCTCTGTGCTAAAGACCCAGTAAAGAAGCTGTGTTTGTAGGTGAGGAAGGAAAATAACTTAACTTGGTTAGGTTATGGTGTTTTAGGAACTCGGCCTGCTTGACAAAGGAAATCACAAAAATATTTTGGATCTTTTGTTTTCACTGTCACAAACAGTTCCCAAGTGCAGAGGAAGGAACTTTGGTGTTTCCTTTATACCAAAGCAGACTGGGCTGTGGTGTTTTACTTATCTGAGAATAGGAAGTTATGCGATTATGAATCCTGATTATCAGTGTTATTCACAGCAGAAGCCTTGTAAGATTTAACTTCTAATCAAAGCCTGCCAGAAAGGAAACTCTCCAGTGCTCCTGCCTCCCCTTGGACACTTCTTGACCCACCTTGAACATGAATCTCAACTAACAGAATCTGTCAAATCATAAACTCATTTTCTGTGCAAGAACTCCCAAAAATTAGAGTGTGCCACTCTCACAGCCTAGACTGGCTCTGCTCTTGTTATCCAGTACACAGCATCTAAATGGCTGAACACTGACAATCCTGTACCATTTTAATAAAATGTTTAAGTTTATTTTGTGTCTATTGTCTCATTTGAATCCATCCCATTTTACCTGATAAGATAATGAGGCACAGGGAGTTTATTAACCAGTCTCATTTCCTCGAGCCATTGCCCAAGTCACTCTTACCTCTCTGAGAGACGAGGGGGTTGGACTATTTTCTGAGCCCTCTATCAGTCCTAAAATTCCTGTGTTCCAGACCATGGAGACAAGAGCTAACCAGTGCATGAGACAGAGAAAGCACAGACCTGGGACGAGAAGAGCTGGATCCTGGCTCCACCACGGACTGGCCTTGAGTACTTGGAGAAGTCGTTTAAACTTTCCGAATCTCAGAAGCCTTCTCTTAAAAAGGGAGTTAGTAAGACACACCTGATAAGAATTATTTTGCAGGCCAAATGAAATAAAATATGTAACTACTTATTTTGCTTTGGGACCTTGATATAGTGAGTTAATTTCCCGGAGCCCCAGGTCCCCATGCATAAAATGTGATAGAACAGGTAGGAGCAAGTTCAGTTTTGGTGAGATGAGTGATGTGGTGCTGCACCCGTCTCCCCCTTTCCGGAGTGCAGCCCTCGCTGGAGCTGCCTGGGCTTTGTCAGCTAACAGTTCTCCTCGCCAGGGAATTCATGCAGCTGAAGGCTGTTGATCCAGGGTCACACCCCCACTCCCAGGAAGCAGCCCACATGCAAGGACTGTCGGTGCAGGCCTGTGAAGGACACGCTCTCCTGTCTCAATGCAAAGAGCTATCTCAGCCCAGAGCTCCTTATGAAATTGGCTAAGCCCTTTATATAACCGCATCCCAGTCCAACCGCTCCCTCTGCCCAGTCTTGTTTCCTTCCCTCCCTCCCAGATGCCATTCCTGAGAGCACCGCCCTCAGAAGCTTCTTGCATGCAAATTTCTATCTTAGAATCTGTTTCCTGGGAATCTAACCATCATGCTGTAACATGATCATAGTGAGATAACAGATAAGAGAGAGCTTTAAAAACTTAAGTTATCAGCAACACTGGATACCATTTACCATTGCAAAAGGAAGCTTATCTAGAAAACAGTGAATGCAAGACTTTTCTTTATTCCTCCCATAAATTGTGTTCCTCTGCCACTATTTGCCCATTATGGCCCCAGGAAAGAGAAAGAGCAAAATGCCACCTTGCACTGGAGAATATGATGTAGAAGCAGTCCCTTCTGGTCAAGAAAAGAAACCTTAGAGAAATGTTCAATTTAGGAGGAGAAAACGAGAGATGAGAGAAGTTACGCTGGTGCCCACACTTTAATTCTCTTAGAATGGTATCTGACTTTCGACTAAGTAAATCTTTTTTAAAAAATAAACCTAAATGTATGTGTAAAGTAAAAATACTTGATCTGTGCTCTGTTTCAAGATGTGTCCTTCATGTCCCATTTACTTTTTTTTTTAAAGAGTTATTTATTTACTTATTTATTTGAAAGGGAGAGTTACAGAGATGGAGAGGCAGAGGCAGTGAGAGAGCGTGAGCAAGCGAGAGACATCTTCCACCTGCTGGTTCACTGCCCAGATGGCTGCAATAGCCAGGCCTGGGCCAGGCTGCAGCCAGGAGCCAGGAGCTTCATCTAAGCCTCCCAAGTGGATGCAGGGGTCCAAGTATTTGGGCCGTCTTCTGCTGCTTTCCCTGGCACATTAGCAGGGAGCTGGATTGGAAGTAGAGCAGCCCCAGACACAAGCCTGTACCCATATTGGGATTCTGGCACTGCAGGCCATGGCTTAAGCCACTGTACCACAGAGCTACCACCCCCCCAACCCTGTATCCTATTTACATAATTTTTAACAGGCTTAGTGCTTTTCCCATACTTGATACATTCCTTATGTATAGTCCTGATAGTTTTAATTTTCTGAAAACTCTATCAAAGTTTGCCATCTGTTCTTTTTGATAGGAAGTTTAATGAAAAATCATCACTCGTGCCAGCATACTTACAACATTGACATTTCCATTATAAACTCTATTTTGTTTATGCACAACAGTGTTTTTTTTTTTTTTTTTAATTTATTTGACAGGTAGAGATATAGATAGTGAGAGAGGGACAGAGAGAAAGTCTTCCTTTTCCGTTGGTTCACCCTCCAATGGCCGCTGCGGCCGGCGCACTGCGCTGATCCGAAGCCAGGAGCCAGGTGCTTCCTCCTGGTCTCCCATGCGGGTGCAGGGCCCAAGCACCTGGGCCACCCTCCACTGCCCTCCTGGGCCACAGCAGAGAGCTGGACTGGAAGAGGAGCAACAGAGACTAGAACCGGTGCCCATATGGGATGCCAGCGCCGCAGGCGGAGGATTAACCAAGTGAGCCATGGCGCCAGCCCCGCACAACAGGTTTTACCTTGTATTGAAAGAATTCAGATAGCCTTTGTGAATGCTGATTTAGATCCATTGCATACATCAGAATCATGTTTTATAAGAACCTGAGAAAAGATTAGTAATCCACTTCTGTAAATAAGAAAATAAAGTTTTTCAAGTACTAAGTTCAGATGGTAGTTAAAGTAGGTCAGGTGATTTTTTTAAAATAAACTTTTGAAAACTTAAGATTTTAAAACTTACATGCAATTTGAACAACTAAAATGTAATTGAAATATTAGTTGAAAATGTTATACTTTCTTTTTTTTTAAGATTTATTTATTTTATTTGAAAGAGTTACAGAGAGAGAAGGAGAGGCAGAGAGAGGTTTTCCATCTGCTGGTTCACTCCCCAGATGGCTGCAATGGCCGGAGCTGCACTGATCCGAAGCCAGGAGCCAGGAGCTTCTTCTGGGTCTCCCACATAGGTGCAGGGGCCCAAGGTCCTACTGCTTTCCCAGGCCATAGTAGAGAGCTATATTGGAAGTGGAATAGCTGAGACTCGAACTGGCGCTCATATGGGATGCCAGCACTGCAGGCGGCGGCTGTATCTGCTATGCCACAGCGCCGGCCCCTGTACTTTCTTTTCTATGATTGATACCCTTTAATTGAAGGCCTAAGAAAAAATGTAAAATAAAACATGGCCAACAGACAAGGTTTTTTCTAATTGTATTATGTAAAATAATTTGAGTACTTATCTAATAAACCATAACTAGTTCTTTAGTAAGTCATTGGGTAAGAAATGTCTTTCCTTTATAAATATGTTAACACTGTCTGAAGCAACAAGGATTTCAGTTATGACATAGTTAATGCTCCAATATCAGATTTAGAACTATGCCTTCCTAGGGTCATTTTTGTATGTTATTTGGATGCTAAAACGCCTATCTTAGTGAAGTCCTAGTTCAAAGTAATTTTTAGAGGCAGGCATTTTTCACAGGGGTAAGACCCCATTGGAATGCCTATGCTCCTTATCAGAATGCTTGGATTCGGGTCTCAGCACCCTGCTGACGTGTACCCTGGCAGCACCAAGTAGTGATTCAGGAAGTGGAATCCCTGTCACCCACTGAGAGACCTAGACTGAGTTCTAGGCTCCTGACTTCAGCCTAGCCCAGCCTCAGATGTTGTAGGCATTTGGTGAATGGACTGCAGATGGGAGATCTCGCTCTGTCTCTCTCAAATACAATAAATAAATAAATAAAAGTTGTTTTTTTTAGAAAACTTACGGTGGTGTTGACTTCGTTTCTGTAACAGAAACTTGGTGCAAACGTTTTTATAATCCTATGAAATTATACCTTTAAATGGATTTCATTATGATTACACAAGCCTTCACTATTTAGTTGATTTAGCTTTTTGTTTAGATATGTCGGTGTATTATTAAAAATTAAAAATTGTACATGTTTGTTGGGTTCCATGTGATGATATCAGGATACATGTAGGGACCAGCACTGTGGTACAGCAGATTAAGCTGACATCTGCAGTGTCAGCATCCCATATGGGGACTGGTTTAAGTCCCAGATGATCCACTTCCAATCCAGCTCCCTGCTAATGCACCTGGGAAAGCAGCAAAGATGGCTCAGATGGGAGACCTAGATCAGGCTCCTGGTTCCAGGTTTTGGCCTGGCCTGGCCCCAGCCGTTATGGATATGTGGGGAGTGAACCAGCAGAAGGGAAGATCTCTCTCTCTCTATCCCTCTTTCTCTGTAACTCTCTCAAATAAACAAATAAGCCTTTAAAATATATATATGTGTGTGTGTATATACATTGCATAATGTTCCAATTAGGGTAAACATACCCTCAAACATTTAATGTTTCTTGTGCTGATACAGTTTTAATAAGGCTTGGTGATTTTAAAAATGATTATTTATTTTGTAATTTATTGGAAGGCAGAGAGAGAAAGAAAGAATGAGAGAGAGAGAGAGAGAGATCTTCCATCTGCTGGTTCACTCCCCAAAGGCCTACAACAGACAGGACTGGGCCAGGCTGAAGTGCAGAATCCAGAACTCAGTCACAGTCTCCTATGTGGGTGGCAGGGACCCAAGATTTTGAAACATTACCAGCTTCCTCCCCAAGGTTAGCAGGAAGCTGGAATCAGAAGCAAAGCTAGGACTCAAACCCAGGCAACCAACGTGGAATGCAGACATCCCAAGCAGTGTCTCTTACCCACTCTCCCAAATGCCTGCTCCATAGTGGTAGTTTTGGAATCCGCAAGGAGGGAAGGCCTAGCACAACAACTTAAGGAATGCATTGCCAAACGACAAGAGTACCAGGGACAACAAGGATGGGATCTATTTTCCTCTTTTTTCCCTTGGGTTCTGCCAACTCTGGGACCCATAATAACTGTAGGGATAATTGTAATGATCGCTCCTTGTGCTCTCAGGCTCATGAAAGATCAAATCCAGGAAGCCTCCAGAGTAGCGGTCAACCAGATGCTTCTCCATCCATACGTGCCTGTCCCTGTGGAGCCCCAAGATACCCGCAGTGGGCCCCTGTAGATGATGCCCCCAGTCAGCAGGAAGTAGCCAGAGACTCATCGTCGCCCCCTTTCCTATCATCAAAAGGTCGGGATGGTAGCTTTGGGATCCGCAAGGAGGGAAGGCCTATACTTCCCGGAATGGAGAGTCCCTACCTGTACTTCCGGGGAAGAAAAGTCCTTGTCAAGGTCCCCGCGGGTGCCTAAAGGTCAACCAATGAGGATCAGACCCGCCTCAACCTTTAACCCCCACGTCCTGTATCTATAAAAGGAGCCCTCCCAACCTCTGGCACGCGACTTCCCCCAGCCCCTGCTCTCTTGGGACTGGGGAACCTCGCCCGGGAGCGGAATCCTAATAAAACTTGTGAATTAATTGATTCGTCTGCCTGGAAAGATTTGTTATGCGCCAGACACTTTGCACATATCTTGGTGATTTTTTTAAATACTAACTTTCCTTGTAATTTTCAAAGTCTAGTCATGATGTGATTCTTTTTTTAAAAAAATATTTTATTTATTTATTTAGAGAGGTAGAGTTACAGACAGAGAGAGGGAGAGACAGAGGGGTAGAGATCTTCCATCTGCTGGTTCACTTCCCAAATGGCCACAGAGGCCAGAGCTGGGTTGACCTGAAGCCAGGACAGGAGCTTCTTCCAGGTCTCCTGAGTGGGTGCAGATGCCTAAGGATTTGGGCCATCCTCTGCTTTCCTAGGCCATAGCAGAGAGCTGGATTGGAAGAGGAACAACTGAGACTCGAACTGGCACCCATATGGGATGCTGGCGCCACAGGTGGAAGCTTTAGCCCACTATGCCACAGCTCCAGTCCTGATATGATTCTTTTTGAGAAAACGCATTTCTATCAACTACCATGAAAGTCCCTACTTGACAGACACATTGGAAGAAAACAGCAATTTGGCTGGCGCCGCGGCTCACTTGGTTAATCCTCTGCCTGTGGCGCCGGCACCCAGGGTTCTAATCCTGGTCGGGGCGCTGGATTCTGTCCCAGTTGCTCCTCTTCCAGTCCAGCTCTCTGCTGTGGCCCGGGAAGGCAGTGGAGGATGGTCCAAGTGCTTGGGCCCTGCACCCCATGGGAGACCAGGAGGAAGCACTTGGCTCCTGGCTTCGGATTGGCGCAGCCATTTTGGGGGTGAACCAACAGGAAAGGAAGACCTTTCTCTCTGTCTTTTTCTCTCTCACTAACTCTGCCTGTCAAAAAAAAAAAAAAAGAAAGAAAGAAAAGAAAAGAAAAAAACCCGCAATTTGGGATACTAATGCATTGCTTTATAGTAAGTACAATAAAAAAATAATATATATATATATATAAACATAAAGTAATCTTTTTGTCAAGCCCTTAGCATAGGGTGAGTTTTGTATCCCATTTTAGGCCACGATGTGAAAAACAACTTATTATGATTGTTTTAAGTTATTTCTTTCAATAATAGAACAAAAATTAATAGTTGCATTTATGACTTTTATATTGTTATTTGTTGTTTATTATTTGATTTTATAAATATATTGGGAATCGGGCAAGATGGCGGAATAGGAAGGGAGCACACTGATAGTCTGGGGAGAGATAGTTTAATAAAAGTGGAGATACTGCAGGTTCAAGGAAGAGTAGGGGAGGAAACAGCAGAAGAAACTCTTCCGGAACGCGTGACTCACAGCGGACCTGCGTGGAGAGCGTGGGAGCCCACAGTTCGGGACATCAGCGGCAGACTCAACACACCAGCGCTGGAACGCGAGGTGAGCCGAACCTCAATAGCCCGAGACACCGGCAGGCAAGCAAAGAGAGGAGACTAGAGGGAACAACCCCCGGCGGGGGAAGTTCACAAGGCTAACTGGAAGAGAGAGAGAGAGAGAAAAAAGGGTGACTAGTACGGACACGGGTTTCTCTCTCTCCGCTCACCTCTCAAGGGCGAGCAAGACAAAGAGCAGGCGCCATCTTGGACATACGTCATAAGCAGAGCGACCTCAGGTCTGCACCGGCCCTGAGCCTAGCAGAAAAACCTGACTCTGGGCGGGGCGAATTAACAGGAGATTAGGAGCTAGTAAATTTGTGGTGCTACTGAACTGAGACTGTGAAAAAAGAGACGGTGGGGGAGAGAACTCACGGAATTCACGTGAGCACTCTCCAGAGACGCTACAATTCCGTAACTTTGGCAACCCAGTGGGAGGCTGAAGGAGAATTTGAGCCCACTCTGAGGGCCGAACAGATTCCCTGTGGGGATCTTGGGAAAGAGCTTCCGATCTCTGGCTCCTGTGGGTATATCATTTGCCTGCTAACTACCTCCAACTTCGTTCAGCTGTGCGGAATTACTTCCCTTTTGAATCAAAAAAAAAAAAAAGAGAGAGAGAGAGAGAGAGATTTACCACGCCTAACCTGGGAGTGTCACCTTTGGCACACCAAACAGAGCTCTCAGGCCACACCCATCTCAAGCCCTAAGGCTCCATCAAAAACAGATAGTCCACTTAATCTAGAGTCATAGTATAACAAGAAAAAGCACCACAGTGAAGAAACCAAATATCTCCAATATGCCAAATAACAAACGCAAAAACCGAGGTAATAACAACAAGGAAGTCACCATGACGGCCTCAAATGAAAAAGACACCCCAATTCAAGATTATGAAGATGATGACATAGAAGAAATGCAAGAAGCAGATCTCAAAAAATTGATAAGAACATTAAGAAGTTCTCAAAAACAAATTCTGGAACTACACAAATCCTTACTGGACAAGATAGAAAATCTCTCTCGTGAAAATGAAATATTAAGGAGGAATCAAAATGAAACGAAACAACTAGTACAACAGGAAACTGTGATAGTGACTGAAGTGAAGAATTCAATAGATCAAATGAAAAACACAATAGAGAGCCTTACAAACAGAATGGGTGAAGCAGAAGAGAGAATATCGGACTTAGAAGACAGAGAACAGGAAAGGATACAGTCAGACCAAAGAAAAGAAGAGGAAATTAGAAATCTGAAACATATTGTCGGGAATCTTCAGGATACTATTAAAAAACCCAACATTCGGGTTCTAGGAGTTCCTGAAGGCATGGAGAGGGAGAAAGGATTAGAAGGCCTCTTTAGTGAGATATTAGCAGAAAATTTCCCAGGTTTGGAGAAGGACAGAGAAATCCTAGTACAGGAAGCCCACAGAACCCCTAATAAACACGACCAAAAGAGATCCTCACCACGACACGTTGTAATTAAACTCTCCACAGTGAAACATAAAGAAAAGATCCTAAAATGTGCAAGAGAGAAACGTCAGATTACTCTCAGAGGATCTCCAATCAGACTCACAGCTGACTTCTCATCAGAAACTCTAAAAGCTAGGAGGGAATGGCGAGATATAGCCCAGGTACTAAGAGAGAACAACTGCCAGCCCAGAATATTATATCCTGCAAAGCTATCATTTGTGAATGAAGGTGAAATAAAGACTTTTCATAGCAAACAGAAATTGAAAGAATTTGTTGCCACTCGTCCAGCCCTGCAAAAGATGCTTAAAGATGTGTTACACACAGAAACACAGAAACACGGTCATCAATATGAAAGAAGGTAAAGGAAGGAAACCAAGGAAGGAAACCTCACAGCAAAAGATCACAGGGAATTCAAAGCATATATTAGAACTTATCTTTGGCAAATGGCAGGGCAAAGTTACCACTTATCATTAGTCACTTTGAACGTGAATGGCCTGAACTGTCCAGTTAAAAGACACCAATTGGCTGATTGGGTTAAGGAACAAAACCCATCTATTTGCTGCTTACAAGAAACACATCTTTCCAACAAAGATCCATACAGACTGAAAGTGAAAGGCTGGAAAAAGATATACCATGCCAACAGAAATGAAAAAAGAGCGGGCGTAGCCATCTTAATATCGGACAACATAAACTTTACCACAAAAACTGTTAAGAGAGACAAAGAGGGACACTATATCATGATTAAGGGATCAATTCAACAGGAAGATATAACAATTATCAATGTATATGCACCTAACTACAGGGCACCAGTTTATCTAAAAGATTTATTAACGGACTTAAAGGGAGACTTAGACCCCAATACAGTAGTACTGGGGGACTTCAATACTCCACTCTCAGAAATAGACAGATCATCCGGTCAGAAGATCAACAAGGATACAGTAGATTTAAACGACACTATAGCCCAAATGGATCTAACAGATATATACAGAACTTTCAATCCTACAGCTAAAGATTTTACATTCTTCTCAGCAGTACATGGAAGCTTCTCTAGGATTGACCACATACTAGGCCATAAAGCAAGCCTCAGCAAATTCAAAAGAATTAGAATCATACCATGCAGCTTCTCAGACCATAAAGGAATGAAGTTGGAAATTACCAACTCAGGAATCCCTAGAGCATATGCAAACACATGGAGATTGAACAACATGCTCCTGAATGAACAATGGGTCATAGAAGAAATCAAAAGAGAAATCAAAAACTTTCTGGAAGTAAATGAGGATAACAGCACAACATACCAAAACTTATGGGACACAGCAAAAGCAGTATTAAGAGGAAAGTTTATATCAATAGGTGCCTACATCAAGAAATTGGAAAGACACCAAATAGATGAGCTTTCAATTCACCTCAAGGATCTAGAAAACCTACAGCAAATCAGACCCAAATCTAGTAGGAGAAGAGAAATAATTAAAATCAGAGAAGAAATCAACAGGATTGAATCAAGAAAAACATTACAAAAAATCAGCCAAACGAAGAGCTGGTTTTTTGAAAAAATAAACAAAATTGACACCCCATTGGCCCAACTAACTAAAAAAAGAAGAGAAAAGACCCAAATCAATAAAATCAGAGATGAAAAAGGAAATGTAACCACAGACACCACAGAAATAAAAAGAATCATCAGAAATTACTACAGGGACTTGTATGCCAGCAAACAGGGAAACCTATCAGAAATGGATAGATTCCTGGACACATGCAACCTACCTAAATTGAACCAGGAAGACATCGAAAACCTAAACAGACCCATAACTGAGACAGAAATTGAAACAGTAATAAAGGCCCTCCCAACAAAGAAAAGCCCAGGACCAGATGGATTCACTGCTGAATTCTACCAGACGTTTAAAGAAGAACTAACTCCAATTCTTCTCAAACTATTCAGAACAATCGAAGAAGAGGGAGTCCTCCCAAATTCTTTCTATGAAGCCAGCATCACCTTAATTCCTAAGCCGGAAAAAGATGCAGCACTGAAAGAGAATTACAGACCAATATCCCTGAAGAACATAGATGCAAAAATCCTCAATAAAATTCTCGCCAATAGAATGCAACAACACATCAGAAAGATCATCCACCCAGACCAAGTGGGATTTATCCCTGGTATGCAGGGATGGTTTAATGTGCGCAAGACAATCAATGTGATACACCACATTAACAGACTGCAGAAGAAAAACCATATGATTCTCTCAATAGATGCCGAGAAAGCATTTGATAAAATACAACACCCGTTCATGATGAAAACTCTAAGCAAACTGGGTTTGGAAGGAACATTCCTCAATACAATCAAAGCAATCTATGAAAAACCCACAGCCAACATCCTATTGAATGGGGAAAAGTTGGAAGCATTTCCACTGAGATCTGGAACCAGACAGGGATGCCCACTCTCACCACTGCTATTCAATATAGTTCTGGAGGTTCTAGCCAGAGCTATTAGGCAAGAAAAAGAAATTAAAGGGATACAAATTGGGAAGGAAGAACTCAAACTATCCCTCTTTGCAGATGACATGATTCTGTATTTAGGGGACCCAAAGAACTCTACTAAGAGACTATTGGAACTCATAGAAGAGTTTGGCAAAGTAGCAGGGTATAAAATCAATGCACAAAAATCAACAGCCTTTGTATACACAGACAATGCCATGGCTGAGGAAGAACTTCTAAGATCAATCCCATTCACAATAGCTACAAAAACAATCAAATACCTTGGAATAAACTTAACCAAAGACGTTAAAGATCTCTACGATGAAAATTACAAAACCTTAAAGAAAGAAATAGAAGAGGATACCAAGAAATGGAAAAATCTTCCATGCTCATGGATTGGAAGAATCAATATCATCAAAATGTCCATTCTCCCAAAAGCAATTTACAGATTCAATGCAATACCAATCAAGATACCAAAGACCTTCTTCTCAGATCTGGAAAAAATGGTGCTGAAATTTATATGGAGGCACAAGAGACCTCGAATAGCTAAAGCAATCTTGTACAACAAAAACAAAGCCGGAGGCATCACAATACCAGATTTCAGGACATACTACAGGGCAGTTGTAATTAAAACAACATGGTACTGGTACAGAAACAGATGGATAGACCAATGGAACAGAATTGAAACACCAGAAATCAACCCAAACATCTACAGCCAACTTATATTTGATCAAGGATCTAAAACTAATTCCTGGAGCAAGGACAGTCTATTCAATAAATGGTGCTGGGAAAATTGGATTTCCACGTGCAGAATCATGAAGCAAGACCCCTACCTTACACCTTACACAAAAATCCACTCCACATGGATTAAAGACCTAAATCTACGACCTGACACCATCAAGTTACTAGAGAACATTGGAGAAACCCTTCAAGATATTGGCACAGGCAAAGAATTTCTGGAAAAGACCCGGGAGGCACAGGCAGTCAAAGCCAAAATCAACTATTGGGATTGCATCAAATTGAGAAGTTTCTGTACTGCAAAAGAAACAGTCAGGAGAGTGAAAAGACAACCGACAGAATGGGAAAAAATATTTGCAAACTATGCAACAGACAAAGGGTTAATAACCAGAATCTACAAAGAGATCAAGAAACTCCACAAAAACAAAACCAACAACCCACTTAAGAGATGGGCCAAGGACCTCAATAGACATTTTTCAAAAGAGGAAATCCAAATGGCCAACAGGCACATGAAAAAATGTTCCAGGTCATTAGCAATCAGGGAAATGCAAATCAAAACCACAATGAGGTTTCACCTCACCCCGGTTAGAATGGCTCACATGCAGAAATCTACCAACAACAGATGCTGGCGAGGATGTGGGGAAAAAGGGACACTAACCCACTGTTGGTGGGAATGCAAACTGGTCAAGCCACTATGGAAGTCAGTCTGGAGATTCCTCAGAAACCTGAAGATAACCCTACCGTTCGACCCAGCCATCGCACTCCTTGGAATTTACCCAAAGGAATTTAAATTGGCAAACAAAAAAGAGGTCTGCACCCTAATGTTTATTGCAGCTCAATTCACAATAGCTAAGACCTGGAACCAACCTAAATGCCCATCAACGATAGACTGGATAAAGAAATTATGGGATATGTACTCTTTAGAATACTATACCGCAGTAAGAAACAACGAAATCCAGTCATTTGCAACAAAATGGAGGAATCTGGAACACATCATGCTGAGTGAAATAAGCCAGTCCCAAAGGGACAAATACCATATGTTCTCCCTGATCGGTGACGACTGACTGAACACCAAGAGGGAAACCTGTTGGAGTGAGGTGGACACTATGGGAAACGATGACTTGATCAGCATAGCCCTGACTGTTAATGAACAACTAAATACATTACCCCTCTTAGTAGTTTTTTTATCTGTTCTACTTAATATGACTGGTTTAGATCTGTAATTGATCCACAGTTATTCTTAAGTGTTGAAAATTAACTGAAATGTGATCCCTGTTGAACATGGTGGTGGGAATGGGAGAGGGAAGAGATGTATAATTTGGGACATGCTCAGGCTGACTTGCCCCAAGTGGTGGAGTTGGAAGCATACCAGGGGATTCCAATTCAATCCCATCGAGGTGGCATGTACCAATGCCATCTCACTGTTCCAGGTGATCAGTTTCAGTTCACAGTTGGTCATGGTGAAGGGACTGGGAGTCAAAGGGAGCACATAGACAAGTCTAGTACCTGCTAACGCTAACTGATGGAGTAAATAAAGGGGAGAGTGATCCAACATGGGAAGTGAGATACTCAGCAGACTCATAGAATGGCAGATGTCCTAAATAGCACTCTGGCCTCAGAATCAGCCCTAAAGGCATTCGGAGCTGGCTGAAAAGCTCATGAGAGTATTTCAGGCATGGAAAGCCAAGACACTCTGGCAAAAGATCTCTGCGAGTGAGATCCCAGTGGAAAGAACAGGCCATCAAAGAAGGAGGTACCTTTCTCTGAAGGGAGGAGAGAACCTCCACTTTGACTATGACCTTGTCTAAACAAGATAAGAATCGGAGAACTCAGAGGGCTTCCATAGCCTTGGAAACTCATGACTGGAGCATAGGGAGATTACTGATGCCATAGACAGGAGTGTCAATTGGTAAAGTCAACAACAGGAGTCACTGTGCACTTACTCCTCATGTAGGATCTCTGTCCTTAATGTGCTGTACATTGAGATTTAATGCTATAACGAGTACTCAAACAATATATTTCACTTTGTGTTTCTATGGGGGTGCAAACTGTTGAAATCCTTACTTAATGCATACTAAACTGATCCTCTGTAAAAAAAAAAAAAAAAAAAAAAAAGAAATTATCAATTCCCAACTTGACTCTCACTGGGATTAAACATGACAATAGGTCTGCTCTGATTTCATCATCATTTAAAAAAAAATCATCTATTATTTTTCACTTTATGTTTCTGTGTGGGAGCAAACTGTTGAAATCCATACTTAATGTATACTAAGCTGATCTTCTGTATATTAAGATAATCGAAAATGAATCTTGATGTGAATGGAAGGGGAGAGGGAGTGGGAAAGGGGAGGGTTGTGGGTGCGAGGGACTGTATGGGGGGAAAGCCATTGTAATCCATAAGTCGTACTTTGGAAATTTATATGCATTAAATAAAAGTTTAAAAAAAAAAAATAAATAAATAAATATATTGGGAATGGGTTATGTTAATAGAGGAGTTAAAATGTTTATTAATTCATTTTAATTTATTTAAAGGCAGAATGACAAGACGGAGAGAGAGAGAGACAGATGCCCGCAGCAGCAACATCCATCTCCCACGTGGGTGGTAGAGACTTTGTTGCCTCCCATGGGCATTAGCAGAAAGCAGAGGAGGAGGTGGGACTGATATGGGATGTGGGCCTTCGAATTGGTGGTTTAACCCCCTGTGCCAAAAACCACTGCCCATGCAGCGGACTTTTTAATGTGTTGTATTTCTAAGTAAATACACATTTTCAATACACTTAACAGTTCAGGAAATAAAGAGATGAAAAACTGTAGTAAAGGGCATAGTATGAAACTGAACTATTTGGGTGGTCTTGACATGTACTTTCTGTTAGATATAAACTTCAATGCGGTAGTTCTTAAAGCACAATTTTTATTTAGTATATGACTTTGAGAATTAAAACACCAAGCATATGTTTAGTTTTTAAAATGGCCAGAATAGGGGCTGGTGCTGTGGCATAGCAAGTAAATCTGCTGCCTGCAATGCTGGCATCCCATATGTGCACTGTTTAGAGTCCCAGTTGCTCCACTTCTGATCCAGCTCTCTGCTGTGTTCTGGGAAAGCAGTGGAGGATGGCCTAGGTCCTTGGGCTTCTGCATCCATGTGGGAGACATGGAAGAAGCTCTGGCTGTTGTGGCCATCTTGGGAGTGAACCAGCAGTTGGAAGACTTCTCTCTCTGTCTCTCCCTCTCTTTGTCTCTAATTCTACCTCTCAAATAAATAAATCTAAAAGAAAAGAACAAAAAAAAGAAAAGAAAAGAAAGAAAGAAAGCTACTGACAGCCTGACCATAGTTCAGATGGATTTTATTCTTGTTGAACCTGAACATGAACATACTCTCTTCTAAATAATATTGCTGAGTTTAAAGCAACTCAGTTGTCCATGATTCACAGAGCAACCAGACACAGTTATCATATGGCTAAATCCTGAATCTCACATTTCTAAGCTATTTTCATTTTAACAAAAACTGTAGGAAAACAGAAAGAGCCTCCCAGAGGTTATGTGGCTCAACCCCACTGGTTCAGAAATGACTTGGTAAGCAGATTTCAGAAAAGCACTGATATTTATTTTTCTGCAGAGCTGACACTCAACTACCAAATAACAATATTATGTTATAGAAATGCCGGCCAAGAAAAGCTTACAGAACCAAAAAGTAAGAAGCAGCTTTTGTTCAGCTCTAATAGGATGGTGCCCCCTGAAGATACAGTTCCTTTTTTTTGCAAAGTTAGGGTTAGTTTAGCCTAAATGGAATGTATGGTTATGAATAAATGTTATAGTAGGAATAGCTATACAATAATTACTGTGCCTGGTGCTAAAAATAAAATTACTAGTCTAAAAGTATATTGAAACCTCCAGTGCCAATCACAGCAGGGCAATATCTTACAAAGTACTCAAAAGATAAAGTTATCAAGAAAGGGTGAAATCAAGTACAGTTAAATATGTTTTGCTAAAAAAAACAAAACAAACAAACAAACAAACAAAAACCCACATGGTTTACTGGGTTCCAGTTACCGTTCTATGAACTTTATACCACTCCTTTAATTCTTACAACAATCCCACGAAGGAGGCTCTATTAGCCCTGTTTCAGAGATGAGGACGCTGAAGCATTGAAAGTGTAACTTCCCTATGCAAGCTAACGTTGTAGATCCAGGATTCTAACTCATTACCCAGCTGCTTTGCATGCGGGCCGTGCCGTTCGGACTATCTTTAAACACCTAGCATGGCGCACTGGTCATACAGTGCAAAGCACAGAGGAACTGAGAGTGAAGCAGATTCACCTGTCTCATCTCAAGCGTAGTCTGGTGCCTACACTTACTGAGCACAAATGGTTAAAAGAGGAACCCACATTATTTACATTGTTCTCTCTGTCTCTCTCTCTGGCATTGAGTGAGCATAGTTTCATTCACGTATTTATATGCACGTAGGATGAAGCTCCATTCTAACAGTCAGAGTTCTTTTTAGAGCAGTTAACCACTCAGGAAAAAGCTCACTGCTCCACTGTTCTGCAGGGCAGTGTCTAAGACACAGCTCGCGATGCCTGCATTTCATATCAGAGCGCCTGGGTCAATGGCCTGGCTCTGCTCCCATTCCAGCTTCCTGCTAACGCACATCAGGGGAGGCAACAGAGGATGGTTCAAGTAATTGGGTCCCTACCACCCACGAAGGACCTGGATGTGGTTTCTGGCTTCAATTGCAGCCTGGCACAGCCCTAACTATTGTGGTCATTTATGGAATGGATCAGTGGAGGTTATATCTATCTGTCTGCCTTTTAAATCGATTTTTAAAAGTTAAGAGACAAAGCTCCATGAGGTTGAAAAGAATGAAATTTTCGTGAGCTCAATCTAACTGTGGGAAATCTAGTCACCCCTGCTGTTCCAAGTGTCAGAGTCTTTATCCATGCAGCAACTATTTATTGGGCACCTTGTACATGACAGGTACTATGTTTTAGACTGGGGATACTTGGTTGAATAAGATTGACCAAGTCCCTACCCTCATAGACCACACGTTCTAGAGGTTAGACAAACCACCAGTGAACAGGAGATCCGCTAAGAGATCTGAAGGAAAATAAAGCAGGTCACTGGCTGGAGAATTGCTACGGCGATGCTGCCTTTGTATTAGACAGGATGGCTGGGTAGTCTTCTCTGAGGTTCCACTTGAGCACAGGCCTGCATGAGGCAAGAGAAGAAGTCCTGTGAAGATCAGGGGGTTGAAGGCGGGGGAAACAGCAATTGCAGTGGTCCTGAAGCAGGGGTCTGCTGACTTTTTTTTTTTTTTTTTTTTTTTTTTTGACAGGCAGAGTGGACAGTGAGAGAGAGAGACAGAGAGAAAGGTCTTCCTTTGCTGTTGGTTCACCCTCCAATGGCCGCCGCGGCCTGCGTACCGCACTGATCCGAAGGCAGGAGCCAGGTGCTTCTCCTGGTCTCCCATGGGATGCAGGGCCCAAGCACTTGGGCCATCCTCCACTGCACTCCCTGGCCACAGCAGAGGGCTGGCCTGGAAGAGGGGCAACCGGGACAGAATCCGGCGCCCCGACCAGGACTAGAACCCGGTGTGCCAGCGCCGCAAGGTGGAGGATTAGCCTAGTGAGCCACGGCGCCGGCCCTGCTGACATTTTTGAGGAGCTGTGAGAGGGCTGGCATGACTCGAGAGGGATGAGCATGGATTAACGTGATACAGTAAGAGGCAAGAGAATTTGGCAAGAGTTAAGAGTGGTTAAGAGTGTGGATTGCATTCCATGCGTGGTACGACATAGTTGGACGATTCTGAAAGGGAGAGTGAGCAACATGTCATTTACGTTTAGAAAGGACTACTTCAGGGGCCAGTGCTGTGGTGTAGCGGGTAAGGCCACCGCCTGCAAGGCCGGCATCCCATATGGGCGCTGGTTCAAGTCCCAGCTGCTCCACTTCCAACCCAGCTCTCTGCTATGCCCTGGGAAAGCAGTAGAAGATGGCCCAAGTGCTTGGGCCCCTGCATCCACGTGGGAGACCCGGAGGAAGCTCCTGACTCCTGGCTTTGGATTGGCACAGCTCCAGCCATTGCGGCCATCTGGGGAGTGAACCAGCGGATGGAAGACCTCTCTCTCTCTCTGACTCTGCTTCTTTCTCTGTGTAACTCTGACTTTCAAGTAAAATAAATAAATCTAAAAAAAAAAAAAAAAAAGAAAGGACTACTTCGGGCCAGTTTTGAGGATGAAATCTATGGCGAAGGAGCAGAAGCAGAGAAAATTAGGAGGTGCTTATAGGAGGCTGGGCAAAAAACTATGATGACTCGGATTAGTTGCTACTGTAGGAGGTAGCAAGAAGTGGGAGTCTGGGATATGTCTGTATTATAAATTAGAGCTGACAGGAGGGGCTGATGGATTGCTATGGAATACGAGGATGGAGAATCTAGGGAGATGTGGGAAATATTTCTCAAGGAAGATGATGAGAGACAACTGCAGAGGAGACAGCCTGAGATTAAATGGGACGAGGGCTCTTGCCACAGTTCTCTCCGGAGTAATTTTCTTGACAACATGACAGGAGATCCACACACTTCTTTCTTCCAGCCAGAATCCTGGGAACTTCCGTTCCAGCTCCTTCATCTGCAAGGTCACCCTGCAACCACAGTCATGGCCAGAGCCAGAAAATCTTTTTTCTTTTGCAGATGGTGGTAGGGGGATCTGTGAGTACAGAGTCTATGATGTTGATACACTAGAAAGAAATACGTGAGTACTTCTCATGTTTAACATATACCGCGTGTATATCAGCATATCAGTTGTGTACGTTGAAACATTAGTTTTGTTTGTTTGTTTGTTTGTTTTTGACAGGTTTGTTTTTGACAGAGTGGACAGTGAGAGAGAGAGACAGAGAGAAAGGTCTTCCTTTGCCGTTGGTTCACCCTGCAATGGCCGCCGCGGCCAGCGCGCTGCGGCTGGCGCACTGCACTGATCCAATCGCAGGAGCCAGGTACTTATCCTGGTCTCCCATGGGGTGCAGGGCCCAAGCACTTGGGCCATCCTCCACTGCACTCCTTGGCCACAGCAGAGGGCTGGCCTGGAAGAGGGGCAACCGGGACAGAATCCGGCACCCCAACGGGGACTAGAACCTGGTGTGCCGGCGCTGCAAGGCAGAGGATTAGCCTAGTGAGCAGCGGCACCGGCGAAACATTAGTTTTTACCTGGTTATGAGCACTTCTCCTCCCTTCATAGTTCAGCACTGATCTGAGTTCCACAGCCTCCTTATTCTGTGAAGGTCCCTCAAGTCCAAAGCCTTCAAAGTCCTTCTCTCCCTGACTGGACTCTGGTATCGAACAGGAAAGATCACCTGGACACGGTGACTTTTGAGAGCAAAAATTTCAGTGCAGGGCAGAAGAGCTAGTCCAATCCTTTTCTTCCTTTAAAGCAGAGGAAACTCAAGTCTGGTGAATTTAAAAGACTCCCCTTGGGGCCAGCACTGTGGTGCAGTGGGTTAAGCTGAGATCTACAGCACCGGTATCCTATATGGGTGCCGATTCAAGTCCTGGCTGCTTCACTCCCTATCCAACTCCCTGTTATGTGCCAGGGAAAGCAGTGGAAGATGGCCCAGGGCCCCTGCACCCACATAGGAGACCCAGAAGAAGCTCCTGGCTCCTGGCTTTGGCCTGGTCCAGTACTGGTCATTGTAGGCATCTGGGAAGTGAATCAGCGGATAAAAGATTTCCCTCCAGCCCCTGCCCACTGCCATAACTCTGCCTTTCAAATAAAAAAGTAAGAAAGAGTTTTTAAAGATTCCTCTAACAGTCACCTTCTGTTACACAATAGACCAGATCTTTTTAGAATTGCAATTTATATGCATCATATATATATATATATATGAGATTTATTTATTCACTCTAAAGGCAGAGTCACAGAGAGGCAGAGAGAGAGAGGTCTTCCATCCGCTGCTCCATTCCCCAGATGGCCGCAACGACCAGAGCTGTGCTGATCCGAAGCCAGGAGCTTCTTCTGGGTCTCCCACACAGGTGCAGGGGCCCAAGCACTTGGACCATCTTCCACTGCTTTTCCAGGCCATAGCAGAGAGCTGGATCGGAACTGGAGCAGCTGGGACTAGAACTGGTGCCCATATGGGATGCTGGCACTGAAGGCGTCAGCTTTACCCACTACGCCACAGCACCGGCCCCCTCTAATATATTCATAACTTCCCACATTTTCATCTAATACAGAGGCTTCCTGAGTCAGATTCCTCAGAATTAGCAAAAGAAGGAGCTATGCAGAACAAGAAAGATATTGTCTTCAACATACATCTGCTAATATACTACCACTCCAGTGAAATTTTCTCAAAGAACAGGGATCTTTGGGAAGTGGTTACAATGGGAGCCTCAGAAGTTTCAAAATGCCGCTCTATGAGAAAGCCTATGCATCATTATAATTTCATCCAATTTCCTCTAATTAGACCCAAGGCCCGGCCAGGGTAAGGAATGGAGCTTTGATCACAAGGCTATGGATTTTTAATAGTTCAACAGCTGTATATTAAAACTCATAAGGGAAGACTTTTGGAAGCTACCTTTTCTGCCCACCATTGCCCACATTTTAAGATTTATTTATTTGAAAGGCAGACACACACACACATAGACACACACACAAACCTTCCATCTGCTGGTTCACTCCCCAATTGGTTGCAACAGCCAGGTCTGGGCCAGACCAAAACCAGGAGCCAGGAGCCAGGAGCCAGAAACTCCCTGTGGTCATTTGCTGCCTCCCAAGCAGTCACAGGAGCAGAGAACTGGATAGGAAATGGATGGATGGGAAATGCAGCAGCGGGGGCTAAAACAGGCACTCTGACAGGCGATGTCAGGAGCTCACTGTCTCACAACCCTGGACCCCAAACTTTCATTTTTTATCTTTCACCCTTGACCCTTACACCACCCCTATGCCATCAGTATGGCTACATTCTAGAACGGCAAGACTGAAGCACCTAGCATGGAGAGACTGAGTAATCTGTCAGGGTCACAGAGCTAAGACATGGAAGAACTAATATTTAAATACTTGCTCTGAGTTCTTAATGCCCTGTATTTCTTGGCTTATTCTCAGTGAAGTCTGCAGCCGTTGGGAGAGGAAACACGAAGCAAGTGGTGAATCAGGTGGGACCGCATTTCATGCCTTCTGCTGCTCGTGGGGCTGCGAATATTTATTTTGGTAGAAAATCTTAACAACTGGGCAGTCAAATGGAAAAGGCCTAACATCACCTCCCTGCCGTTTGTATTTTTTTTTTTCCTTTCAGGATACCACCCCACCCCCACGGCCCGGTTTACTAAACTGTCACGTTTGCGCAACGATCTGGGGTGTTGTGACACCCTTAGACGACAACCTGAGAGGAAGGTCAACTTTTAAGTCAGAACACAGTCTGCCCTCGCCTTCGTTAAACAGATCGAATGGAAACGATTTGTTCAGATCGGAGCCTCCAATAGACGCAGGCTCTTCGAAACAGCCCTGAATCCTTGGCAAGCACGGTTGCTTAGCGAGACGTCAAAACTCCTGCGAGCAAAAAGCGTCTGGGGGCGCGCCCGGCCGGCTCTCGCTCCGGGGAAAGTCGAGAGGGCGCTCGTAGCTCCTCCCCTTCCGATGGAGGAACCGGGTCGGAGCGTGGGGGCCCGAGGGGCCCGGGTCGCCAGGGCCGCTCGTCCGGGAGGGCCTCTGGGTGGCCCCCGAGAGCGGAAACGCCCGCGCCCGAGGAGGCGCACCCCGCCCCCCGCCCTCCCCCCCGGAAACATCCCCGCCGGCCCCTCCCTTCGCCACCGCCTCCTGGGGACGCGGGTTGTAAAAATCCCACGCAGCGGGGCGGGCTCGGGGACGGGGCGGGACCGGGCACCCCCGCCTCCTGGCGGGGCCCCAGCGCCCGGCCGCCCCATCTTTCCCGGCACGGCTCCAGCTTCGCCCCTTTCCCGGACCCCCTCCCCCAACCTCCCACCCCGGCGCACCGAGGGGCCGGGCGCGTCCCGCATCTGGACCCCGGCTGCCTGCGGGGGGGCGGGGCCGCGGCCGCGGGGGGCCCCTCGACTCCCTGCACATCTGGGTGTGGGGGTTAGCGAGCGCTCCAGATGTGGCTCCCGGGCAGCCAGCTGCGCGCGTTCCCCGCCCCGGGCCGGCGGCCGGCGGGTCGGGGCGGACGCGGGGGTGGGGCTGGGAGTTTTCCCTTGGGGCGGACTTAAAAGGCCGGGGAACCGCCAGGCCCCGGGCTCCCGTCCTGGGCCTCGGCGTTCTCCGGGAGTCACCGCCTAACGGAAAAGTTTGCAGCCCAGCCTGTGGCCCGCCGCCTCCGCCGTCTAGCAACCCTCGGAGCTTTTCGGACCAGCAGAGAAAATAGGGCAGCCCTCCAAGGACTCTGCAAAGACAGACCCCGTGCTTTGAGCAGGCGATCCTAAGTGCTGGCGTGGGACTGCAGGTTGGGGGAGGGGGCACGAGGTAGCGTCGAGGTTGCCTCTGGGGCTTCCCCTTAGGCGCTCTTTAACCGTTGTTGGGTTCCACGGCTGGAGCAGGGGGTAGTGTTCCACCTGGTACGGGCGAGTTCGGGGCGGGAGGGAAGCCAAGTGAACCCGGTGACTCCATCCCCTTGGAATGTGCCCGGAATCCTAATGGAAGGCCTGGAAGGTTTTTATGGCCGAGGTAGCTGCTGGGGGAGCGGAGCGCCTACCCCTGCGGTTGGCGGGCGGCCGAGGGGGGCAGTGTTGCCTTCTGCAGAGCTGCCGCCGCCTGCAAACGGGACGAAAATAGTCGGAGCATCTGGTTTAGATCAACCAAAAAGCCGTTTCTATCGGCTTAATCCACCGTCCTGCGGAACCGCCAGAACAGGACAAGCCAAGTATATTCCCGGTACTCTTTTAACACTCCAGTAATAGCTACACCCCATCACATTTCACCGCTGGCGTTTCTCGGTGTCCCGGCATACAACTGTACTTTATGCATGTGGCAAACGAAGCCTCCTCCTATTCTGAGGTTGTGTGTGGGCGTGTGCTTAAGCACTTAACAGTTGCGAGCAACGCTCTGACTATGCTGGCCTTTTGTTTTTCCTTTCTCTCTACTTTTTTTTTTTTTTTTTTTTTTGCTTGCGGCTGTACAATAGTAAAAAGTATCCGAGGCTAACATATGGGCCGCTTGCACCGCTAAATATATCGCCGCGTTTCCCTCCCTTAGCGCCCTCCTCAGAATTCCAAAGGCAAGTTGGAACAAAAGGAAAACGTGTCGGAGAGTAAAGGGAGCCCTTATGCCAAGAATTACAGTCACAGGGTAAATAACCTTGTTTTCTCCTTCATCGGTGGCTGCTACCAAGCCCCTCTTGGAAGGGGGCCAACAGTCTGTCTGGTGCAGGGTGCTGCTAATTAGAGAGAGCCATAAACCTCTCTGTCAAAGGAGGCATGTGACCTTCCCTTCAAGTCTAAACAATAAAGCCGGCCAACTGCAGACTGCACTCCACGCCGGCTGCCCTGCGGGGTCCCTAAATAGGAACAGCACCGAGGCCAGGCTGAAGAGGTTACCATAGCTCTGCTCTCACACTTTGAGGAATCGGTCCCTCCACTTCCCAGTAGAACTTGTTTCAATTACTCTCCACGAGCTATTTAGAGGACAGCAGCTTGCAGAGAGAACTCATTGTCTCATTCAAATGAGGAAGCAATTATGACTTGCCACAGCCTTCATGTGGTTTGAGCCGGTTGGGTCAGAGATCAGCCGGATCACCCGTAAGCTAACGTTGCACTTGGGAAGATGTACCTTGTAATGGCAGGGCTCCATCCTTGTTAGCTTGGCTGAAACCCTTTCTTTCTTCTTTTAAGGTTACAAAATTAAAGACTTCTGCCTTCCATCCTGTCTCCGATGTCCTTTCTAATGTTAGAACTTAAATTACTGTAAGGTAAAGAGCTATTTCTGCATATTGCTCAAGTATTTAAAAGAAATTGTTTGTGTGCTTTCTTATAGGCCTCTTCCCAGAGCATAGTTCTCTAAATCTACCCCTTTGTCTCATTTACCTCCCTGGGAGCCCCTTTGCTAGCTTTAATTTTATACATGTTGTAAACTATAAATAGAGTTCCACTTTCCTGGAACCTAACATATGGAAACTGTCGCCTGCCTAGGTATCCTAATTGTACTTACTTCCAATTTAAAGACAAGTTAATCTGTGTAGAAAGGCATTCGCCCTTTTTTGGTGTGCATTTTATTAGTTAAAACATAGTATGGAACAACACATGAAATTCTTCCTGTTGTGAGCAGGCACGTAAAAGTGTTCACAAGGTGTGGTTTGAAGGCAGGAACGCTGGAGAAGAGGAAGGAAGGAGAGCACTTCCCGAGGATGCTCCTCCCGTGGGAGCCACATCCTCTCTTGCAGCTCTTCCTGTTTGTCTTAGCCAGTAATTGATGGCACATTATTTATTTTCCCTGTTCATTTTAAAAAGCATCCTTTCCCTCCCTGCTGAAGCTACTCTGAGAGTCAAATCTCTCTCTCTCTCTCTCTTTTTTTTTTTTGACAGGCAGAGTGGACAGTGAGAGAGAGAGACAGAGAGAAAGGTCTTCCTTTTGCCGTTGGTTCACCCTCCAATGGCCGCCGCGGCCGGTGCACCGCGCTGATCCGATGGCAGGAGTCAGGTGCTTCTCCTGGTCTCCCATGGGATGCAGGGCCCAAGCACTTGGGCCATCCTCCACTGCACTCCCTGGCCACAGCAGAGAGCTGGCCTGGAAGAGGGGCAACCGGGACAGAATCTGGGGCCCCTACCGGGACTAGAACCCGTTGTGCCGGCACCGCAAGGCGGAGGATTAGCTTAGTGAGCTGCGGCGCCGGCCGAGAGTCAAATCTCTTAACATCAGATGACTTAAACATTTTAATCTTGTGATAAATAATCTGAGATTTTTGTATAATATGAAGGTACTTTAGCAAGTTCATGGAAAAAGATGTTTTAGTGCCAAAATTTTTTGACGTCAATCCATAGGTTTTTTTTTTTTTTTTCTAAGATTTATTTAATAAAAAAAAAAAAAGAGTTACAGAGAGGTAGAGTCAGAGAGAGATATCTTCCATCCGCTGGCTCACTCCCCAGTTGGCTGCAATGGCTGGAGCTGCGCTGATCCAAAGGCAGAAGCCAGGAGCTTCCGGCTTTCCCACATGGGTGCAGGGGCCCCAGGACTTGGGCCGTCTTCAACTGCTTTTCCAGGCCATAGCAGAGAGCTGGATCAGAAGAGGAGAAGCTGGGACTTGAACTGGCGCCCATATGGGATGCCAGCGCTTCAGGCCAGGGCTTTAACCTGCTGTGCCACAGTGCCAGCATCCCATCCATAGTTTTTACAATGGGCCCCTCATGCTTATACACTAAGAATAATTTCTGGGGCTGGCACTGTGGTGGTAGCAGGCACCAGTTCATGTCCTCCTGGCTGCTCCACTTCTGATCTACTTCTGATGTGCCTGGGAAAGCAGCAGAAGGTGACCCATGTGTTTGGGCCCCTACCACCTCCACAGCAGACCCAGATGAAGCTCCTGGCTCCTGGCTGCAGCCTGGCTCACTTCTGGCCATTGCAGTAAGTGGGGGAGTAAACCAGTGGATGGAAGACCTGTATCTCTCTGTGAAATCCTGACTTTCAAGTAAATAATCTCAAAAAGAAAATAATTTCTTTGTTAGCTTTTTAAGTATGCTATGATCTCCATGATAACCAAGTATAACAGAATTAACAAGAGTCTAAGGTAACGCTTGTTGCTGGGTCACAGTTGTTTGCTGTTGAGTCTATTTCTCTGTTAATAAAACAGGGACGATACCTGCTCCCGAAGTGTGAAAATAAACTTTTGTGCCAGTTATCACAACCCAATAAAAGGGGCCTCGCAAACCTTAGATGGTATAAACCTCTGTCATCCAAAGAAACCATGTACTGTAAACATTTCTTTGTAAGATAATAAAATCTAACATTAGCAGTTTCTACATACCAAATTAGTCAAAAGACTTATATTTTTGTAATGGAATTTCTTTTGGAATTCAATTTTAAGGAGAGTGTGATAGTTACTTCTACGTGTCTACTTGGCTAGGCTATGGTACCCAGACATTCTTGGTCAAACACTACTTTAGTTGTTGCTGTGAAGGTATTTTTAAAGATATCGTGATTAACATTGAAATAAGTAAACTTTGAGTGCAACAGATTACCCTGCATTATGTGAGCAGACAGCATCCAATCAAGTGCAGAGGGAATTACTGTCTGCAGAATGCCTGTGGACCCAACGCCAACTCTTCCAGAGTACGCAGCCTCCCTCTACATTTTTAATCTGGATTTGTCAGCCTCCACAATCACATAAACCAATTCCTCAAAACAAATCTTTTTTATTTGAGAGACACACACACACACACGAGTGCTCCCATCTAGTGGTTCAGTGTCCACATGCCCACAACAGCTGGGCTAGGCCAAACTGAAGCTGGGAGCCAGTAACTCGATCAGGGTGCCTTGGCAGTGGCAAGGCAACTAACTACTTGAACCATCCTGGCAGCCTCCCAGGGTGTGCATCAGTGGAAAGCTGGAATCAGAAGCACAAATGTGACTCCAGCTCAGGCACTGGATATGGGATGCAGACATTCTTACTGGTGACCTAACCAGTGAAGTGGCCAAATGCCTGGCCCCCTTCCCCTAATCCAGACACCTAATGTGACTGCTGGCACTACCACAATCTTTTGTAGCCCTCTCATTTAGAATAATTTAAATGGGTTTAGCACTGTTGAGGGAAAAATCCCATGTATATCCCAAAGTTTCCCAATACTTTGAGATAACATCAAATCAAAACCCAGCTCTGCCAGATACTCTAACCTGGCTTCATCAACTCCTCTCCTCACTCATCCTTGCTAAGCCTCAGTAGCAAGCCGTGATTCAAAGAGGAAAACTTCTTTTCCAAAGCTTATATGCACAAATATCTGCTCCTCCCTTCTCTCCCTACAAGCTTCTCTCATTTTGTAAGTATGCCCTAAAGGTACCAGTTGCAGACATAAGAAACTGACAGTCCCAAGGGACTCAAGGTTAAAAGTCGCCATGGGAGTGGTTGTTGGGTGTAGTGTCAGTTGCAGCTGTCTCTCTTTCAAATGACATGAAAATATGTAAATAGAAAAAAATTTAACTTAAAAGTCACCTTGAAAAATCTGCAAAGCTACTAAGAATGTAATAAGGCTTCAAGAAATTCTGCTTTCAGTAAAACTGATTGCTCTGATTACTCCAGGTGGTGATGGTTTGAACTGAAGACATTATAGGGAATGTGCGTGAAATGGTCAAATTCAGGATATATTTTGCGGAGAGCCAAAAGGATTTACTAATGTTTTGGATATTAAGAGGCAAAGAAGGGAATCAAGGATTAAAAAGAAAATCTGCTCTCAGACAATCAAATGAATTATTCAATAACACAGAAAAAAAAATCCCAGGATAAATAATATTCAAATAATCCAAACACTGATTTGGGAATAGTGAATTCATTGTTCTAAAAGAAAGAATTATTTTCCTCTCATTAATTGTTATGCTGTCCTGCTCAGATATAGGCACTGTGCAGAAACATAACAGTACTAGTGTACCACGCAGGCAAACAATGGAGAGTTCTGAATGACAAACAGACGAAGCTACTTTGATGTCCACACTGAAATACCATCCTTTCCCCCTTTTCTTAATTTGGATCGTCATAAATGAGTGTAAACATGGTGACTTTCCTGCTTTTGTTGAACACAGTCCTTTTGCAATCTACACTTAAGACAATTATCAGTCCTCTGCTTTAAATGTTCAATTCAAAGCATCATCTTATAAAAAGCAATTTAAAAACATTTCTATCCCTAGACCATAAGGAAGGAGAGTGTTTCAAGGCCAGAATATTGATGGGCAGAATGTTTTCCAGGGAACAATGAATCAGCCTCTGACATGATTTTTGTTCCATGAATCTTTTTTTTTTTTTCAAGAACAGCAAACCACTTAAACAGAGAATGAAATGGTGAAAGAAAAAATGCTGCTGTTCATGGAGTCATTGCATTCTTTATTTAAATTTCTGACCTCTTTGGATCATCACAAGGGTATACCTGATGGTAAAAATATAGCTGCATTTAAAATGCTATTTGGAAACACATTCACACACATTATATTTCATAATGAAGTAACACAAAGAAACTTTCCTAAAACATAGGATTTCTCTCTAAAGCTTAAATGTGAGGCAGACAGACGTCTGACTTTAAAACAGATGGAATCCCAGAACATTTCCAGGATACATAAATCTGCATTTTGTGTTACATTTTATGCCTGAGACAGCTACCCAATCCCAACTGATGGCTAGGGTTTCAGTGTTGTCTTTCCTCTCTTCCCTTCTAATATTCACATGTAACCTTATTTAGTGTTTCTTGTGTAGCATCCTATGGATGAGTATTTCAGAATGTGTATGATTTTAATATTCTGCTCTGTTGCTTGTAATCTTAAGAGTGCATATATATATATAGTCCATTATTTAATCAAGACATACTTAGTAATAAATAATACCAATTCAGGGAATCTACCATATGTACTCTGATAGAAAAAAAAATACAAATTGCCACTAATAAAACCTGTTTATTTTATATTACAGTTTTCAAAAAACATGTTTGTAAAATTACTCTCAAATTGAGCTTAAATATAACCTTTACAAAGAGATCAAAATTGTGTAACATTATTTAACTATTAAAGTACATAGATTTAAAAGGTGTTAGATGAGAAAATGTTAAGTTTTGGTCAATGTCTAAAAGAAAGTTAATAATAATAATAATACAGTTAATTAAATCTGTATGATACCACTAATGGGTTAAGCCTTAAAAACATTTAGGGGAAAAAAGCTGTACTTTCCCTTCAGAAAGCTTTAATATTAAACATTTACTAAGAAATATATCGTGCATACTGTGAAAATAATGATCTCAAAATTTACCTAATTGCTTCACAAATGAATCAGAGAAACCATAGAAAACTGATTTAAATACATATTTTAACTCCTTAAATTTCCCTGATAAAAGATACTCAAATGAAAATTTTGTCCCTTCCAATTAAATACAAATTATTCATATTAATGATATTACATTTTTAACATCATAAAATTTCAAGCATTTTCCAAAAACACAAACTCTGTTATTAAAATAAAAAGAAGGAAAAAAAAACTAAGAAAATATTTATTTAACCAATGTTTTTCAGAAATTTGGTATATTTACAAACTTTGTAACACTGTAGAAATCTTTGGTGGTGACACATGGAATAAGATCCCTGAAAACACTTCAATTTTGTTCCATCCATCAATCAGCGTGGTCAAGTATTTATATTCAGTAATGCTGGTAGTATCAGTTTTTAGCCAAACACACACACATATATAGTGAGGTGTGTTTAGGGGATCTTATGTAGAGCCTAGGTGGGTTTACAAAATTAATTACTTGGCAGTAAGCTTATTTCTGGCTCCTTATGTATTAGACGAAAAAAACATTGCAAACAGAGTAAGTTAATCCTTATTCCAGAACAAACTCTGGAAATAGTTAAGTATTAATGAACAAGTTGAATAAATGTGTAGTAAAATTAAACACTGGCTAAAATTTGTGGATAAACTTGAACAGCTACCAAGAGTATCCTATGCATCTAATGCCCATACCCCAAGTAGCAGCAAAGGGAAGCAAGGCACTGTGGTCTACGGATAACATTTACCTCTTTAAAAATCAGCAGACTTACAAGCAGAGAAACAAAAAGAGGCCTGCTCTACCTGAAAGGAAACAAAAATATATAATCTTAACATACAAAGTTCAAAGAAAAGGGCATGCTAAAACACATGTAAAGAACCAAAATTAAAGAAATGAGAAAAGGAGAGAAAAGAAATGACAGAAGAGAAAGATGATGTAGGCTGTGTGTGAGGATTTCACAATAGAAATATTAGAGGCAGTGTGGTAGGTGTGAGGGAGTACAATCACACACAGGGACTTGCATTATCTCTGAGACTGGTGTGGTCTTTGATCAAGCACTTTGATTTTACAAGTGTAGAGGAATAAATAATTAATCTCATTTAGGAAAGTGGGAGTTTTTTGTTTTTGTTTTTGTTTTTTTTTTTTTTAAATAGGTTTAATACTGAGATTAGACTTGAAAAAGATAAAGTGGTACAAATCGGCCCCCAAAGATAATGTTCCTGATAGAAAGTCACTTGTGCCTTGTTAAGGCAATTTGAGATGACACTGCCCTTTGCTTAGGCAATGCAAGCACATTGTAGCATTTATACTGAGAAGTCTAGTACCAGCAATATAGACAAAACTGCCTTCCAACAGTTTGTAATTAGAAATCAAAGGAATTTTGAACAGAAATTAAAGACTGCTTCAAGGAACTAGGAGGCTAAAAATTAGTCAAGGTAAAGTAGATGGAGACATTCATAGAAAGTTAAACTTTGGGAGAAAAACACTGGGTGAATTTTTACTTGGTACTATGTTATACAGCTTCCCTTGATAAACTGGGAAAATTGGTTCCAGGATCCATCTCCCTATACCTAACCCCCATGGATATCAAATTCTGTGAATGCTCAAGTCCCTCATATAAATCCTTTAAATCATTTTTAGATTACTTATAACATCTGATGAAGTATAAGTGCTATGTCAACAGTTGTTAGGATGTGTTCTTTAGGGTACAATGACAAGAAACATGTCTGTACGTATGTGGTACACAGCTATTCAGGTTTGTTCTATAGTTAGTTGACTTTGTGGATGCAGACCCATGGATATGGAGGGTCAAGTACATCAAGAATGTGAGATTAGAAAATATTTTAGGATTAGTGTGAACAGACTATGTATAAATCATGCAAAGGTACTTCTGAGTAAACATTTTGTTCTTGCCAATACTTTGAGATGGTCCTAAATACACTTTACCAACTGGATTTCTTTCTTTCTTTCTTTCTTTTTTTAAAGATTTATTTTTATTTACTCAAGAGGCAGAGGCAGACACAGAGAGAAAGAGAGAGAGAGAGAGAGAGAGAGAGAGAGAGAGAGTCTTCCATCCTTTGGTTCACTCCCTAGATAACTGCAATGGCTGGAGCTGTGCTGATCAGAAGCCAGGAGCCAGGAGCTTCCTCCAGGGCTCCCACATGGGTGCAGGGTCCCAGGGACTTGGGCCATCTTCTACTGCTTTTCTAGGCCATAGCAGGGAGCCGGATCGGAAGTGGAGCAGCTGGGACTTGAACCAGCACCCATAGGGGATGCTGGCACTGCAGGCAGTGGCTTTATCCACTCTGCCACAGCGCCGGCCCCATGGATTTCTTTCTTAAGAGGTGAAAGAAATTAATTATCTCATAACTCTCACTGTTTTTTTCTTTTTGACAAAGAAGTAGGTCAAGCAAATTATATAAATTATATAAGCATAGTTAAATGCAAATTTGATTACTGATCACTAAAACCATCACCAAAATATATACTGACTTAGGATTCCTAATTAATAACTTTATTAGTATAACCTGAAAAAGCCTGAGAATCCAATCACTCAAAATGGTACTTTTTCTAATAACTTCTACTATGTAGGATTAATAACATTGGTATTTTGTATTGGCACTCATCTTTAGGAACTTATCTTAGCCAGGAGATTCAAATGATTTCAGTCAATGCCAGAGTCTGTAAACCAGCAGCACATATCACTGCTAAGCTTGTGAGTACATTGGCTGTTGGATAATTTTATGAATTGGTAAAGACCTTAGTGTTCTTTCTGTGAATGTATTCACAAAAGCCACCATTTTTAAAAGCTGAAAATCTAATCAGTGTCTACAAAAAATCTGCTAAGTTCAAGTATGCTGCACTAACTATGGAAAATTGGTTAATGTTTGAAATAACTTCTCATTTGTAAAGAAGATAATTAAAAACAGTTAAATTTCAGCTATATTTTTATATTATTAAAATTCAGTGAATCTACCAAATGAAACCCACAGGAAAAGAGATGATGTAATTCAAAGCAAAAATGTGTCATGTCGGAATATGACAAACAACAACAAAGACAGTGTCAATAAAGTTTAAAGTATATGTACAGTTGTAAAATAAGTAAACAATTTTCAAATGTGCAAAAGTAGTTAGAAGAAAAGTGCTATGTAGATACCTGGTTTTCAAATATCTGTTTCAAAAACTTTCAGATGCTAGAAAAACTAGAAAGTACTATAAAAAGAAAAACTTAAAAGACTATATATAAAACCTTATTATTTTACATTATGTCCTTATTATATCACTGCCAGATCAGAGGCCCATTTAATTATTATCCTCATGTGATAGAATATAAATGGAGGTAAACAATACAATACCACAAAGGCTGAAGTATCCTGATCCATAAAAGAGACTCTTCAAGTATACTGTGGGTGTATGTTTCATCTCCTATCCCAGGCACTCAAGGCTGCTGACGAACTTGCAAACAGATAACATGACTTTCTATCACTTCTGACACATATGTTAATAAACCTTGCTTAACTACCTTTAGTAGTCAGTATTTGGAAGTATTGTTAGAGAAATAAAAATTCTTTCAATTCACAAAAGTAAATCCTATCACTCTCATAATTTAAAAAATTATTTCAATGTGTAAATCCTGAATATATGTTAGAAAATGAAGTCGATTTATAAGTATTGTTTGTCTTGAGATATCCGAAGTGTACACGGCTAAAAATACACCTGTGGTCTCTTCTTCACTTTATATTTTAGTGACCCATACCGCATCTGAAGAGAGAAATATGTTATTAATAAGAATTACATGATTACTTTTTAAGACTAGACTTAATAACTCATATATAGCAATTTTAACCTTTCTGATATAGAGAATCAATTATGCTATAAGTGTATATAATACAGCACTACTTCTATAAATATAGTCAGTACAATATCAGATATATGCCCCAAGTTACTACTAATAACAGAAACACTATTTTCTATGTGTTGCTTACTACAGTGTGAAGGACTATTGATCATAAAGATCTGAGCCCATTCACTGTCTTCCACTGTTTTCTGGGCACAAAGACAATATACTATTACGGATCAACTTTTACTCTTTTTTTATTTTCATGGAGAGTTGATCGAAAGCAAAACTGTATAGCTAATTTTCTTGTGGCTTTCCTCATTTCTGCAGAGTCACCACAGGCTATTCATGACAATCATGTGATTAAGCTAATGTGGTAAAAGCCATTCTGTTGTTATAGTGGAAGACATAGATTTACCATTCTCAGAATCTCCAGGTATTCTAACACATCTGATCTGAAAGAAGAATTTTCCTGTAACTGCTGTCTCACAAGCCCAGTCCTTCATTTGTGGAAAATGTATACCCTAAACGATAACCAGCAGGAAGATCCCTTAATGCCAGTCATTAGGAAAGCGACTCTACACTTGACTGACCTCCTTGCGGCCTTTGACGGTTTTCACAGACTTCATGCTCTGTGATCTTCGAAGCCCTTTATGTGTTAACATCTCATCATCTGAATATGTCCCATCCGCCTCTTCATCTGTCTTCTCCTCTCTGTCTTTCAGTGGAATTCCGTAGCCTAAACAAGAGATCAAAAACAGCGTGTCTTGGTAAAGGCACACCAGTCGGTGCTGGCCATTCTCTGCCTGGCTGGCATCTGCCGATATCCTCTCTCATCTGCACTGTGTTCCCTGCTGCCACTCATTAGTAATCTTTGTCCCTGTGATCTGCCAGAGGAAGCTTGAAACTCTTTCCCTCCAGGAAGCTCTCTGACCATCCTTATTTTCACTATGCATTTTTCAGAATGATTAAAAATTAACTTACTTTTGAGTAGATAACACATTCGTCTTGTTCAAAAACCAGAGAATTTAAACAGGCGTGTAGTCATGTCCTTGGTACCCATGAGTTCTCTATATGTGAGTTCCACATCTGTGAATTCAACCAACTTTGGACTGAGAATATCTGGGGGAAAACTGTCTGTATTGAATGGGTACATTTTTTCCCCTTGTAATTAGTTCCTAACCAGTACAGAATAACAACCATTTCTATAGTATTTACATTGTGTTAGCTATCACCAGTAATCTAGAGGTGATCTCAAGTACACTGGAGGATGTGCACAGGTTATATTCAAGTGCTGTACCATTTTTAGAGGAGAGAATTGAGCACCTGCAGATTCTGGTGTCCTGAGGAGCAAGGGTTGGGGCTCCTGAACCAATCCCTCATGGATACTGAGGGATGACTGCATGGTCAACAGTCTCTTCCCACCATTTCTCCTTTTCAGGAATTCTAAACAACCCAAGCCTTTGTGTGTCTTTGTCATTTGCACTTTTGCCTTTACTTAGGTCACATGCCACATGTTCTGTCAAGAGTGGGGATGGCAGGATGAACTTAAGGAGTGAAGGAAGACCCAAACAGGCTAGAACCTTGGGCAAGACAAGTTCATGGGGTAGGTGATGCGGACATCAGACCAGCTCTGTTGCAGCTGCCGAGATAAAATCCAGCCAGACAGGCTACAGTAATTAGAAACACCACAGGCTATAACGACAAGTGTTAGAAAAAACAGCCAGCATCAGATGGTTAGTGAGAGATCATGTGGGTGTGCTAACAGGTTGTTAGATGTAGCTACAATAACCTACCACCATTGGCCAAAATGCAAACATCCTGGCAGTCTGGCTGGTTATTGTCGAGAAGTCCGACAGCACTCTGAGGCTGCACCCAGGGACAAGAACTCTCCCTTCCCCAAGGTAAAGATGTTCTTAAACTGCCTTAACTGTTGTTAATACACAGATTGCTGGGCACCAGCCCAGGAGTTTCTGATTCAGAAGGCCTAGAGTAGGGCTGCAAATGTCTACTTCTAAGGTCCCTGGTGGATGCTAGGCTGATGGTGGGGCCAACACTGAGTTCCACTGCAAAAGGCTCCCAGAGAGAGCACAGGAGAGGCCTGTCTAAGGCAGCCAGAGTACTCGGTAGGTTATAAAGACAGGGATGAGGCTACTAGGCCCCATGAAGTCTCAAATTCTGCTTTTATAAGGATAAAGAGCATAAATACTTAAATCTTCAGGGGAAGAAAAACCAGAAGGGGCTTCCAGACTCAGGAAAAGGCAAAGGATGGACTGCATGCATGTGAAGAAAATGTTACCAATACATGTTTGTCCATCTGCTCTCTCAGGACACAAATAACTTGGGACTCACTAAACAAGCCACAAAAGCACTGCTAATAAGCATCTTATTCTGACACGAATATGAACTTTAAATGGCACTAGGCAAGTATAGTTTTGTATTGCCAGACTTCGAGGCTAGGAATTAGGAAGGGTTTGGAAGTAGAATCTGCCACCATTTAGACCACAATCCTTTGTTTTCCTGCAGTGCTGGTTTAAGGTTCTAGGTAGCAGAGAAGCGTGTGCAGAGGGTCAGGGCAGTGAGGGAGCTCAGCTGCTTGGACGAACGAATGCCAGGAGGCCAGGGTGGCCATTAGAGGGCAATGGGTCCCAAGCCTAAAGAAGCACTCCCAGGGCACTGTGAAGTGGGAAAACAAATGTACACACAGAAAAAGACAGGAAAAGCAAAAAATGAAACTGCTATGTTTCATGGAAGTAGAGTTTTAGGTACTTTTAAGCTTCTTCATTTTCTCCTTTTTTATTTGCCAATTTTTTATTTAAAAATTGTTTCTCCCATAATGCAGGAAAATAAACAAAAAGAATAGTTTTTCAGTTGTCATTTCTAGATTTTTTTTCCCCTATGGTTGTTGCTTACATAATACATATTCCTGATCCTAATATGCTGAAGCACAGAATCAAGGCAAAGCAAGGATCAGAAAGGAAGCAACCATGATTCCTTTCTTTCTTTCTTTTTTTTTTTTTACTCTCAGGGGCAAGATTTTGGCATGACAGTTAAGGTTTGAGTCCTGATCCAGCTTTCTGCTAATGTGCACCCTGGGAGGCAACAACTGATGGCCCAAGTACTTGGATCCCTGCCACCATGTAGGAGGCACAGATTGGGTTTTAGGCTCCTGTCTTTGGCCTGGCCCAGATCCAGCCATGGCAAGTGTTCGGAAAGTGAACTAGCAGATGGAAATCTCTCTCTCTCTGCCTTTCAAATAAAATGAAAAAATAAGAAATAATAGTTTTTTTGAAGACTACTCATGTAGGCTAAGACTACAGTTCAACAAACATAGTCCTTGCTATATTAATTGCCTCTCATTTTGTATAACAGCAATTGGAATTTTATTCACAGGGTGATTTTACATCTTCTTCTTTCCTTCTTTCCTAATTTCAGCTTAAAAGTACCTTACTGTAGTTCCAGAAAAGCTATGTATGGATAGATTCATTATTCCACGAGTATTTTTAAAATTCTACTGCATATCAGGTACTGTGCTAAATTACTGGGATACAATGGTGAAAAAGACAAGAAGGTTTCCAATCAAGAAACTTATAGTCCAATGGAGGAAATAGACTCTAAGAAGCACTATGATGCTGTAACACATGCTATAAACAGAAGATAAGGAGGAGGTACTATAGGAGCATACAGCAAGGTAATTAACCGTGCCTAGGTCTTGGGTAAGGGGGTTGGGTTATAAGCCTTGTAGGAAGTGGTGACTGAACTAAATCTGGACAGACTCCTGATTCTACAGAGCTAGCACATGATGGAGTGGGAGAGGCGCCTGGGGAGCCAACATCCTTCATCAGAAAGCAGCCGGGTGGGAGGCACTCAAGTACTTGAAGCAGAAGGGCAACACAATTAGACTTGGGTCCTGTTATATTCTTCTTTCACTTTGGAGAAAGAATTAAAAATGGATGAGCCTAAAGGCAGGGAGCCTGGGTAGAGAGGCTGCTGCAGTACGGCAGGTCAGAACTGATGGGAGCCCATGGAGTGGGGATGGAGAAAGTAGCTGAATTCGGGCTTTATCATGAGATCAAATTGACAAATTGAATTTACTTATTAAAGCAATCCCTGCATCAAACAGACAAGACACTAGAGTCAAAGACAATATCTTCATTAGAATATATATTTCTATATAAATTGAAACTGAAAAAGATTACAATTATTTTTCAAAATAAACAGTATTATTTTATTTTTGAATTTAATAGACTTTTTAAAACTATTTTCATTTTATTTGAAAGGTGGGGGGTGGAGGGGATATCTTTTCATGCACTGGTTCACTCCGCACATGCCTAGGACAGCCAGGGTTGGGCCATGCCAAAGCCAGGGCTGCAGAACCCAAGCATTCGAGTATCACCTGCTGCCTTCAAGGACGTGTCTTTAGCAAGCTGGATCGTAAGAAGAGGAGCTAGGACTGGACTTGAATCAGGCACTCCCATATGGGATGCAAAAGTCCCAAGTGCTGACTTAACTGCTGTGCCAAACACCCACTCCTACATTACTTAAAAAAACAAAAACACTAAAAATCTTACCTCAAAGTATGCTGGGAACATTTTAGTAATGTCTTTGTCTTTTTTTTTTTTTATTTTTTTTTATTTTTATTTTTTGACAGGCAGAGTGGACAGTGAGAGAGAGAGACAGAGAGAGAAAGGTCTTCCTTTGCCGTTGGTTCACCCTCCAATGGCCGCCGCTGCAGCCGGCGCACCGTGCTGATCCGATGGCAGGAGCCAGGATCCGGGTGCTTTTCCTGGTCTCCCATGGGGTGCAGGGCCCAAGCACCTGGGCCATCCTCCACTGCACTCCCTGGCCATAGCAGAGAGCTGGCCTGGAAGAGGGGCAACCGGGACAGAATCCGGCGCCCCGACCGGGACTATCTTTTTTTTTTTTTTGACAGGCAGAGTGGACAGTGAGAGAGAGAGACAGAGAGAAAGGTCTTCCTTTACCGTTGGTTCACCCTCCAATGGCTGCTGCGGCCAGCGCGCTGCAGCCGGTGCACCGCACTGATCCGATGGCAGGAGCCAGGTACTTCTCCTGGTCTCCCATGGGGTGCAGGGCCCAAGCATTTGGGCCATCCTCCACTGCACTCCCTGGCCACAGCAGAGAGCTGGCCTGGAAGAGGGGCAACCGGGACAGAATCTGGCGCCCCGACCGGGACTAGAACCCGATGTGCCGGCACCGCAAGGCGGAGGATTAGCCTATTGAGGCACAGCGCTGGCCAGTAATGTCTTTCCAGACATAATGTGTGTGTGTGTGTGTTTAACACATAATTTTCCTTATAGCAACTCTTTTCATGCATCTCCCATACAGGATTATAGCACACCATACTGTTTTTGTTTTTGTTTTCCCTGCACAATCTGGATACACTTTCATGACCTAAGCGTAGACTGACATTATTTTTCCAGCCGAATAAGTCACCTTTTGCTTGGACAAATGCTTGCTCATTTATCTTGGACCTTAGTTTGCTTCAATATTTGTTGCTATTAACAATAAGAAGTACATGTTTGTACATAATCTTTGAATACTTGACTGATTATTTCCTCGTGATACATTCCTAGAAGTTTCCTGGTGAGTTAGAAGGAATAAATGTGGATGATCACTGCCAGATTATCACTCCAAAGGACTGTTCCAAAGGACTCATAAAAATGTACATGAGAGTGTGCGCCCCAACACGCTTGCTGTGGTGGTGTTAAAACATGTCCTCCAACTCTGACTCCACCTTCCCTTAAATCTCACAGGCCTTTGTACCTGTCTCAACAAATTACTACAGAAATGTGGTCGACGTGACGCTGCAGGACCTTTGCCAGCTTCTCCCGTTGCGCTGCTACCACTCAGAGTGACCATGTGGAGAGACGTTGCTCTGGTCTCAGCCACTCCAGCCACCAGCTGTTAGACCCCTTGCAGGTCAGACACCAGACGTGTGAGCTCTTCTCTGAGATCACACCTTCAGCTTCAGCTGCGTGAGATCCCGAGCAAGAACTGCTTTGTTGAGTCCAGTCAACCCCAGACACATAAATAAAATTAATGACTGTGAATGTTTTAACCTACTGTTTTGGGGTGGTTTGCTATGTAGCAATAGATAACGGTTACTGACACAGAGAACACAAATAAAAAAAGGTGTTTTTTGGTTGTTGTTGTTGTTTTTTTTTGCTAATATGGTGAGCAAAAAAATTATCATTCCTACTATTTATTATTTCTTTGGACTACCTGAAGCTGAAAATCTTCAAGTATTTCTTGGTCAGTTGAATTCTTTGGTAGAATTGACAATAATTGGTTTCTAAGCATTCCTGCATTGCTGAAAATTGCAATGCTTTGCTTCTAATATGAATATAATGGGAATATGTTTGACAGTTTGTAGCTTATCTTTTTTTTTGGTGTTTTCCCCCTATATACTATGTTTATATTTTTTTAATGTAGAAAAATCTCTCAAACCTTTGGTTATGTTTTCTCATTCTGATGTTATGCTTAAGAGAGTTTATAATTCCTAAGATTATAAAAATATACAAAGGAATGTCCCATTACATGGTTTAGCTTCTTACATTTAAATCTTAACACTTAAAGAATTTACTTTGATCTAAGGCTTGAGGCTGAGGTGCAATTTCATTTTCTCTACCTTGTAAGTCTTCTCATTTATTAAATAGTCTGCCTTTGTCCAAATAGTCTGAAAGGCCACCTTTCTCATGTGAGAAATTTCCATGTACACCTGGATTTGAAACCATCATGATTATTATTACTGTCTCTTCACCTCTTCCAGTCTTAGAACCATACTTCTTTATTAACAATATTGACAGTGGCTGGTATTGTGGCGCAGTGGGTTAAGTTGCCACCTGCAATGTCAGTACCCCATATGAATGAGCTTTGGTTCAAGTCCCTGCTGTTCCACTTCCAATCCAGCTCCCTACTAATGTGCCTGGGAAGGCAGTGGAAGATGGCCCAAGTACCTGGGCCCCTGTCAACTCCAGTAGGAGATCTGGATAGAGTTCTATGCTCCTGGTTTTGGCCTGGCCATGTGGAGTGGATGAGCAGATGAATGATCTTGTTGTTGTCTGTTTCTCCCTCTTTGTTTTTAAAACAAAAAAAATCTTAAAAAAAAAAAACCAACAACCAATATTGTCTTAAGAGAAAGTTCTGGTCAGATTTTCTGTCCTCAGGGAAGCAAAGCTCAGAGTATAAGCTATTCTGTACAAACTTGGAACTTGAGAAAAGTGATGCATATTATAATTTCTATTTTATGACTTTCTTTTATTGCTACATCTTACTCTACATTTTTATAAATCTTAAAGTTATTTTAATTTCACGGCTTGAAATTTAAGAACTAAACAGCGCCTCAAGTTCTTAAAATATTTTAGTCACAGAATTTTAAAGGGTAAACAGCATAAAAAATATTATAGGTTTTCATATTCATAATCTTCTTCACTTAGATAACTGAATATAATTCTCAAGAAATTCTAAAGTATATTATGGATAAGCTGCTGATAAAGGAGTCAGATTATCTTGTCTAAATCTACAAATTATAATATATATATCATATCCTATAATTAAAATCAATATTTAATTTTAAGCACATAAAATATCTGTATTAAAAACTGCTTTTGGATTATTAATATATTAATAAGGCTCACAATTCTAAGTTCAGTGGTTCTACCTTCTTAAAGGCATCACCATCCTGATCAATGGTTAATGCTTAGTTGCTACTTTTTAGGTAATAGTCAACAACATTGTAAAGTTATTCATTTGTAGGAGAACTTGGAAGAAAGTTCATTATTTTTTCATTTTAAGGAGGGAGTGTTATTTTATTTTTTCAGACTAGTTTCAGTTATGAAGGATGACTTTCCATTGACTTCAAAACTTCCTTTTTAATCTATTGCATAATACTTAAAAATTTTATCAATATAAAGAGAACAGATTTATTTCATAGATATAATTCTAAGAAGAAAACCATATTTCTCTCCCTCAATCCCCCAAAACTTCTACTTTTTAAGAGAAAAGATCAAATAACCCTGTCTCTTATGGCCTTACTTTTATAAGGAAAATCCTGAAGATCTCAGTTCTTATCCTTGCTAAGACAAACTGACTAACAAACTGTCTTATTTAGGTGTATGTTTCTAAGACACAATAGTTTACGGAGGTTTCAGTGTGTATCAACTATGGCAAGCTCATAATTCATAGAGAATGTGTCCACAAGTTAGCTCTTGAACTAGAATATGTAATTTCAAAATAGTTTCCACTGAAATAATCCTGTTTTCAAACTGAGTCATCTTTCATCTCCTGCTTCAAACTTTTTATCTTATGAGTCAATATCCTCATTTTGTTCACAGCCTTTACGGTAGAGAGTGTTTTAACTGTAATACTGCTTAGATGTCAGTATACAGTTTGTGCAGAAAGAGCACTGATCACAGGTCAGCACTACTGCTGGTGGTAAGGAGGTGGTGGTGACCGTAGATACCCACAGTATCCAACAACTGGTAGCAACACAAGAGGCCACTGCCACTTTCTTAGCTAGATGGTCTTAGGCCCAGCAAAAGCCAATTACTAACCTCATTTAAAGAAAAAGAACAGGGTGCAGCATTTTGGTGCAGTGGGTTAAGCTGCTACCTGTGATGCCGGCATCCCATGTGCGCAGCCAGTTTGAGTCCCAGCTGCTCCATTTCTGACTCTGCTCCCTCTTAAAACACCTGGGAAAGCAGCAGAAGATGGCCCAAGGGCTTAGGTCCTTGTGACCCCACGTGGGAGATCCACCTAGGGTTCCTGGGTCCTAGTTTTGGCCTGGCCTAGCCATGGCCATTGCAGCCATTTTGGGGGAGTGAACCAATGGATGGAAGATATTCTGTCTCTCTCTCTTCTTCTCTAACCCTGCCTTTCAAATAAAATGTCACTTAAAAATACAGTTAAATGTAAAACTCAAAAATATAAGCATAAAAGTAAATCCTGTATGCTCAAATTCCAGGAGTCACAATAGATTATGCTAGAACCATCATGACCCCCAGGTCCCATTATGAAAGTATGCATAGATTAAACAAATGAGCACACCTCCTGATTCACTGGGGCCTGCTTTACTCTTCTTTTTTCCTTCTGGGAGAGGCTGATACGGTCTCTGTCCCACAGGCTCGTCACCGTGGATAGCTGTTAGGTCATGCATACTGAAACTTCTTAAACGTTCAGTTATAGCACCTTGGCTCTATTTGACAGAGAAGTGATAAAACTAAGGGAAAAATACTTTAACATATTTAATACACTTACATTCAACATTATAAATGTTAAAACATCTTATTATGAAACATAATAACCTCTTGTGACATTAATATCATGCCAGAACATTTTACTATGGGATTTTCAGAAAAGTTGAAAGATTTATACAATGAACATTCACACATGAGAAATATTTCAAAATATTTGTGGAAAAAAGCATTAAAATGTAAGTTTATTTTGATGCAAGATGTTTTGAAATGCATGCACATTTTTTTCATAATATGAATCAAGTAAATATATATATTCTTTAAAGCACTTAATATCTTTATAGTTAAACCAATCAAAGTCAGATCTTCCAGTTTTTAAGTTTCAGCTAATAAAAATTAAATAAGCAATTCAATTCCCAGGGTTGGCGCTCTGGTGTAGCGGGTAAAGCTGTCGCTGCAGTGCTGGCATCCTACGTGGGTGCTGCCGGTTCCAGTCGCAGCTGCTCCACTTCCGATCCAGCTCTCTGCTATGGCCTGGGAAGGCAGTAGAAGATGGCTCAAGTGCTTGGGCCCCTGCCCCCATGTGGGAGACCCAGGAGAAGCTCCTGGCTCTGAATTGGTGCAGCTCCAGCTGTTGCGGCATCTGGGACCCCCCTCTCTCTCTCTGATCGGCGCAGCTCTGGCCATTGTGGCCATCTGGGGAGTGAACCAGCAGATGGAAGACCTCCCTCTCTCTCTCTGACTCTGCTTCTCTGTAACTGTGCCTTTCAAATAAATAAACAACTCCTTAAAAAAAAAGAATTCAATTCCTGATCTGCACTGGCCATATTTTAAATATTGCATGTGGCTAGTGACTACTGTACTGGACAGGGCAGATAACAGAACATCTGGATTGTTGCAGAAAGTTCATTGATTTTCATCATCACACAGCTCCAAAAGGGACATTTTCTGAACTTCTCAGATACAACTACATTTTCTGCTAGTATAAAGCTTTGTAGAAAAAATAATTTCTAAAGTTATCCACTTTAAATTTGCATAGCATATAGATGACTCATTTCTTATTTATAGGTGCATTAAAAATTCTTCTGAAGGTTTTTTTACACTTATTATTTCTTCTTTTCACACATGTGAAGTTATGAGAGTCTTGAGTTATAAAGTTACCATAGAAACTCATCCATAATGGTTCATCTTTACATTTCAAAGTCAAAGGTGTTGCAGATATTCAGGAATCACTGCTAACCTGTATTTCACACTGAACAAAATGGTCTTGACTCAGTACGTACTCTAGGCCAATGTCCTGTGATAAAAGCAACGCCATTCCTAATGCCTTGCTGGAGCTTTGTATTTCTACCTTATTTTTTGAATTGTGATAAGGAATTTTTAAAGAGTATGTATCTTCAATAAAAATAATTGTATCATACACATTTAAAAACATTCCTGGGAAAGTTTTGTTCATTCTCCTTGCTTCTTCATTATCGGGTATCATTTACTAATTGAATAGATTGGTTTGCAGAAGACTTCAGAGACAAACCAGCAGGAAGAGACCTGTGCTCATCTGAAACAGATGCCTTGTTTTCTCAGAACTGCCATATTCTTCACCTCACCTCTGAGATTCTGGTCCTCTCAGCAGTCTGGACATTTGCCTACTGCCTCACAGGAGGCAAATGGCATGCACATCCATGAACCCAAGGAAGGACATTTAGGAATACAAACTCTCATCAAAAATCACTGAGTCTGTTTACCTTTATGATTATATGAAGAAACTTCAAAAAGTTCACAGAAAGTGGAATTAAAGGGTAATTTTAAAAATTTAATTTAGGGGCCAGCGCTGTGGCATAGCAGGTAAAGCCGCCGTCTGTAGTGTTGGCATCCCATATGGGCCTTGGTTTGAGTCCCAGCTGCTCCCCTTCTGATCCAGCTCCCTGCTATGGCCTGAGAAAGCAGTAGAAGGTGGCCCAACTTGCACCTGCGTGGGAGACCTAGAGGAAGTTCCTTGCTCCTGGCTTCAGATTGGCACAGCTCCGGCCATTGCGGCCGACTGGGGAATGAACCAGCAGATGGAAGACTTCTTTCTCTCTCTCTCTCTGCCTCTCCTTCTCTCTGTGTGTAATTCTGACTTTCAAATAAATAAATAAATAAATATTAAAAAAATAAAATTCAAATTAAAATATTCACTTGAAAGAATGACACAGAGAGGGAGAGGGGGAGAGAGAGAGAGAGAGAGATCTTATATTCTCTAGTTTATTCACCAAATGTTCGCAAAAGCTGGAGTTAGTCTAGGCCCAAGCCAGGAGCCAGGAACTCCATCTGAGTTTCCCATGTGGGTGGTAGGGACCCAAATACTTGAGCCAGCATCTGCTATCTCCCAGGCACATTATCAGGAAGCAGGATCAGAAGCTCAGAGTAGCTGGGACTTGAGCCAGGCACAAGGGGCAACTTAACCTACTGTGCCACAACACTTTTATTTTTATTTTAAAATTTTATTTTAAAAATTATAATTTTTATTAATGCAAAAAAAATTTGGAATCTGTGCACAGTTTTTCATGATATGCATTTTCCATGAATTTTTTTTTAAGATCTCTCATATCATCCACAAACTCTGATACCTTTAACAAGCATAATCAACACATTTCTTAGGATGTTATCAGATACATGAACCCACATTTCACTATTATATCTATTGTTGGGCTACATATATTTTGCCTCCAGAGCAAGAATTTAAGAAACTAGAGAGGGACAAACCTTACACTTCTTTTATTCTCTGGGTACATCTGGTATGGTGCTGATACTAAAAACATTATAAGTAAAAGCACTTCTCTTCCTTCTTCTTTTTTATTATTTTCAACTGCTAAAGAGTTCTCCATATAGAGCAGGTGTTTTCACGTAAACACTGAAGTTTTATTGCAGAAGTGCAGCAGCAAACTACAGGTATGGTCATGCATGTATCTACAGGTAGACCACACCATCAACTAGAGATCTGCTTCCAATTTAGATTACCCTGAGGTATCTGGGTGATCTACTTTCATGCTGAGTTTTAATTAAGCTCTTGAGTCACCATCCTTATTCTTATTATCAATAGTTTAGAATTATCAATGCTCTCAAAGCTTCAAGGAAAGCCACATGCTGGGAAAAGCAAAGGGGACGGCAATCATCTTTGAAGAGCCTCCCCCTTCAATACTTCAACGGGCATTATCATTATCACCTTGAAAACTGGATTTTCCACTGGATTTTTTTAATGGGCCTAGAATAGAACTAATATGAGAATTAGCAAAGTACTGTAAACTTCAAAAACATTATATAAATTATAAATACTCAATGCAACCACTTAAAGGAGAGCTATAAAAAAATCTTATCTAAAGGACAATTTTTTCCTTTTAGTTTTTATATCTTCAGCACAAAAGTCCACTAATAAAAGAATTATATTTGCTACACAATGTGAGTAGCAATACCTTCTCTCCACCCTAGAATTCAAAATCATACGTATGAAATAGTTCTTTTTTTTATTTTTTATTTTTATTTTTTCAGACAGAGTGGACAGTGAGAGAGAGAGACAGAGAGAAAGGTCTTCCTTTGCCGTTGGTTCACCCTCCAATGGCCACCGCGGCCGGCGCGCTGCGGCCGGCGCACCGAGCTGATCCGATGGCGGGAGCCAGGTGCTTCTCCTGGTCTCCCATGGGGTGCAGGGCCCAAGCACTTGGGCCATCCTCCACTGCACTCCCTGGCCACAGCAGAGAGCTGGCCTGGAAGAGGGGCAACCGGGACAGAATCCGGTGCCCGCCCGGGACTAGAACCCGGTGTGCCGGTGCCGCAAGGCGGAGGATTAGCCTAGTGAGCCGCGGCGCCGGCCCTCATATGAAATAGTTCTAAGAATGCAGTATGGTTATTAGTAGACAGGGGAAAATAGACAAAAATTAAAATAGTACAATGTTTAGGTAGATGGAATGAGTTATTTTTCTAAAAAATTTCTTCAATATTATAAAATTAGTCATCGATGGTTTAATTAAGGTTTTAATTGTAATACTGTAGTATTTGTAGTATTTATGAACGCTTCTGATTCATTTCTTACTCATGTTTCCTGCATCTAATCCTTTATTATCATTTAAAGAAAACAGTTTTAGGGCCAGCATTGTGTTGTAACTTTGCCTTTCAAGTAAAATAAAATAAACACCTTTACAAAAAATGGTTTTTTACTTTGAGGGCACAACAGGGCACTGTAGTCATGTCACACATGTCAATTACAGTGTCAAATGGTATTAAAGTTTGGTTTGAATTAATAATACTTTCTTTATGTATTTTCTTTTAAGATTCATTTATTTGAAAGTCAGAGTTACAGAGAAGAAGAGACAGAGTCAGATAAGAAGGTAGATCTTCCATCTGCTGGTTTACTCCTCAAATGGCCACAATGGCCAAAGCTGGGCCAATCCAAAGCCAGGAGCCAGGAGCTTCTTCCAGGTCTTCCTTGTGGGTACAGCGGCCCAAGCCCTTGGACCATCTTCCATTGCTTTCCCAGGCCATAGCAGGGAGTTGGGTAAGAAGTGGAGCAGCTGGGACTTGAACTGGCGCCCATATGGGATGCAGCACTACTGGCAGTTGCTTCACCTACTATGCCACAGCGTTGGCCCCAGTAATTTTTTTGATTTGTATGATATCAAACCAAAAATATAAATGAGGGGGGCTGGTGCTGTGGCATAGTGGGTGAAGCTGCTGCCTGCAGTGCCGGCATCCCCATGGGCACCAGTTCAAGTTCTGGCTGCTCCACTTCCATTCCAGCTCTCTGATATGGCCTGGAAAAGCCCAGGGCCATACCTTGGGCCCCTGCACCCATGTGGGAGACCCGGAGGAAGCTCCTGGTTCCTGGTTTCTCATTGGCACAGCTTTGGCCACTGGGGCCATTTGAGGAGTGAACCCACGGATGGAAAACCTCTCTCTCTCTCTCTCTCTCTCTCTCTGCTTCAGCCACTCTGTAACTCAGCCTTTCAAATAAAATAAATAAATCTAAAAAAAAAAAAAGAGTGAGGCAATGTTCTAGTCTGAGGGAGAAAATATGACAGACACAGTAGTCTTGATCAAAAGGATAGAAAGGGGGTGTTACTACCCATCCCAGCATCTTAGATGCAAGAAGTGTATACACTGTGCATATTAAAATTGATTCTAAAAACCCAAAGACAAAGTAACAGAAAGATTATGATGAGAATACTAATTCAAAGTAATTAAATATTCTACAGAATAATTTACATCGAAACAGATCATCATTAGCAGAAGTGTTCCTAACTATGAATCAGCTGGCTCAAAATCCTCAGGGTTTGGATTTGGGTGGATTCAAATGTCCATTGAAGAAACTGAGATGACTGGATGGACTGAGCAGGCAGGAGGGCTGGGCCCAGACTAACACACATAAGCCCTGAGGGTTCTTCAGCTGAGAAGCCATTACCAGCTATGTCCTCACACAGAGCTTGTTTTACATCTACCCACACCAGCACATTTGAATGTCCACTCAACTATCTGAGTGCATGGTCAGCATCTGTAAAAAGGGATCCTACATGGAAGGCTAATTCTCATTTTACACTCAAATAATTCTGCTTTTGTTTAAGTACTTCATTTCCTGAATAACACTGGATCAAAATCTCTGTATTTTGTGTTAAATAAAAGGAATCTATTGTATTAATCAGCACCTTTGTGTAAACCTTTAACCTGTTTATTGTCACATTTTTATTAAGAATATAAAAACATATAATCAGTAAGGCTTTATAATCTTACAAGCACAAAGTATTCTCTTACAGAATAATTCTTATTATAACAATCAATAATGAATAGCCAGTAAGCTCTGTTTTGTTGATCCTTGACATGTTACATTATAATTGCAGATGAGATGAGTTCTCAGTTTTTAGTGAAATCCCTTTTCCCTCTGGACATTTAGCAATTAATCAGATCAAGTCCAGAATGGAGCTGACTGCATTTGCATTGTTATATATTTTAGTATTTTTAAGACTGGAGTAATACATGGTTACTGAAGAATGTTTAACACAGAAAGATTAAAAAAAGGAAATAAAAACTATCTGTAACCTATCACCCAAACTACCTATATATGTTTACATATCCTTTTCTTTTTAAAAAAAAGGTTTTATTTATTTATTTATTTGAAAGTCAGAGATACACAGAGAGAGGAAAGGCCGAGAGAGAGAAAGGTCTTCTATCTGCTGGTTCACTCCCCAAATGGCCGCAATGGCTGGAACTATGCCGATCCAAAGCCAAGAGCTTCTTCTGGGTCTCCCACGTGAGTGCAGGGGCCCAAGCACTTGGGCCATCTTCCACTGCTTTCCCAGGCCACAGCAGAGAGCTGGATCACAAGTGGAACAGCCGGAACTCGAACTGGTGCCCATATGGGGTGCCGGCACTGCAGGTGGTGGCTTTATCTGCTACAGTGCCTGTCCCCTTTTTTTCAACCTTAACAGTATTACCATTTTGGGGCTGGTGGTTCTCTTTGTGTGGAGACCCATCCTGTGCTTTGCAGGATATTAAGCAGCATTCCTGGCCTGCACCCACTAGACAGCAGTGGCCAGTCTCCCAGACCCAATTAGCGACAATCAGAAATGTCCCCTGGTGGGGAGGGGGTGGGAAACCCTTTCCCAGTCAGAATCACTGTTTTAGATGTATAAAGGGTTTTAGAAGCCAGATTTCACCTCTGTTTTACAGGTGGGAAAATGATTTCTTGGAGGATTCAATGCAGATGATTTGCCCCAAATCCCATGACTAATTAGTTAGTGACAGAACCAAGACTAAAAAATCCAGATTTAACTCCACTGCTATAGAATTTGATCATTACACCATTCTGCTTCCCCAGGTTGCCTTTTTCTCCCATCTCTGGACATATGTTCCCTTTTTAAGTGAATATGTTAAGTGGCTTGAATAGCCTCCAATCACAAAGGAAAAAACAAAACAGCAAGGTGTCAGGACTTCTGGCCCAATTAGGATCATTTAAAGTCAGTAAGTTTTCAGGACCTCTACCTGTGAAGTTCTAAGTCCTGCTAAGCTGACTGTTTTTGTATCTGGTAAAGAATCCAGGAGGAAAGGCTCCTGGGAGGATTTCGCACAGCCGGCTAACACAGCGAGCGGCACTTGTCTTCACTGAGCTTCACCGGGCAGTGGGGCTGCTCACCTGCGCCCAGGCCGGCCACAGCTCTCACGTGGATGAGCATCCTCAGCAAAATCCTTAAGGATCCTTCGTATGTTTATGCTTTGCTCAGCCAGAAATACACTTGTATACTGACCTTGCCAACAGATGCCTGGTAATGAGGTCACAGAACTGAGCACTATGTTCAGAAAATGGCTTTCCAATGTAGTAGATGCTCTGATTAGCTTCCTTTGCCTACTGTCATCTTTAACATGCTTAGGTGGTTCAGCCTGGGAGCCACTCGCTATTGCTATTAAGAGTCCAAGAAATTTTAGCCTGAAAGGTATTTTTAACAAACTATATATTTAATACAATTAAAACAATTCTCAAATCATACTGTTGGTTTTGCTGTAGTTTCTCCTTAAACTTGATCTATTTCCTATTTCAGTTTCAATTTACTCTTCAGTATGAAATGTGTGCTTCAGTGATTTTTTTTACATCTACAGATGAAACTAATTTTGCCAACTTTAAAACAAACAGTGTAACTCGAGGCAAACGATGTCAGCATTATGTTGTGTTCAGCAAACTTAATAACTATTTCTAATTTTCTAATGAATAAAGTATGAGGACTCTTCAACAACTTCATGGGAAATGAGTCCTATGAGAAAAGTGCACATGGGCTTCAGAATTTTTTGGGTAGCTAAACACACTTAATCTTTTAGTTCCACTTTTCATTAACCTTTTGAAGTGACCTTGTAGACTACACGATGGAGTCTCCAAGCTTCCTGTACTCATGATGAACACCAGTGAAGGTTACCTTCTATGTAAAGGGATTTTGTTGATAAAGGAATCACTACATCACACACAACTGGGGACAGTTTCTAAATGATTTCCTATTATGGGATGTTTTTCTACTTGTTTTGCAGTGGTGACTTAGATGATTTTATGCCCTCTACTTCCTGCCTTTGGGGGTAGTGAGGTGGTTTTCAGGCATTAAAAACTTATAAATGTAACAACAAATCAAAAAAGAAAAAAGAAATAGGACAGCTTTTATAACATTTTGTACAGAAGTGTTTCCCTTAGAGAGAATGCAGGTTTTAATAACAGGGAGTGATGGATGGCTCATGGTAACCAAAGATGAGATAAAATTTTCTGTCGGTCAACATCAGCTCCAGCCAGACAGTAGTCAGAGAGTAGGGGCCATATCTAACTGGTTCAGTGCTGCATCCCCAGCACCTACCACATATATAAGTAGGCACTAAAGAAAAAGATGTTGGATATCTGGTTATGAAATGTAGGATGCTAAATAGCAGTACAAGCAAAGTATGAAATTAAAATAAACGAGGCAATGAGGATGACGGACAGAGTGCAGAAAGCTGATGCCCCACATACAAGATTTGGCATAGGAGACACAGTCAAAATAAAATAAGCCCCACAAATAAGTTACATTATGTAAAAAAGTACCTCACTGACCAGAAGGACTAAAACTAAACTTAAGTGTTAAAATTAGAGGCTGGTATTGTGGTGTAGAGGATCAAGCCATTGTCTGTGATTACAACATCCCATATGGGTGCTGGTTTGTGTCCTGGCTACTTCACTTCCAATTCAGTTCCCTGTTAATAGCCTGGGAAAAGCTGCAGAAGATGGCCCAAGTGTTTGAGCCCTTGACAGCCACATGGGAGACCTAGGAGACGCTCCTGGTTGTTGGTGCTGCCTGGTCCAGCGCTGGCCATTGTGGCCATCTTGGGAGTGAATCAACAGATGGAAGATATCTCTCTCTCTCTCTCTCTCTCTCCCTCTCTCTGTGTACTCTGCCTTTCAAATAAATAAATAAATAAATAAATCTTTAAAAAAAAAAAACAAATGTTAAAGTGAGGAGGGAAAAAGGGATTTGTGTGCTTCTATAGTTTCTAAAACAGTGTTGTAAAATGTCTAAGTAATTTTTCAAGTTAAAATTTAATTTTCAATTTTTCCACATACAATCATGTTGAATAGTGCTCTAGAGTATGAAAAATTCGGACAGTAGCTTCCTGCAGTGTAAATAAATACCTGCACTTGGTTTGTAAAGTCCAACAATACTAAATTTTATATCGAATAAAAGGCAACAAAGCTTCAGTCCTTCTCATCCTCATTCCGTGCAGATGCAGCCACATTAAGCCCCACTTTTCCTAATCCACCAAGTGAAAATTTTAGTTCCCCCACCACCTCCTTCTCTTCCTCCATCCTCCCAACACAGACAATCACAGTTGTTAAATCCTTAGTCTGTGTTCTCATTCTTATAAGGTAAATGCTGTTTACTGCTGAGCCCACTCTGTCATTATATTGCCTTTCTTATATAACTTTTGTTGTTTTCCCAGTTAATGACTATACTTCTTTCCCCCTCCCCCTTTCTCATTTGCTTAGTATGCCTACTCTCTCCCTCTTTACCTTGTCTCCAATATTTTTAAAGATGCCCAAGGCTGATGTGCAAGTGCCTTGGTACCAGCCGTCTGTAGCTGGTGTGTTTTCTGACTGGGCACAGCACATGCTCTCTCATCCTTGCACAGAATGACACCTAATAGACAGTTCCCCTGAGACATTCCTCCTGGTGGTTTTGATCCATCCCATCTGATTTTGACTGGCTGCACTCAGATGTGCTGCATAGCATTCTCTGTGGGAATTCCTAACATCTTCCTTCTGTGCTTGCTAACCAGTTTCCATTTTTGTGGATTATTCCCTAGTTTTGGCAGAACACATCTTCCCTGACAAACAGTGTACAGTAGGTAAATCTTGTGACTTTGCATCCCTTGAATTATATAGCAAATTTTTTTTTCTAAGTTCATAATTGACTGATGGTGGACACCTCTGTGTTTGCAGGTTTTACATTCAAGGAAACAACTGCTGACTGAAAATATCTGAAAAAATAAACTACATCTGTATTGAACACACAGACTTTTTTTCTTGTGCTTTAAGTCATCTTGAGGTGACAAAGCACTTTCCTGCTGGATTATGGTTTTTTCAGTTTTTACTGGTTGAACTCTTCATTCAGTAGAGCCAGTAAGCCTTTGACTACCATATAAATTGATAATGTGTTATCTCAAAAAAATATTAAGCTGAAAAAAGTATTTAGAGGCTGTGTGTAGTTTATATGCAAAGACTATGCCATTTTATATAAGGGACTTGAACACCTGTGGATTTTTGGCTACCTGAGTGGGGGTGGTGGTAACGGTGGCTGTTTGCCCCGGAACCAATCCCCTGCAGTTTCACTATTTAGAAACTTCATACCATTCTGATTCTGGATCACTTGAATTTAACAAGCTCTTAATCTTTGGAACCTGTGAGAATTCTCTCCTTATCACTGATGTTTTGGGATATCCAATGACAGCTCAGTGTTGTTCCTTCTTTTCAGCCATTATGCTGGGCACCCTGTGGGCCCGTTCAATCTGAAATTCCTGTCCTTCAATTCTGGGAAATGTTGTATCATTTCTTCGACAATGGCACATGTTCTCTTTTTAGAATTCCTACTTGTTGAATGTTGGAGCTCCTGGGTGACATTTTTTTAGCAGTTATGGAAATCAGGAAATGTGTTTGCATTAAGCAATAAATAAAATGTAAACAATCTTTGACAATAGTCTTTTAAACTAAAAATTTTTACATTTTTAGTATTCATTTATAAACCTATCTAAATAAAAAGATTTCAAGAACCAAATAGGAAAACTATACATTAAGATATTAACAATTAGTAGTCATTAATAAATTACAATTGACTTACAAGTTTAATGTTGCATAGTTAATGAATTTCCATTTAATTTTGCTAGGTTATAATTTGAAGTTTTTGACTTGGTGATTATATTAATTTTGACACCTGAGCCAAAGATCATTGAAAAGTGAAAGTACCCTCATTTTATACCCTTTGTCTTTGAGATGATAAGAAATCACCACTTAGCTAGGGTTATTTATTTCTATAACACTCTTGTTTAACCCAAGAAAATGAAAAGAAGTGAACTTGAAAGCACACACTACTATTTACTTCAATTTAACTTAATAGCAATAAACTCAAATATTCCCTTTGAGGTGAATACATGACACCACTGTTTATTGGAGCTCCTACTACATGCTGTCAAGTACTGTGTGCTTTTATATATGCTCTCACAGATAAGTACGTGTCACTCCCAATTCATTCATGAAGCAACTTGAAAAAACAAAAATCAACTAAATTGCATTTGGAGACCCTAGAAAGTCACATTTAGCACTTTCTTCATCTGAAGTCTGTTTTTCCTCATATATTACATACCAAAATCAATCATGCTATGGTACTTAAAATAAGTCACACCAATTACTACATGCAAGGAATTCCAAAAGCCATAATGCAAATTTTCACAGAAGGCATTCAGTTGATAACTTGGCTTGCAAACACAATGAATAACATTAGTAATTGGCTAAATAAAAATCTCAAGTCTTTAAGAACAGAATTTTTTCATGCCTTATTTTGAATAATCAGTTACCTCAAATTGATTGAAGTAGAAGTGCAGAAGTAAGCCAGAAATCCTACCAAGATATTGCCATCGACAGAAAGAGAGAGCAAGCGAGAAAACACCAAAGACAGAGAAAGAAAGAATGATCATCTTTACTTAAGGAGATTTATTAAAACTATTTTTAGGCTATAAAGTGGAAAATTATGACATAATGATATTTTCAGATATGTTTCATTTATTAACTACTCATCTGGTAAGTTTCAAATATTGAATAAAAAAAATAATGCTAAAAAATCCTTAAAATTAAGTAGTTATTCTTTCCATTACTAGAAAGATCACAGTAAAGCAAAATTCCGACATAATTTTATACTGATCTGAAATTAAAAGCTGAAATTAAAATTAAAATTAAAATTATTTCATCTGTGACTTAATGTGACATTGGATAAAGAAGGTACATGAAAAAAAATTTACCTTCACTGCAGCAGTGACAGCAGCAGAAGCTGCTAAGTTTAAGCCTTGCCGTCCAAAATTTACCACGGTCTCATAGCCTTTTTCCTTTGCTTGTACAATATAATCATCGATTTCCTATGGGAGGGGAACCACATATTGTTATCCAACTATATAGCTAAGTTACAACCACATATTATTATTCAACTATATATATATGGTTAAGAATCCACTGCTTTCTTTCCATACTACAATAGTTTCACTAATTTTACGGCATAAAGCATGTGTCGATATACATTTCTAAAACATGATTTGTGGAAATAATGGACATGTCTTACCCTTTCCTTTGAAGAAAGAAATGGATGAAGGAACTTTCTGTATATTAAACTTGCTCCTTTAGTGTAAGGACTGAGCAACCATATGACAAAAGCAATCTTCAGCTCATAGTACAGGGGAAACCTAGCAAGAAACAAATGGGGAAAAAAAAGTTGGTGAAAAACTACATACATAGACAATGTGGAAATCACAAAAATACTTTTGCGAAAGATCACTTACTGGCTTGTTTTCACACATAAAAGTTAGTGATCAGGGGAACAATCATGCTTGAATTGATAAGTACAAGAAGCAAGAGTGAGAAAGCTGCCAAACTGTGGCATTAACAGCATGTAGTCGTGGCAGGGAGGTACATCCACCTAGTCCGCAGAGCTCCAAAGTGCCATGTGAGTACCTGGCACATGTCACAGCATCAGGGTATAACTTTATATGCTCCCAGTACACAATGTTAACCCTATGCACACATCTTCTTTTTCTCAGAACTCCCATCCCCAGTCTCACGTGGTTTAGAATGGCTGCACTTTGCAGAGCTAACTCACTTTGCAAGGGCAATGTAATTGCCTCTGTGGTAGGCTGGACATTGGGGTATACACCTATGCCCTTTGGCAGTGCTCTCCCTGTGGGCTGACTCCAGTTCTTCAACCAAGGATTCTGGATTTGGCCAGGCCACTTGTTCTGGTCAACAGAATGTGCACATGACACATGTCACAGGCAAGCAGAAGCTTAAAACTCCCTTTGACTCCTTCACTCCAACACACCCTCAACCTCTTGCTTTAAGTTTTTGCTTTCCACTGTGAGAAAAGCTGTTATTTTATCCTTGGTCCTGAAGAGAGAAGGCACTTAAAATTGACCTGAGCCCAAAAAGCTGACCATTTGCCCTTACGCAGCTTGAGCAAGAAGTCAATGTGTTTCTTAACCCCACTGTTATTAGAATTTTTTGTTGCCACAGCAAAAGTTAACTAACATATCATGAGGGTACCAGTATCCTGTGGTCCATGAAGCACTAAGGCATATATGGTAAATTCTGCAAATCTCAGTTCCTTTGGCTGGGAAGACAGGTAGGAAGCAGTGAGGAATGATTGCTGTGTCGTCAACAAGGGGTCATTGCCATTGTGCCATTACACAGGAGTCTGTGGACTTTCAGTGCCCATGTTAAACTTTTTCTACATATTGTAATGATACATGAAAGCTGCACTTGCAATCATAGAAAAACAACAGAGGTCTCTAAAAAGAAAAAGCTTTGAAACTTAGGATGACCAGCAAGATTTGGGATCTGTGTTCTGCCACGTAAAAACAAACAGAAAACCCTCCCTCCCCAAACTCTTACACCAAAGACATGACAGACAAGTAAATGAATGAACACTGGGACAGAGGAAGGAAAACTATTTCAAAGCAGAAAAGAAAGATGGATGCAGATACAGAGAAAATCATATGTAAGTGCAGGTTGTTAAGAATATTTAAATATGATGACATCTAATTTTTTTTCTAGCAAATCTAATGGGATCTAATGAGCTACGAGAACATCACAACAGCAGAGTGAGAAGGACAGTTGGAGGACAGAATAGTAAAGGTCTGAAACAGACACAGCAGGGAACGGAAGTAGCCACTGACCAAAAGCAAATAAAGGATGATGACAACCAAGGTTTTCTATTCTCCCATCCAAGTGTTACCCAGACCTGACCCTGCTTAGCTTCTGAGATCAGACGAAGTCGGGTGTGTTCAGGGTGGTATGGCCATAGACTCTATTCTCAAGATACTGGGGGGAACGTATGTGGAAGGTGGGCAGGGAGTGGCACATGGGAAAAAGGAGCTGCCTTTGTTTAAGGGGAGCTTGATGGAAGTACTGTTCTTACAAGAAAGCAGATGAAGAAACTGAAATGGTAGAGAATTTGGCAACTTGATCAAATTCACATAGTTAACTGCAAGAGCAGGCTAAGAACTCAGGATACCTGATAATGAGTCCGTAGTCTGGCCCCTTCTTGATAGAAAACTTACCAAGCAACAGTTAGATCTGCTATTGTTTCGATCACAGTATAGAGAGCAAAAACAATCCAGTACATCATCCATCGAACCTGAAAATAGTAAAGTAAGCATGAAACACTATGCAAAAATTATCTGCATCTCTGAGTAATTTTATGTGTGTACTTTTAGATACATAATATGCTGGGTCAAACCTGGTCCCCCAAACTTACACAGACTTTCTTAAGTCTCTCCTTGGGAGATTTCTGTTTCATTAAGGATTAAACTCTCTGCTCTTCTCAATCACATAATAATAGCAAACATACAACGCCATGCCAACCAGAGGCTAGAGACTGTGCTAAGCACATCACATATATAATAATAATTTTTCAAAGATTTATTTATTTATCTGAAAGTCAAGAGTTACAGAGAGGCAGAGAGAAGAGAGAGAGAGAGAGAGAGAGAGAGAGAGAGAGGTCAGAGAGGTCTTCCATCTGCTGTTCACTTCCCAAATGACTCCAATGGTGGAGCTGGGCTGATCGGAAGCCAGGAGCTTCTTCTGGGTCTCCCACATGGGTGCAGGGGCGCAAGCACGTGGGCCATCTTCTACTGCTTTCCTGGGCCATAGCAGAGAGCTGGATCAGAAATGGAGCAGCCAGGACTTGAACCGGCTCCTATATGGGATGCTGGTACTGCAGGCGGCGGCTTTACCTGCTACGTCACAGCCCCAGGCCCCACATATATTATTAATTAATTCAATCTCCACAACACTATGAAGACATAGGAAATCTACTTATTGCCACCATAAATAAATTGGTGACGCAGAGAGGTAAAGTGACTTGCTTTTAAGGTAACTCAGCTCAGGGTCGGCGCTGTGGCGTAGCAGGTAAAGCTGGCATCTGCAGTGCCAGCATCCCATATGGGCGCTGGTTTGAGTCCTGGCTGTTCCACTTCTGATCCAGCTTTCTGCTATAGCCTGGGAAAACAGTAGAAGATGGCCCATGTGCTTGCACCCCGCACCAACGTGGGAGACCCAGAAGAAGCTCCTGGCTCCTGCCTTCGGATTGGCGCAGCTCCAGCCGTTGTGGCCAACTGGGGAGTGAACCAATGGATGGAAGACCTCTCTCTCCCTCTGCCTCTCCCTCTCTCTCAGTGTAACTCTTCTAAATAAATAAATAAATCTTAAAAAAAAAATGGGGGCCAGTGCTGTGGCTCACTAGGCTAATCCTCCGCCTGCAGCGCCGGCACCCCGGGTTCTAGTCCCGGTTGCTCCTCTTCCAGTCCAGCTCTCTGCTGTGGCCCAGAAGTGCAGTGGAGGATGGCCCAAGTGCTTGGGCCCTGCACCTGCATGGGAGACCAGGAGGAAGCACCTGGCTCCTGGCTTCAGACCAGCGCAGCGCAACGCACCAGCCGTAGCGGCCATTTCGGGGGTGAACCAATGGAAGGAAGACCTTTCTCTCTGTCTCTCTCTAATTCTGCCTGTCAAAAAAAAAAAAAAAAAAAAAAAAAAGTAACTCAGCTTGGATCCAGGCTGTTTGACTTCAGAATCAGTTAATTCTCTTACCCTGTAGAGACAATGTGAGGAATTGCTGAATGTGGGGTCCCAGAATAAACATTGCTTCCCTTGTTCTCATCTTAATCATAGACAAAAAAAATTCAGCTCCTCTTAGACATTTAGAAAATTGACCTAAGTGTTTAGATTTCTTTTTCCAAATGGCTCAACAACTTTATTTTTACACTTAAAGGCTGATGAAAAAACATTACTAGCCTATTAAAGAAAATCCAACATTCCAATAGAAAATTATATTTACTTATTAAATACTATATAGGTTTTCTCAAAGACAACTTGAAAACATCCAGCATGCTTGTTTAATTTCAGTACAATGGATTCAAGAACAAGTACAAATGTTGCATTCAAGAGTAGATTAAAAATTATCATAATCACTGTTATCAATCACTGTCATTATCATCACCTCCACATTTTCTTTTCAATGCATTTGATGCATTAGCAGTATTTTGTGATGACACCACATTAGTGGTAATAAGAATGTTTTCGGGCCCAATTGGTGATGGATTAATCAGAACACTGAGAAATGCTGATGTTGCAGGAATTGATGCTCTCCCAGCAGGTGACTGTGAAGCAGGCATCTGTACTGTGAAACTTTGTCCTGTGAGGGACATTGATCTAGTAGCTACTTTAGTTAAAACAGACCTGGTTTGTGGAGCTAGTGTGCCTGGTGTGGGAGTACTGGGACTGCTGGTAACTGACCAGACACTTAACTGCGGAATGTTATTCCTCCTGCACAAAGATGCCTTTTTCTTACTTCCTTCTCCTTCTATTTTAATAAAGACTTAAGCCTAAAGTTTGGAGCTCTTTCTATCATGTGGCAATCTAGAATCTGAATATGGCTTGATCAATGACAAAGGGGTTTGATCTCTTTGCCTTGCAATATCTAATAAAAAATCTGTCAGGGAAGGAGAGGTAAAATACTGGTTCACATGATGCTGGATTGCCAATTGTACAATATCTGCATCAACAGCTTTCTTACCATGACTTGAATAAGTTTTTGCATCATCTAAAATTGTGGTCACATATTGGAAGACAAACTCCAACATTTAATTTGGAGCTCTTGGCTCATAGTCTGTAATCCCATATCCTTCAGGATTTGTGCCATCATCTGGGCATCTTTTGGAATGCCCATGGTGGAAGCTATTTTGCAGACTCCATGGTATCTAGTAATCAGAATTCTTGAGCTAAATCACCCACATTAATGTATTGCACTCCTGATTTTGATGTGAGTTCTTTGCCTAATATGGTTTTCCCAACCCCAGGTGTACCACTGAGTAGGATGTTCCGCAGCAACACGGCTCTTTCGGTGGAGACTCTGAGCACCTCTACTTGCTTGCACTTATACATCATGGGGGGCAATTAATTAGTTTTAATACTGATGCTTTTTTGGTTATTGTCTATTTGCATAGACAATATAAAATTCAAGTGCTTTCTGCAGTTTATAAATAGAAAACTGATCAGTTAAAAACAACCACAAATCAACTTTTGAAGCAATAGTAGTGTGAAATATGAGTAATACCAATTTGCTATCATTTATAGAAAACCCTCAAGGCTTAAAAAAATACTGTCCAAATCAGTGGGCATTTAGCCTAATGGTTAACATCTCCATTAGAATGTCTATGTCCCATGTTGGAATATCTATTCAATCCCTATCTCTGGCTCCAACGCAGACACTGGGATGCAGCAGTGATGGCTAAAGCAATTGGGTTCCTGCCACACACACTGGAGATCTGAATTGAGTTCCTGGCTTCAGCTCAATTGTTGTGGGCTTTTGGGGAGTGAATCAGCAGATGGGAACTCTTTCTTTGTCCCAGTCTCCCTCAAAAGAACAAAATAATACTAATACAAAAAAAAAAAAAAAAAAAAAAAAAAAAAAACTCTGTGGAAAGATGAAACTAAAAGATGAGTTTATTTTTGTGCAAAAAATTTAGAAACACTGAGACCAGCATTGTGGCGTAGTGGGTTAAGCTGCTACCTGCAATGCCGGGATGCCATATGGGTGCCAGTTCAAGTTCCAGCTGCTCCACTTCCGATCCAGCTCCTTGCTAATGTGCCTGAGAAAGCAGTAGAAGATGGCCCAACTACTTGGGCCCCTGGACACACATAGGAGATATAGATGAAGGTTCTGGCTTCAGCCTGGCTCAGTCCTGGTCATTGTGGCCATTTGGGGAGTGAACCAGCAGATAGAAGATGTCTCTCTCTGTCTCCCCCTCTCTCTGTAATTCTGCCTTTCAAATAAATAAATCTTTAAAAAAATTTAGAAATCCATGCATAGAATTTTCATCACACATATTTTTGATGAATTTTTGAAGACTCCTCAAACATTCAGTTCATGGATTTCAATATTATTTTGTTCCCAAATAAACTTAGCTTTTGATTCCACTTTCTCTTTTTTCTTTTAAAGATTTATTTTATTTATTTGGAAGACAAAGTTACAGAGAGAAGTAGAGACAGAGAGAGAGGTCTTCCATTAGTTGGTTCACTCCCTAGATGGCTGCAACGGCCGGAGCTGTGCTGATCCAAAGCCAGGAGCCAGGCACTTCTTCCGGGTCTCCCACGTGGGTGCGGGGTGCAAGCACATGTGCCATCTTCTGCTTTCCCAGGCCATAGCAGAGAGCTGGAATGGAAGTGGAACAGCCGGGTCTCGAACCAGCACCCATATGGGATGCCGGCGCTTTAGGCCAGGGTGTTAACCTGCTGTGCCATAGCGTCGGCCCTTTTTGATTCCGTTTTCTAAAAACTTTTTTAAGTATCCCTCCTATGAGATAACTGAATTTTAAGGTCAATATCTCAAATTAAAAAAAAAAAGACCAAATATCCTTTTTAAAAAAGATTTTATTTATTTATTTATTTTGAGAGGTAGAATTACAGACAGTGAGAGGGAGAGACAGAGAGAAAGGTCTTCCATCTGCTGGTTCACTCCCCAAATGGCTGCAATGGCCAGAGCTGTACTGATCTGAAGCCATGAGCCAGGGGCAAGGAGCTTCTTCTGGGTCTTCCATGTGGGTGCAGGGGCCCAAGCACTTGGGCCATCTTCTACTGCTTTCCCAGGCTATAGCAGAGAGCTGGATCAGAAGAGGAGCTGCTGGGACAAGAACCAGAGCCCATATGGGATGCCGACACTGCAGGCGGAGGATTAACTTACTGCGCCACAGAGCTGGCCCCTAGATATTCTTTTTAATTTTTTTTAAGTTTTATTTTATTTATTTGAAAGGCAGAGCTACAGAGACACAGAGAGAGGTCTTCCATCCTCTGGTTCACTCCCTAAACGGCCACAACAACCAGAGCTGGGCTGATATGAAGCCAGGAGCCAGGAGCCAGGAGCTTCTTCTGAGTCCCCCACATGGGTACAGGGACTCAAGGACTTGGGCCATCTTCTGCTGCTTTCCCAGGTATATCAGCAGGGAGTGGGATAAGAAGTGGGGCAGCCAGGATTCGAACTAGTGCCTGTATGGGATGCTGGTCCTGCAGGTGGCGGTTTAACCTAGTACAGTACAGCACTGGGCCATCTTTAATTTCTTACTCTTTGTGAGTCTTTTAAGTCTTCCACACAACCAGTTCCAGGTTTTGGCTGAGTATGCAGATGTTTCTCCAGGGCTAATACTCTGTGTGTGTCTAGTGTTGACTTTTCTTCCTTCCCATCCTGCCCTCACCCTTTAGAAATAAGGAAGTGATGCTCTTATTTGAGTTTATCCATCTTCCCTTTCTAAATCCAAGCACTACATTAGTACTTCTGTCTCTCAGGTATATTCACCAAGTCATTTTACCATGGTTGACCACAGGCCTCCCTCCCATCAAAGAAACGAAGAAAAAATGACTGCCACCAGCACAGGGGCCTTTTACAGAGTTACTGGGGACCTTGGAGGTGATCAAATTTTTAAAAACTAAATAATATCTTTACTGAAAAACAAAACAAAACAAAACTCTAAACCCTGAAAAAACATCAGAAACAAAACTCTTCTGGCTGGGTCTCCTGTTCACCCTACCCTGGGACTCTTGAGAAGCCTCCAAGAAGCCCCAGTGCTTCATGGGATAGAGTTTGAAAACAAATAATGTGGCAAACTCTCCCCACTTTACTAACAGCCAAAACAAACAGTTGCTGAAGGTCATCAAGCTAGGAAATGGGTGACAGAGGCAACAGTATACCTGGCAGGCCTCAACGATGTGGCTTTTCAAATAAGTGGCTGCTACTAGACCAACCTTTCCAGTTCTCTGGGGGTAGTTGTCTACCTCTCCATTATTCAACTCAGGAATTTCAGTGTAAACATAACCATCTCCTTCCTGGGAAAGAAGGTTTAAATTACATTTGGCTCCCCTTAAAGAAAGCTTGGGAAAACTCTCAGAAAAAGAAAAGTATCAAGGCTTGCTGTTTTTCCTTATTTTACAATCATCATTCTGGTTGTGATTTTCCAGAGGATAACAACTCTAAGTAACACTCCACAAGTACTTCTACTTCACTGGTTAATAGGGTTGTATGGAGGGACTGCAGAAAAGGGCTGTTTGCAGATACTCCATGAATGACTGGTTGTAGAATGGATGAGAGCTGATGCATGTCCCAAAGGTTTTAAAAGTACTTGTGCAGGGGCTGCCGCTGTGGCAAAGCAGGTAAAGCCGCCACCTGCAGTGCCGGCATCCCATATGGGTGCTGGTTTGAGTCCTGGCTGCTTCACTTCTGATCCAGCTCTTTGTTATGGCCTGGGAAAGCAGCAGTAGATGGCCCAAGTCATTGGGCCCCTGCACCCAGGTGGGAGACCTGGAAGAAGCTCCAGCTCTTGCAGCCATCTAGGGTGTGAACCAGCAGATGGAAAACATCTCTCTCTCTCTGCCCCTGCTTCTCTTGCTTCTCTTGTAACTCTTTCAAATAAATAAATATTAAAAAAAAGTACCTGTGCCTCAGTTAAATGTTTATTCAGTTTCCAAACAAAGCCATCAAAATAATTTTAAAATTTACAAAATAAGTAAGTGCTTTATATAAGCTTTCTCTAAAAAATAACTATATATATATTTAGGTTGTGAGAATATTTAATAATGTCAAAATATTTAAAAAGGAGAAAAAGAAGAAGGCTTTGGCTTTTAAGTTTAAAAAAATGGTGGGTATGATGTTGCTTGGAATGCCTTTATTCCATATCAGAGTCCCTGCTCTACTTCTGATTCAGCTTCCTGCTAGTGCACACCCTGGGAGGCAGCAGATGATGGCTCAAATAAATAGGTTCCTGCCACCCTCTTGGGAGACTCAGCTTGAGATCCCAGTTCTTGGCTTTGAACTGACCCTGCCCTGGCCATTGCAGGCATTTGGAGAGTGAACCAGTGGAAAGAAAATCTCTCTCTCTCTCTTTCAAATAAAAGGAAAATAAATAAGTAAATAAAAACGAAACAAAAACTAGGAACCAATAAACTATCCAAACAATAGGGAAGGTATCTCTATATACATTCCTGGGGCAATGAACACAATTTCTAATAGCAAAATCCATGGTTTTTAATTTTCTACCTTTAGTGAAAACATTCTGCAACAATCTGCTCTTAAACTTAAAAATTTTTCATTCTCCTTATCAGAAACATAGACATGAAATACAGTTGAACCCACTCAATAATTAAATGAATTCAGTGAGCATGTGTTATTCATGGGAGCAACCCCAGAGGAAGTTAACCTTGAAAATATATTGCCTTCTTTTTTCCATTAATAGATTTGGTTGGGATTTTATACCAAATGATTACTCAGCAAAGCTTTTATTAAACTACATTTCAAGGCCACTCAGCCCAATGTTTAAGGTTTTGTCCAAAGGAAATAACAGAAGGAAATCAAGGTCAATGAAAAAAAAAAAAAGGAAGTCACAAAAGTTTAAGTGTTATTAGCTATTTGTGGAGATGAAAAAATAAAATGCAATATTAATAGAAAAAATTGATAAAAACAATCATATTGATAATCTTATGGAAATATAGAATATATATAAGATGCAAATAAGTCAAGACTAACAAATCACAATCTACCTTTCAAGGTACTGGGAAAGGTCTGCTAGCATCATCTGTATCAGCACAAATTTGTTTTGGGAAAGTGACAACAAATATTTCTTTCCACTTCAGAAGCAATTGGTAAAAATCAATAGCTATTGTTTAGACATTGTCATGAGAACAATGAAAAATATGAAATTTGTGCTCAATTGTTTCTTAAAAGTCTTTGACCTTTATCCTAATCTCAGTGGTAAACATTAAAAAACTGGATTTGTTTATTTGAGAAGGGAGGGACAGAGACAGAAGACAGAAAGCTCCCCATCTGCTGGTTCACTCTACAAATGCCCACAATGGGCATGGGGTGGAGCTGAAGGCAGGAACTAAATCAAGTTGTCCCACGTGGGTGGCAGGAGCCCAATTACTTGAGCCATCAACACTGCCCACCATGGTCTGCATTAGCAGGAAACTGGATAAGGAGCCAGAGCTGGGTGTCAATCCTAGTGCACTCTGATGTGGGACATGGGTATCAGGACAAATGTGCACCCCATTAGTAAACATTTTTAACACAGATGACAACTCACTTTCAGAAGGATGTTTACGTTATAGAAGGTGGCTCACATAGCACACAGGAATTGCCTGTGCTACTTCTATGTAGCCTAGTCAATGACCATAAAAAGCTGTGAAAGAAAAAAAGTCTCTGCTCCCATAGAACTCAGTTCTCCAAGAATGTGACACTTATACCTATAAGCTCTAAGATGCGGATACACATCCATGTGTACACACAGCCCCTCCTTTTGATTGCTCTTTCACACTAAACGTAATTTAGCACATTCTTCAGGCTCAGATGGCATCATTAAACACCACACTCATGTTGATACAACTGCAGCAAACCTCACCTATTTTATGTCACAGGAACAGAAACAGAATTTAATATTATACCAGGGAGGGAAAAAAGGTAAAGAATGGATTTTTAAAAAAAATGTCCTACTATTTTTACTACATTACATGCCGTGGCTCCCAGTATGGATCAAGATTCCAATGTTTTGAGGAAAGCTAACTAAAGGAATTATTTATGAAGTTGTGGGCAAGGTTCAGGAAAATCAGTGAAAGATGGTGGCACATTCTGAGCTCCCAACAGTAGGAACTGGTGGTATTCCTGGGTGGGAAGGAGGCAATGGAGGGAATAGTGAGAGCAAAAGCTTCCAGCACATGGTCACAGCCACCTATGGTGGCAGACAGTGAGTCCAGACAACATTCAGATTTCCCACTCCTGTTTTTAAAAATGTTTATTTAATTAATTTTAAAAAACCCAGAGACAGTCATATCCATATAGCTACTGTCATATCCATTCACTTTCCAAATGCCCACAACAGCCAGGGCTGCGCCGGGCTGAAGCTAGGAGCTGAGAACTCAACCTGGGTCTTCCACGTGGGTGGCAGGGACCCAGTTACTACAGCTATTGCCTGCTGCCCTCCAGGATGCTCTTTAGCAGGGAGTTGGAACTGGAAGATAAGCTGGGGACTTGAACAAGGGCTGGGCTAGGCTGAAGCCATGAGCTTCTTCCAGGTCTCCCACGAGTGTAGCAGATAGCTGCACCGGAAGTGGAGCAGCTGGGACTTGAATCAGCATTGACATGGGATGCCAGCATTGTGATAGCTTTGCCAAAATGCTAGCCCCTCCCCATCAAAATTCTGACCATGGCCTTGAAGGTCCTATGTATCTGGCCCCAGCTACCTCTCTGACTTTCATATTTCCTTTCCTGGTTCTGCTCTAGACACACTTGCGATTTTACTGTCTTTTGAATGTGTTGATATGATCCTATCTCAGGGCCTTTGTTCATGCTGTTATTTCATTGCGTGAAATATTCTTCCCTCAGTTACCCATGTGGATAGCTTTCTCACTTGCTTCAGGTCTCTCTGTTCACAAACGTGCCATCTAAGAAGTCTTTTCTGACTGTCTGTTTAAAATATCAGTATCCTCCAAACTCCCTCATCCTGTTTTATTTTTCATCTTTAGCATATTCCACATATCCTAGTAACATCTGACAAATATTTATTGTTTCCCCCATGTCTTTCCCTACTAGAATGTAAACTCCAAGAAGACAAAGACTTCTTTTGCTCACTGCTGAATGCCCTGTGTCAGGCACGGAAAGTGCTCAATAGCTGTACATCAGGAACTTGGTGAATGCATGTGGGGCTGCCCAGTCCTATGTGCCTCTTTGTGCAAGGATTGCGAAAGGCTGGGAAATAGATGGGAGGTAAGGACATCATCAGTAAATACAAACTAACCTGTATGCAGCAGTGGCTGCAGATTTAGGCTCTTGTCGCTCATAGTGCTATGAGCAGTGCACAGGGGCACTACCACAAAGACCAGAGTGGAGAAGAGGAGTACCATTTTAAGAAAGGCTGTGGAAAAAAAAAAAAAAGAAAGAAAAAGAGAGGCTGTGGAGAGACCCTCAAGGGACTGTCAAAAGTATTTGGGAAGAACTTGGAGGGCAGGCAAGGCTGACAATCTCACACAGCAGACTGGCACAGGGCCAGAGGCATTCTATTTTAAAATATTATTGTGATTCCCTTGGTGAATGTGGCTTCCAGCTGTGGAATCTGTTAGCAAATGTGATTTCAGCAGTAACCCTCCTCTCTTTGAACAGGTCACAAAGTCAAGACAAACACGCTTGTTAGAAATAAAGACAAAGTTTGAAGTAAACACGTTTGGAAGGGGGGGGAGGTCAATGAGATAGCTAAAGAATGAAGTTCATAAAATCAGTGGGAAGATTATAGGAACAAATCCACCCCAGAAGATATATAATGCCTAGTACAGTACCTGGCACAGAACAGATGCTCAGAAATATTTATTACAATGATTAAGTGAACTGGGTCAATGTAATAAGCAAGACTGTAATTTCTGTTTTTCCTAATTATTCAGTAATAAATGTATCTTGAAAGTGGTCACAATGAAATGATATTCAATTTTGGAACACTTCATCCATTTCTTTTTTGTGACTAGAGAAATGTGATGAATATTTTAATCTAAAATGTTTATAAATAAAAGCACTCAAATGAAATCTTAAGATCATTTAACTATCAAAAGGAATCTATTTTCCAGGGAAATATACTCTTATAATTAGGCAGGCTCTTTTGAAGAACAGAGTCATCTGTGATATAAAACCATAGCACCTAAAATTACATGCTGGTGTGTAAAGTGCACGGATCAGGTTGTCCTACTTAGCAAGCCAGCACTAGCTTTATTATTACCCAAAATTCCATAAGACCTCTATAAAGCCTTAGCATTTCAGAAATCCAGACAGTCATCTGACGGGGTTCTTAGCTTCACCCTCTTAAAGGAATTACAGGATATTTAAAGCCTGAGTGAGTACTGGAAACGAACATACCCATAGGCTAAATTTACTATCCGAAGACCATGCTCCATTTAATTGGTATGCATTTGCCCATTCCGATGCCAAAAGAAAAATTGGCTTCATTTCATGATCTTCTAACATTTTACAACAAAACAAGTTTTTATGATTTACATTCTTAGGCGAAATTTTTATGACATTGATTTAGATCCCAGGAAAAACAAATGAGGCAAACAAAAAGTGAGCTGCAATTCCCAAACGATCTTCATGATTTTCTATCACAGAAACTGAGCTCGGCTCAGCCCTGGCTAATGCAGGCACTTTGGCGAGTGGACCAGTGCATGGGAACTCTCTGCCATTTTGTCTCTCAAATAAATAAATAAAGGGAAGGAAAATTAAGAGAAAAATTAGTTAAAATTAAGGGAAAAAGGAAAAGAAAAGAAATTAAGAGTAATAAATAGTCCCCAAGTAAACAGGGAAGTGTCATGTTCTGGTGGGAGGCAAGTTGCTGTAGACTTATGAGTCCTAAATAATTTGTAATGACACATTAATTACAAAGTGTTTTTTTTTTTGTTTTGTTTTGTTTTTTACAGGCAGAGTGGACAGTGAGAGAGAGAGAGACAGAGAGAAAGGTCTTCCTTTTGCTGTTGGTTCACCCTCCAATGGCCGCCGCAGCTGGCGCGCTGCGACCAGCGCACAGCGCCTATCCGAAGGCAGGAGCCAGGAGCCAGGAGCCAGGAGCCAGGTGCTTCTCCTGGTCTCCCATGGGGTGCAGGGCCCAAGAACCTGGGCCATCCTCCACTGCACTCCCTGGCCACAGCAGAGAGCTGGACTGGAAGAGGGGCAACCGGGACAGAATCTGGTGCCCCGACCGGGACTAGAACCCGGTGTGCTGGCGCCGCTAGGTGGAGGATTAGCCTATTGAGCCGAGGCAGCAGCCATCAAAGTTTTTTTCTTAAATTGTACCTAATATAACTTATTCTTGTTAGACTATGATCAATGTGATATTGTAATACTAATAATATGTTAAAGATTCAGGGCCGGCGCCGCGGCTCACTAGGCTAATCCTCCGCCTAGCGGCGCCGGCACACCGGGTTCTAGTCCCGGTCGGGGCGCCGGATTCTGTCCCGGTTGCCCCTCTTCCAGGCCAGCCCTCTGCTGTGGCCAGGGAGTGCAGTGGAGGATGGCCCAGGTGCTTGGGCCCTGCACCCCATGGGAGACCAGGAAAAGCACCTGGCTCCTGGCTCCTGCCATCGGATCAGCGCGGTGCGCCGGCCGCAGCGCGCCAGCCGCGGCGGCCATTAGAGGGTGAACCAACGGCAAAGGAAGACCTTTCTCTCTGTCTCTCTCTCTCTCACTGTCCACTCTGCCTGTCAAAAAAATAAAAAAAAAAAAAAAAAATAAATAAGATTCAATGCTGATAAATATGACATAACTGTATAGGTTGAGTATCTCTTATCTGAAGTGCTTGAGACCGTGTTTTGGATTTTAAAAAATTTTTGGACAATCTGTATATCTATAATAAGATATCTTGTGGGTGGGTCCTAGTCCAAACACAAAATTCATTTATGTGTCATATATACCTTTCATACACAGGCTGTGTGTAACTTTATACAATATTTAAATAATTTTTGGTTTGTATACACTAAATCATGATTTAACTGCGGCCAGACCCATGAGGTCAGGTGTGGAAGGCCTCCCTTGTGGTGTCTGTTGGCACTCAAAAAGTTGGATTTTGGAGCATTTTGGAATTTTGAATTTTTAGATAAGATGCTCAACCTATACTGTCTATTTTTCATAATAAAAAATTGATATACTAATTTGATAAGTATTACTTATAGCCTAAAAAACAACACTTTTGTGGGGAGCAATCCGGACTAGACTAAGTTACTCGAATTAGGACTTATTCTATGCATCTGCTCTCCCACAATATGGCGCTGGGAGAGAAGTAAACAGCTTCCGCACAGCTGCCTCCAGTTCAACCAATAAACTGTAGGACTTGCTCCTGATTGGAGAGCAGCGTACTCGGCGTGTGGGCAGCTGAGTTGGGATTGGCGGAGGAGGACTATAAAGGAGGAGAGAGACGGCATGCACCAGGAACATCTATGAGGAACATCTAAGGGGAACACCTGCGCAGCCCCCGAGAAGAGCCGGCCGGCGGTGTGCCGCTCCCCTGCGGAAGTGGGGAATGTGGCCAGGGGGAACTGCCCTTCCACGGAGGTGGAAGGGATAGTAGCCAACCCGGGAAGAACCAGCAGCAAACCCGGGGAGGGCCGAGCAGACGAAAGAACAGCGCAGGGTCCTGTGTCGTTCCTCCACGAAGAGGGGGAGCGACAACTTTGACACAAAAAAGTCATGAACCCTGATGTCAAGGTGTTTCTACCCCCAATATTAATGTAACACATAGAAAAACAGGTGATTATCATAACAATATTTGACCCAACATATAACTACTGATACTTTATTATATATCACGTTACAAATGAGGATATTTTAAAATTTTGAACTTAGAATTTTTAAATCCATGTATACTTTTTCATGACATATGCATTTTCCATGATTTTTTAAAAGATCCCTCATATGTAACAATTTCAATTTTTTTTGCACCAAAATAAACATCTTTTAATTCCATTTTCTATGAATTAAAAATGTTTTAACACTTATTTGAAGGTCACAGAGACAAAGAGTGCATGTGGGTGGCAGGGATCCACTTAGTTGAGTCATCACCAGTGTCTCGTAGGGTCTGTGTTAGCAGAAGGCTGGAATCTGGAACTAGAGCAAGTACTAAACCTAGGCACTCTGATGTGGGATGTGAGGGTCAAATGCCTACCCCTTCCAGACTTTCTGACGAGGTACTCTTGAATTATTCATGGCCTTACAGAGAAAAGATGTCCCTCCTTACCAGAGGGCTTAATGTGGGAGTCCTCAAAAGGTTCGTGGAAAATATAAATGATGGAAAAACTATGCATGGATTTCTAAACTGCTTGCACCAAAAGCAACCTTCCTTTAAAAGAAAGTTTATTTATTTTCATCTTCTTGAAAAGAAGAGCAACAGAGAGAAAGAAAGACAGATCTTCCATCTGTTGGTTCATTCCCCAAATAACTGCAACAGCCAGAGATGAGCTGGGCCAAAGCCAGGAGCCTGGAACTCCATCTGGGTCTCTCATGTGGGTGGCAGGGGCCTAGGTACTTGAGGCATCATCTTCTGACTCCTGGGTGCTTAGCAGGAAAATGGATTGGAAGCGAAGTAGCCACGACTTGAAGCAGCACTCCAATATGAAATGTGGGTATCCCAGTGGCAGCTTAATCCACTGTACCACAACATCTGCTTCTAAACTTAATACTTAAATCCCTGTTCCCATGAACTTCTGCAAATACCTTTGTATGTAACCTTGGTTCCCCATACTTTTCCTTTGTGGTGTATCTGTGTGGTTAGTTTACATAACCCTTGCTTTTGACTACAACAACCAATAGGAGCCCAAACTATCTTGCTCATTATTGTATTCCAGTACTATGTACCTTGTGCTTGGTAAAGCAAACACAGAGGCTTCTAATGAACTATTTCTTAAATATTAAGATCTGAATTTATACAAGATTTACATAAGTAACTGAACTGCAAGCAGCAGCAATTTATAACACAAAATAGCCCATTTTGTCAAAGTTGCTTTTAAAGTTATGGGTGATTAAACAACTTTCCAACTTCTCCTAATTACAGATTTTTTAAATCATAAAGCTATTAATGCTGGTCTTTAGAAAAAAATTGAAAAATACATATGGTTAATGATTTCAATCACCACACTAAGTAAATCCAGAGCATAAAATGCTACAACGTGCTTCACTTGGAAAAACAAAATCTTTGCTGAGTCTAAAAGAAATAAACACTGCTGACTTTCAGACCACCCAAAGAGAATATTATTTGCTGAGCATTATTAGTTATTCACTCAAGTCAATTCACCCCAAACTTCCATTCTATTCTACACTTCAGAGACTCTGACATCAAATTATTTGGAAATAGTATAGAGTTGAAAATATTCCTTCTGTTGCATTAACATTATGCAATAACTTGGTTACTTCATAATGATTTTTTCCCCCCTTAAAAACAAAGAGGAACAAAATGTGAGAAATCAAATAGAAAAACTCCCTCTTTTATCCAACACAGATGGCTCAGTTATGGGATTTTTCTCAGTGCTGTGCCAAGTTAGAGCATGGCTGAAAATAAGCTAGTTGAAGTTAAATCCAAAATGAATAGAGACGATGGCTGAAAATAGTCTGAAAAGATAGGGCATGTGTCAGGGGTGGATGTGTTAGGTTAGGATTTATTTTGGCTTCCTCAACTTTGAGGTACCTCTTCCTGCACTGCCCCAGTTGAGTATGGTCTTAACTTTCCACAGCTTAGATCATTGGGAGTTTCAGACACTGAACAAAGACATCACTGAATATCCTGTTGCTTTGAAGGAGGAGGGAGAAAGCCTCACATAACAGATAGTATTTGGTGTTAAAGTGCATCAAAATAGAGATGGGGGCTGGCGTGATAGCTTGGCATAGCAGGCAAAGCCGCTGCCTGCGATGCTAGCATTTCACAGAGTGCCAGTTTTGAGTCCTGGCCGCTCCACTTCCTATCCAGTTCCCTGCTAATGGCCTGGGGAAACAGTGGAAGATGGCCCAAGTGCGTAGGTCCCTGCCACCCACCTGGGAGACCTGGATGAAGCTCCTGGCTCCTGCCTGGCCCAGCCCTGGATGTTGTGGCAATCTGGGGTGAGAACCAGTGCTTGGAAGATCTCTCTCTCTCTCTTTCTCTCTCTTTGTCTCCCTTTTTTCTCTGTAGGTCTTTCAAAAAAAATAAAAACATAAAAAAAAAAGGTCCTGCTGACATATTTAGGATGATAAGCATTTTTAAGAGAGACAGGTTTCTTTTAACAGCACCACATGGGCATTTCTCGGGAATTCAGCATGAGAAAGAGCCTAACCAGATATGGAAGTGTAAACTGGGCTAAATGGCCATCCTGTTAATTATCCTTCTGTCTATCCTAAATTGTCATCCTACTTTGTACTTTCCCTACATGTTTCCATGTGCCCCAGTTCCTCATCTAACTTCACATAGTTGATTTCATCTTGCTACTTCCACAAGTGAACTGAAGTGGCCACTGAAAGACACGCTTCTTTCTCCAGGTGACTGGTAACGCTATGACTTACAGAGTAACTGGAAAAATTCACTTGTTGGGTAAGATGGCATCCCCATATACAAGCTGTAGCTTTATACTGCAGGCTCCACAGCATACTTTAAACATATGGTATGTTGTATTCAAACAATGAGAACTGGCCCTTATAAAACTAGGACCACATGGTCTTCCTGAGAAAGCAAAGATAGATAGGGAAAAATCTCCAGGAAGACTACATACCACATCATGACTGATAACGCACCTATGTTATCAATTTACTTGTCTTCAAAAGCACGTGCAATTAATCTCACAGGGAGAACTCAGGTTCACATTTGGGTGAGCAGAGAGGTGGGGCACAGTGACAGCTCAGTAACCAAGGATAGGGCACACAGGGTAGAGAAGGGCTGCCTGAGTGTCACTGGGTAAGGCCTGGGTAGACAGGGGGAGGCACTAAGGGGCCACAGGGCAGGAAGAAGGTGGTTACTGCTCAGGGAAACTTCACTGATGTACACATTTTATCTAGGGCCAGCCCTAAAACATGAACACAAAGAGGAAGTCCAACTCAATATCCTATTCCTCCAATTGTACTAAATGGTTAATTTTGTTTAATCATTATTTTTTAAAAATACATTTCAGCTTGTTAATCAATTTATGTAGGACTATTTCTAAAAGAAACTTTGTGTTTTAGTGTCCATCTGCATACACAAATTTATTTATTTACTTTTAAAAACAGCACAGTGTGGGAAAGAGCTATGGGGAAAGGGGCTGCCACAATAAAATCAGATGGATTTTAATCAATGGTTTAGCTAGGCTTTCGATAAGAACCACTAGAGGATTGCAAAGAATTATCTAGATTCCTAGGCCCCTGCATCACAACATACATATGAGTGTTTCTGTGTTAGAATATGCACAGAATCCTTGCTATTAACTGTGGCATACAGTGCAGTAGTACTATAGAACTGCTGGAAATGTGGGCTTTCAAGGCCAGGCCAGACCTACTAACGCAAAATCTGCATTTAACAGGGCTGGGGGCAGGGAGCTGTATTCATAAGCTAATTCTGGTTTGAGAAGCACTAAAGTGGAAGGCTGCTTTGTGTATGTTCTCAAAAATCTACCACAGGAAGGTGAGACCATTTACAAAGAGAATGTACAAAGAGCCTTAGGTTTGGAGAAAAGATGAAGTAAATTTTGTGAGATAATTTGTTCAATGTGAACATCTAAAATGTACCCTGATTATCATAACATTGTGTACATTATCATTTTTGAAACATCAAAGAGCTAAAATAAAAAAGGTTGGGCCTTCAGACAGTCAATCTCTCAGGTGTACTGCTCATGGCTATCAACTGAGCAGATGAAACTCTGACCTAACAATTCCGGGAAGGGTGGTCCAACAGGCTCCTCTGCCCGAAAGTTTCACAGAGATGCCCTGTTGTCTGTTCATTCCAAGAGATCAGAGCCTGAGTAGACAGCTCATGAAAATTCCCCCTCCTCCCCCAGTGCCAAGGAGCCCTTAGATTCTGCTCCCTAAGAACAAAGCAATCTCCTACAGGAAGAAGATAACAACTTTGATTAGTAAGCCAAAATTACGTTCAAACATAATGTCAATGGCGAACACTTCCCCAGTTGGTGCCAATAATTTATTTTGACATCTTGTTGAAAAAGATAACTGCAGTGTTAGACATTCATTTAAAAGTGACTTGTTGGAAATCTTTAGATGTTATTGTGAACGTGTAAAATAGATGTCAGCGCAGTGGTGCAGGGGTTAAGCATCCCATATAGGTGCCAGTTCAAGTCCTAGCTGCTTCATTTCTAATCCAGCTCCCTACTAATGTGCCTGAGAAAGCAGCTGCAGAAGGCCCAAATATTTGGGGCCCTGCCACCCATGTGGGAGGCCCAGATGGAGTTCCTGGCTTTGGCCTGGCCCAGCCCTGCACTTGGCCTGCACAGCCCAGCCACTGGGGAATAAACCTACTAGAAGATCTCTCCCTTCCTTTTTCTCTCGGTAATTTTGCCTTTCAAATAAATACATACATCTTTAATATATATATATATATATATATATATATATAAATTACTCAGCTCATTCTATTATTTCTGTGCCCTTTCAAAATCTTTTGAAGACTTTTTTTTTTTTTTTTTTTTGGACAGGCAGAGTGGACAGTGAGAGAGAGAGAGAGAGAAAGGTCTTCCTTTTACCGTTGGTTCACCCTCCAATGGCTGCTATGGCCGGCGTACCATGGCCGGCGCACCGCGCTGATCCGAAGCCAGGAGCCAGATGCTTCTCCTGGTCTCCCATGGGGTGCAGGGCCCAAGAACCTGGGCCATCTTCCACTGCATTCCCGGGCCACAGCAGAGAGCTGGCCTGGAAGAGGGGCAACCGGGACAGAATCCAGCATCCTGACCAGGACTAGATCCCGGTGTGCTGGCGCCGCAGGTGGAGGATTAGCCTAGTGAGCCGCAGTGCCAGCCTTAAGACTGTTTTCTATTTTACCTGAAGAATTTGGATCTCTGGCTAAACAAAACAAATCAGAACAAAAAAACCTGATAGCCAAGAGATGGTCAAAATTTAAGATAAATATGTACAAAATATTTCAAAATTTTTATGTTTTCAAAAGAACTTCATCATTTTACATTTGTATTATAATTCTGAAGCAACATCTTTGTAATGAGCTTTTAAAGTTCCATGAAGTTTTGAAGAAAGATTGTAATTCATTTACTAAGCTAAAATCTCAAGGAACAGTTCTAGCTTTTATATTTTTAGGGGGGACCTTTCACAGTGTGATGGCAATCTGGTTGACAGTCTGATTATTACAGCTGTAGCTGGTAATGTACTGTATTTCTAAAATTACATAATGGCAAGATGATGTACATGTCTGGGCATTCCAAAGGCAGATCCTGCTATTGTGTGAAAGCAGAAATATCCCTGCATACATAATCTAACCTTTGCTTGGAAAAAAAATGTCAGGCACCTGATATGCTATGATATATGATATCCTATTTTTTAATGACAAAGATAATAGTTTGATTATTTTGTCACTTAAATTTAGCACTGTTTGCTTAAATCCTTTCTTATTTCTAAGTGTCAATATTTTTTGGACTACTTCTACTTTAGCCGCTTCTTTTTTAAAGATTTATTTCTTTGGAACTGAGAGAGAGATACAGACATACACAGTGAGATTTTCCATCTGTTGGTAACATCTGAAGACAAGCCAGGTTGAAACCAGGAGCTAGGAACTGCATCCAGGTCTCCCTTGTGGGTGGCAAAGTCCCAAGTACTTGGGTCATTGTCCACTGCCTCCCAGGCACATTAGCAGGGAGCTGGATCAGATGCCTGCAGTAGCCAGGACTCAAACAGGGACTCCGACACTGGATGTGGACATCCTAAGCAGCAGCTTAACACCTGTGCCATCATGCCTGCCCCTACCTTAGCTATTTCAAGTGCTTATTAAGCTTATTCAAGACAACAACTCTTAGATATATCAATTCCTCTGATTCTTTTTTTTATTTTTTTGGTTTTATATTGCTCTATTCATCATCCTTTCTTCACAGATTCGTTCAATTTTGATAGTTTGCTTGCTTTATTGAGTTGAATGTTTCTTGTTCATTTTTTCATTTTTTTAATTTCTCTTTCAAAAAAAGGTTCTTAGGACTAGCGCTGTGGCACAGTGGGTTAAAGCCCCACTTGCAGTGCCGGCATCCCATAGGGCTGCCCCACTTCTGATCCAGCTCGCTACTAATGTGCCTAGGAAAGCAGCAGAGGGTGGTCCAAGTCCTTGGGCCCCTGCGCCCATGTAGGTGACCCAGAAGAAGCTCCTGGCTCCTGGCTCTGGATAGTCTCAGCTCCCGCCTTTGTGGCCATTTGGGTAGTGAACCAGTGGATGGAAGACCTCTCTCTCTCTGTCTCTACCTCTATGTAACTCTGTCTTTCAAATATATAAAATAAATATTAAAAAAAAAAGATCCTTTACAAGCAGTTATCCTGAAGAATATACATTGTGATATACAGTATTGTCATTTCTGCATTTTTGATTTTTCTTCTAGTCAATTACTAGTTCTGCTGTTTAGAACTTAACAGGGTGGGTTTTCTTCAAGGTAGTGAGGTGATGGTTTCTGAGTCGACAGAGGGAAGGCGGAACCTTGGCTATCTCTAAATGCAGCTCTCCTGGCATAAGGGTGGAGGCAGCTGAGTTTTTTGGTTATTGTAGCTTTTGTGAATTTAAGCTATTCTACCAGTAGGGATTCGGGTGGAGATGACTAGGCCTCCTTCCAATTTACTTCTTAGCAACATTTCCTTTCATGGAAACAACTGTATCTGTCCCAGTTCTAAAAATCCATTTCCATTGGCACTATAATTCGTGGAATTCTTTCTAGATATTAGCAAAAGCCTGGCTTAGCCTCTTAGGTTTAAGTGTTACTGTGAGAATTTTATTTTCTAAAGCATTTTCATTAGAAGCTAGAAAAAGGACAGGCAACTAAGGCTGCTGGATATATCTTAGTGTGACAATTGTGGGAACCCTTTTAATTTATTTCATAAAGTTCAAGGGTTATTTTAATTCATATTCTAAATTTTAACTATGTTAGGCATTTTTAAAAAGTCTCCCAATTACATAATCTTATTCAAATTTAGCACTTGCTTCCTAAAGTTGGAATCCACCATAATGATACTAAGGTGATCATGAACAAATTGTTTTTATTTTTTAAAAATATTTATTTTATGTAATTGAAAGGCAGAGTGACAGGGACAAGGGGAGAGAGAGAGGGAGAGAGGGAGAAAGAATCTTCTATCTGCTGGGTCACTCCCTAAAATGGCTGCAATGGCCAGGGCTGTGCCAGGCAGAATCCAGGAGTCTGAAACCCCACCTGAGTCTCCCACGTGGGTGGCTGGGGCCTAAGCACCTGAAACAGACAGTCCCCAGAGGTCTTGCCACCCTAGCAGTTGTCAATACTCTATCTTCCCCAGAGGAACCAGACAGTTTATTTTCTACAAAAGGTAAATCAGAAGCTGTCTAGATTTGCAAATCTCTGCCACAGCACTGAGTGGGGCTATTAATGATTAGGTAAAAGTTTACAAACTGAATGGCCCTAAGAAGCCTTATTCTCTCAATAGAATGCTATCAAAATGGATGAATTCTCTGAAAGAATCTGACTGCACAGGAGAAAATATCTAAGACATTGATAATTTGCCAAGGAGATGACTGCTATGGATTGAAGGTATGTCTGCCCCCCAAATACGCTGACATCCGTTATGTAATTACATCTCCTGAGAAGTCACAGGCTGAAGCCCTGACTCCCACTGTGACTGTATTTGCAGAAGGAGCCTCTAAAGGGGTAATTCGGGTTGAATGAGGTTATGAGGATGGGGACCTAAGCTGATCAGGGATGATGTCCTTGTCTCTCTCTCCATGTGTGCACAGAGGAGAGGTCATGTGAGAAGGTGGCCTTCAACAGGCAAGGAAGGGATGGTCTCACCAGGAACCACTGCTGACAGCACCTTGATCTTGCTCTTCCAGCCTCCACGACTGGGAGAATATAATTCCTATTGTTTAAGCCATCGGGTCTGTGGCATTTTGTTATGGCAACCTGAGCAAACTAATACAAAGTCCTAACCCCTGGTAACCTCAGAACGTGAGCTTATTTGGAAACTGGGTCATTGAAGATGCAACTGGTTAAGATGAGGTCATACTAGAGTACTGTGAACCCTTAATCCAAAATGAATCGTGTCCTTATAAGAAGAAAAGAGAATAGAGCCATGGAGACAGGAGCGGAGAACACCATGTGACCGAAGTGCTGGCAACAATCACAAGCTAGAAATAGGCAAAGGAGGAGCCTTAACCGGTTTCAGAGGCAACAGAGCCCTATCGGCATCTTGATTACAGATTTCTAGCCTTCAGAACTTGTGAGACGATCAATTTCTGCTGTTGAAAACCACACAGTTTGGTACATCCTTACATAGCCCTAGGAGCAAATACAATGGTCTAGTCAGATGACCCTACAGTGAAGATAACATTCAAGAAGCCCTTTCATGGGCACAGTACTCCAGTCAGCTTTTCATTGTAACACTCTAATATGAGCACAAGAGAACCATGGATCATCTGGCATTTGAGGAAGTTTTATATGAAACATAGAGGCTGAAACAAAACAAACAAACAAACAAAACTACAAGGAATGACTATGTAGAAAGAAGACTATAATTAGGAAATAAAAAGGTCAACTGAAAATAAAATTGAGGGGGGCTGGCGCTGTAGCACAGCCAGTAAAGCCGCCGCCTGCAGTGCCAGCATCCAACATGGGCACTGGTTCGAGTCCTGGCTGCTCCACTTCCGATCCAGCTCTCTGCTATGGCCTGGGAAAGCAGTAGAAGATGGTCAACATCCTTGGGCCCCTGCACCTGTGTGGGAGACCCGGAGGAAGCTCCTGGCTCCTGGTTTCAGAATGGTAGAGCTCTGGCCATTGCAGCCCTGTGGAGAGTGAACCAGTGGATGGAAGACCTGTCTCTCTCTGTATTTACCTCTCTGTAACTCTACCTTTCAAATAAATAAAGAAAAAAAATCTTTTAAAAAAAGAGGCAATGAGGATCTCTCTGTCTCTCCCTCTCTCTCTGTAACTCTGACTTTCAAATAAATAAATACATCTTAAAAAAAAAGAATATGAAAATAAATACTAAAAGATTCAGACAAAAAGTAGATGGAGAGGTGCCTCCAGAGAATTAGTAATAGGAAGGAAGTGGTGAGGAAACTCTCCTTTTTCTTCTTCTTTCAAGATTTATATTATTGGGGTCACTTGGTTAATCCTCCACCTGCGGCACCGGCATCCCATATGGACGCCGGTTCTAGTCCCAGTTGCTCTTCTTTGAGTCCAGCTCTCTGCTGTGGCCCGGGAGGGCAGTGGAGGATGGCCCAGGTGCTTGGGTCCCTGCACCCTCATGGGAGACCAGGAGGAAGCACCTGGCTCCTGGCTTTGGATCGGCGCAGTTTTGGCTGTAGCAGCCATTTGGGGGGTGAACCAACGGAAGGAAGACCTTTCTCTCTGTCTCTCTCTCTCACTGTCTAAATCTATCTGTCAAATAAAAAAAAAGATTTATTTTATTTATTTTAGGGCAGAGTAAGAGAGAGAAGGAGAAAGAGAGAAGAAGGGACAGGGAAGGGGAGAGAGAGTGGGAGAGGGAGAGAGTTATCTTCCAATCACTGGTTTACTCCTCAAATGGCTGCAATGACCAGGGCTGGGCCAGACTGAAGCAGTAGCTTCATCTGGGTCTCCCACGTGGGTTCAGGAACCCAAGGACTTGGGCCATCTTTCCCTGCTTTTCCAGGTGCATTAGTAGGGAGCTGGATCGAAAGTGGAGCAACCAGGACTCAAACTGGCACCCATATGGGCCGGCATTATAGGCAGTGGCTTTACTCGTTATGCCACAGTGCTGGCCCCACTCTTATTCTTCATAGTAAACCTTGGAAAACTAATTATCTTGTTAAGTCATAAGCAAGTGCGCCTTTGATAAAAACTAAAAAGTACAATGGAATGAAAAATAAACACATAGGCATGTGGCCTGAAAAAACCAATTTTCATTAAGAATCCCACCTTACTCAGTAGGCTAACGTTTTAACTTTCCAAATTATTACATCTCTTAAATCAAATAAATATTGTAACCCAAAATATCCAAAGAGACCTAGAGAACACTCCATGACAATAAAGAAAAATTCTTCAGTGCGTTTTTTCCCTTCTACAATCACCCAAGAAATACCAGACAACTTCAGATTGTACTAATCAGAAGAAACTGTAAAACCGGCATGTGGTATGTTTGTTCATTTTCATATCACCTAAACAGTCAAAGGTTAGGTCACTTTCAAAAACCAAGTCAAGAGAGTTTTAGAGGGCCGTGTCTAGGCCATTTACAGAGCAGTTTCCCAGCGTTTTCCCTGTTCTTTGTTCTTGCACACAGTAAATCTCTGGGCCAAATCTTTGATTTCGATTTTTAACTGCTTTTCACTGCTGTTTTATCCAACATTCTTAAAATAAGAATGCTGGTTTCCTAGAAAAGCTACAGCAATTACACATGACTTGGAAGTAAATACTCTATCTTCAGTCGTGAGATGGTATGAGCTGGGAAAAATGTGCAAAACTGTACTAATTCATCAGTTAGCTTACATTTCAATTACTGCAAGACTGAAAAGTCTTTTAAGTAGGCCATATCAGGCACGCTATACAGGAAATTATATCCTAGGAAAGCTCTATTTTAAAAATAGTCAAAGGAAGAAAGGAAGGTTGCCAAAATACACAGCACTTTCCATTTGTTTTGATTTGAACACAGCATCTGTTTTATCAGGTGCAATCTACCATTTGCAGGCTTAAGGGGAATGGTAGTAGTTAGGGTAGGAAGAAGTAAATTAATTGAAAATGTTTGCTTTCTGAAACTGATTTGGAAGTAGATACCATCAGAATTTAGGTCATAACCAAATACCGTTAAGAAACTGGGCTTGGAGGCAAGTATTCAGACTGGACTGTGTATCTCCTAGCCCAGCAGAATCTAAGTGAAGAAATCAGATCAATCCACTTAAGAAATACATTGCTCTTGTAAGCACAATTTAATATTTGATATACACTTAGAAATCAATCTTCTCTCACCTTCTTAATTTTTTATTCATTCAAAAAATTAAGTATCTATCATGTAATATGTGCTACTCTAGGTATGGGAGTATAATTAACAAAACAACAAAAGTCTTCCCTATGGAGCTTATTCTGGTGCGAGAGACAAACATAAATGCGTGTATGAATAAAGAACACAGTATCAGATAATATAAGAGGATATGAAGATATAACAAGGCAATTTTAAGCAGATTAAACTTATTAAGAAACCACCATATACAAAATAAAGCAAATTTGGATAGGATTAGCATACAGGAAAATTTAATAGGACAGAGTTCTGATAAAACTGTTAGAATCAGTTTAAATAGGATGCACAAGTTTAGGTGAGACTCAATTGCTCTTGACAGGTGGGTGTAAGAGAATAATATTCAAAAAAATTTTTTTGTCAGAGTAAAATTAGATTGGAAATACTTAAAGGACTGTCAAGACTTTAGAGAACTTTGGAAAACCTGTAATTGCATTTTAACCTCTTAGTTCACAGTTCAGAGGCTCACAGTCTTGCCCTAGTATTGATTAAGCTGCCTCAACTGTCCTAACAGAAAAAACACCTATATGGTGTGGCCCACAGAGGTGTATCTTTGATATAACCAGAAGCAAACTCACTGGTTGGCTGTGAAACCAGTTGCAAATTTTGGGGAAGCTAGGACCCTCAATTACATTTCTAAAGGTAGCATGGTGAAATAGAATAAAGCATTAGAGAATTTTCCGAACTGGTGGCTATCCTGCATTTATGACTCATGTGACTATGAGAAGATTAAAACACTTCTCTGAGCCTGTAACACTGGAATATTTTCCATGTCTACTTTATAGGGTGCAGTAAGGATCAGCATAGTATTATTGGGTTAGGCAGGGTAACGTGTCCTTTTCCTGCAAATGTCTCGCCTTAATCTCTGGAAACTGTAAATATAAGTGTGATAGACAAGATAAAGCGGAAATCAGGCTGAAGATGGAATTCAGGGTGCAAATCAGCAAACCTTAAAATTGGGAGATTCGGGGCTGACATTGTGGCACAGTGGGTTAAGCTGCTGCCTGCGACTCTGGCATCCGATGAGTGTTGGTTCAGATCCTGGCTGCTACACTCCTGATCCAGCTCTCTGTTAACACACCTGGAAAAGCAGCAGAAGATGGCCCAAGTGTTTGGGTGCTTGTCACCCACAAGAGAAACCTGGATGGAGTTCCAGGCTCTTGACTGGGCCCCTGCTGTTGGGCCATTTGGAGAGTGAACCAGCAGATGAAAGATCTCTCTCTCTCTCTCTCTCTCTCTCTCTCCTTCTCTCTCCTTCTCTCTCCTTCTCTCTCTGTAACTTTGTCTTTCAAATCAATCAATCAATCTTTAATTTAAAAAATTAGAAGATTACCTGAGGTTAATGAAGTTGACCCAATGGGATCACAAGGTACCTTGTTAAGTGGAAGAGAGAGGCAGAAAAGAGAGACTCAGAAAGCTGGCAGCATGAAAGGTCTCCGCCTAATGCTGCTGCTCTGCCGATGAAGGAATACAACCGGCAGCCAGGCGAAGTGGGCAGCCAGTAGGAGCGGAAAAGGCAAGGAAACAGATTTTTCCTGAGAGCCTCCAGAAGAAACGCTGCCCTGTGGGTCCACTTTAGATTGCTGACATCGAGGACTGTACCAGAGCAAATTTATGTCGCTTTAAGCCAATTAGAATGTGGTAATTTGTTAGAGCAGCAATTGGAAACAATAGTATGCAAAAATATTTTGAAACTGGAAGGAAATTATGTCAGATAGTATTATTCTAAGGTGACATCTCAAGCCTGTCTCTTCAGCAGCTTAATAGAAGACAATATGGTTACTGGGAGTTCTTCAATTTTTTTTTTTTTTTTTTTAATTTGAAAGGCAGAGTTGCAGAGACAGAGGGAGAGACAGAGAGAGGTCTTCCATCTGCCGGTTCACTCCTTAAATGGCCTCAACAGCTAGGGTTGGGCCAGGCTGAAGCCAGGAGTCGGAAGCTTCTTCTAGGTCTCCCACATGGGTGCAGGGGCCCAAACACTTGGGCCGTCTTCCATTGCTTGTACAGGCACATTGGAAGGGAGCTGGACTGGAAGTTTAGCAGCCAGGACTAGAACCGGTGCCCATAGGGGAAGCTGGAGCCGTGAGCAGAGGATTATCCCGCTATGCCACAATGCCGGTCCCTGGGAGGTCTTCAGTGTTATACAGCATTAAGGCAGACACTTACCCTTCCTGTTCCAGTACCTAACCATTTTGCTTTTAGCACTCATTTTATTTAAGAGGCAGAGTTGATTAATATATAATTATCAAACCAGCCACCTGCCTTTCTCCTTCCCTAGTTTTTCTTCAATTACTCATTCTGAGTAGCACAGCAGAGTTATGTACAGATAACTCATACTTTGTTAAAAAAAAGTGCATATCTAAATACACACACATATACACGTACATGTATATATCAACACATATCAACTTAGTTTTCTCATCAGTTCAAATAAGAATGTTAATTACTTTTCTCTCATAGGTTAAATTATCTTTTTTTTTTTAAATTTATTTATTTAGTTGAAAGAGTTACAGAGGGACAGAGGGAGAGAGAGAGAGATCATTCATGTGCTCGTTCACTCCCCAGATGACCACAATGACCAGGGTTGGGTCAGGCCAAAGCCAGAAGCCAAGAGCCAATTCCGGGTCTCCCATATAGGTCCAGGGGCCCAAGCACTTGGGCCATCTTCTGCTGCTTTCCCAGCAGCATTAGCAGGGAGCTGGATTGGAAGTGGAGCAGCCGGCACCCATATGGATGCTGGCACTGCAGACGGCAGCTTAACCTTCTGCACCACAGCACCTGCTCCTTGGTTAAATTATCTTTAATTTATGAAGCAGAATTAAAGTTTCAGAGTTACATTAACCCAAATTTTATAAAATAATCTAGTAATAAAAATCTAAGTGTTGTATTAGGGACTAAAACACACAAACTCATATTTTTAAGTTTTTAAAAATTAACAAAATTAAATGGAAGCATAGCAATAAATGGACTGATATTTTAATAAATGCTATTACACCAGTACCTACATAACATCTTTCCTGCTTTATATTTTAGCATTTGTATACATAAGAGGTCTATTTCTCTTTATTATAATTTATTTAATATCTTTATATTTCTTACTAGTATCTTTTATTTTGGGGGATGGTATTTAGTTACCCTGGGTCTCTGGGATGAACGCAAAGTTAGAGACATATCACCCTGCCTACAACCACACATTTAATTTAATTAGATTCAGCAGCAGAGTGTTTTCACATTTATTATACACTAGGCAGTAGTATACTTCTCATGTCATATTTTCACAGTTTGGAAATGATAAACAATTCTTACTTTATCTTTCAAAAGAGAATTTCAGTGAAGTTAAAACATTGCCCTATGGGGCAGAGTGTTGTCTAGGGAATTGTATAATGCTATGAATTGTTACTGTGTTACTGCTTTAAGTTAAAAAATTGACAGTAATTTCATCTCTACTGAATCTAGGATTAAAAAATTAGGGTTGTATTTCATGGTTCTGAATTTAAAAAAAATTTTTTTATGTTATAAACATATTGATCTATGACACTGGGGATACAAAACACAACCAAACTGGTCTTTTATCATATAGGCAGTTTGAGAAGCACTGTTAACAGAAGAGAAGGACTGAAGGACTGGCTTCTAAAAATGAAAGCATGCCAGTTTTATAACCAATACTTGAAGTATTTATTGTAGCACATATTAAAATATTTCCTTTCAAGCTATTTATGAAATGACTTTAAGCTACTAGGACTTAATGTGGTTCCATCTCTTAGGACTATTTCACCAACTGTAGATTCATGACATACATATAATAAAAGAACAAATATTTCAGTGCTCAACTAAGTAACCTCTATCTCTGGTAGATAAATCCCATCATTCTAATTGATGTATAAATATTCATTTCAAAAATTAGCTTTACATAAAAGAAAAAATGACTGGAAGGCTCAAAAAATTAGTTATAATTCAATCTCTCCCTCCACCTCCTAAAACTCTAAAAACACAGAATAAACAATCATGATCTGATCTCTGGTCACTTAATGACAAGACTACCATCCAAGATCTGTGACAAAGAACCATGGCTAAATACCTAAGAAGACTAAAAAATAAGTACTCAAATCCTTGCCCATGAATGTTTGTCGTGGCACTATTCATAATAGCCAAGAGGTAACAACAATTCAAATGTCTACCAACAGGAAAATAGATAAACAAAATGTGGTACATCTGTACAATACAATGGAACATTACTCATTCATAAAGAGGAAAGCAACACTGATACCTGCTAAAACACAGAGGAACCTTGAAAACACATTAAATGAAAAAAGGCAGACACAGAAAGGTCACACACTACATGATTCCAGTGATATGAAATATCCAGAATAGGGAAGTCCACACAAACAGAAAGCAGATTTGTAGCGGTCTATAGCTTGGGGGAGGGGAGGATGGGGGTAACTGATCAATGGCAAAGGGTTTTATTTTGGAGTGATGGAAACATTTTGGAACTAGAAAGCTGTAGTGTTTGATAATATTATGAAGGTACTAAACGTTGGTTTGAATGGTTAATTTTGTATTGTGTGAATGTCACCTGAATGTTTAAAGAGACATAATTACTGACATGCATTTATCTCAGTACCGACTGCTTCTTCTTCTGATTAACAATCAATAACACATGCTTTTGTTATGCTCTGAAAATTTGCTCCATCGAAAATAATATATTATGTCAGGATTTATAGGAGGGGAAGGTCATTTTCTATGAAAAGCTATGGATAAAACTGGGAATATAGAGCACTTTCAGAAATAAACAACTAGTGGAAGTAACATAATAGAGATTGTGGAACAGAAAAGTTAAAGAGAAGAAACTGAGGACTCAAAACAAGATCATTACAAATAGTCTGAATCAAGAAGAAAAATATTATAACTGTTAGTAGTGAGAGGGTATCAGCACATTTAAATCAATTAGAATTGAATAAAGAAAAAGGCCTTTCTTTTTCTTCTTTGGGGTCAGAGAGATATATTCTTAACATATCCGTAAATTTATAAGGCTAAAGAAACCCCACAAACTACTCACCACCTTCAAAGTCAAAGAAACAAAAAATTCCCCACCCCTTATTTTACTGGAATTTATAGACTAAATGAAGAACTATCCAATAATTCATCCTGGGAACCACACACTTCTTCAGATGTTAAAGATGGTTTTTAAAAAAGAAAAATTTCATTGCTTCATATTTATGTAACATTTTAACCTAAAATATTATTAGCATGTATCACTGATACATTAAACTAGAATTAATCATTCAAAAAACTATACTTACATATTCCTTCACGTTCTTTGTTTTCACAGTTTTGTATGAATAATATGCAGGATAAAGCATTCCAAACACCAGCCTAAAAGTAAAAAGTATGAGAAGACTAATCAACACAACAGTAAAAGAGCTCATGAAAACTTAACCCAATGGAAACAGAATATTTCTAAGTGCAAATCTGTGTATAAACTAACCTACTCAGAAAAGCAACATCAAAATACATTTTTAAAAGTTTTCAATATTACTTATTTTTAAAAGATCTATTTAGTTATTTGAAAGAGGTAAAGAGAGAGAGACAAAAAGAGAGAAAAGACAGAGAGGGAGATGTTCTACCTGCTGGTTCACTCTCCAAATGCTGTCAACAGCTGGGGTTGGGCCAGGCTGAGGCCAGAAGCAAGGAAGTACACCTGGGTCTCCTATGAGGGTGGCAGCTGCCCAAGTTCTTCACCCATAATCTGCTGCCTTTCAGGGGTACTAGTAAGAAGCTGGATCAAAAGCAGAGCAGCAGGGACAATACAGATGTTCCAAGCCGTGACTTAACCTGCTGCCACAATCCTTGTTCCACAGTATTTTAGATAGCAGTTTCAGGGAAATAAAAGATTTTTTTTGAAAAATTAACATACAAATCCCTTTTGCTTATCACAAAAAATTCTTAGAAGAACACTTGGTAGGGTCAGTGCTATGGTGTAGCAGGTTAAACTGCTGACTACAGCACAAGCATTCCATAGGGGCACCAACTGGGGTTCCAGTCCTGGCTGCTCCACTTCTGATCCAGCTCCTTGCTAGTGTGCCTGGGAAAGCAGCGGGGAAAGTCTTTGGACCCCTACACACACATGGGAGACCTGGATGAAGCTCCTGGCTCCTGGCTTCACCCCAGCCATTGTGGCCATTTGGGGAGTGAAGCAGGGATGAAAGATCTCTTTCTCTCTACCTTCCCTTTGTGACCCTGACTTTCAAATGAGCAAATAAATCTTTTTTTTTTTTTTAAGAAAGAGATAAGTTTACAAAAATATTATTCCATTATTCTTTTTTTAAGAGATTTTATTTATTTGAGAGGCAGAGTTACTGAGAGAGGGAGAGACAGAGAGGTTTTCCATCTAGCAGTTCACTCCCCAAATGACCACAATGGCCAGACCTGGGGCGATCAGAAGCCAGGAACCAGGAGCTTCTTATGGGTCTCCCACATGAGGGCAGGGGCCCACTCATTTGGGCCATCTTCCACTGCTTCCCCACACCATAAGCAGAGAGCTGGATTGGAGAGAAGCACCAGTACATGAATGGGCACCCATATGGAATACTGGCGCTGCAGGCAGAGACTTAGCCTATCTCTGACATATCTTAATGTCTTCCAAAAATAATTTTCTCACATATAGTAAGGATCTGGTGCTTATGGATACTATATATAAGTTCTTTGTGTTTTTTTTTTTTTTCAACCTCTGTATTGAATCGAAAAAAATCAGGGGCTGGCGCTATGGCGTAGCAAGTAAAGCCACTGCCTGTAGTGTTGGCATCTCATATGGATGCCGGTTTGAGTCCCGGCTGCTCTACTTCCAATCTAGCTCTCCGCTTGGCCTGGGAAAGCAGTGGAGGATGGCCCAATTTCTTGGGCCCCTGCACCCATATGAGAGACCCAGAGGAAGCACCTGGACCCTGGTTTTGGATCTGGGCTGCCGGCCATTGTGGCTATCTGGGGAGTGAACCAGCAGGTAGAAGACCTCTCTCTGCCTCTGCCTCTTTGTAACTTTGCCTTTCAAATAAGTAAATTAAAAAATCAATCAAACAGAATATGTTTAACACCTCTCTCATCAGAGTAGTAAAAATAATATGTTCCATTTGAAACATGGGAAAGATTAAATATCTTAATGAATAGTGGGGCAATCTTTAATAACTGTCACCATTAATATTATAATTTATTATTGTGCCAATGTGAATATTATTGAATTTATTACTAACATTTTTAAGGGATTTTCTCTCCCGCCTCCCTTTTGGGTTATTTTCTTTAACTCTAGGGTCTAAGTATGGATGTTTGCAACCTGGGAGGCCAGGCAGAAAGCCAAAGCATGAGCACAGTGTAGAAAATGAAATAAAGTTTATTTTAGAAGGCCACCTGTAAGATAAACTTAGGATTTATAAAGGGAATATTTGCTACAAAAAACCCTCACCTATAAATTTGATTATTATTTCAGTTATAGAGGCAGGAAGAGTTACTCACTTCCTCTTTTGCCTAAAAAACGAGAACTTTGCCAAAATACTCAAGATACCCTTCGTCTCCCCTCAGCTGAAGTTTCCTTTTGAAATGAATGAACACTGGTTATGTTATTAAATGATACATTTAAAAATTAAATTATTTTTCTAAAATCAGAGTGACAGAAGACAGATGTACCAGGCTTCTTAGGATGAATTCATTACAATTGATAATCTTAAATAACAGCAACACAAAAATGCAGCACTTATGATTCAGTTTCCACTAGAGACCCCTGAGACCAGTGACATTCATGTAAGATAGCCTGGAGAAAGGACGGCCAACGTGCAGAGGTTCCTCTGCTAGTCCCTGTTCCTGTGACTAGACAGAGATTGCTAGTCATTCACTGTGCTCATTTCTCAGGACCCCGGTCTCAGAATCCTTGTCAATGTGGCACCATACCTCACATTAACAGGATAGGAGCTAGCAGACCTGCCACATTTTGCCAGTCTTATTCTGAATCTTTATTCCCTAGGTAGTGTTATCCTAACTTTGGATCAAGCTTGACCACCAGGTTATATTCCCCAACTATTCTATCTATCTTCTTTGGGAGAAAGATCATACTACATTCTTGATTTTCCCTGAAGAATATTCTAAAAACCTGCTGTATGAAACCAAGTACTACAGGGAGAGTGTTAGGGGCTATTTTTGTTATATTAGTAGTATCCCTATAGTGTCTGAAACACTTACAATGCAATGCTTAGTTTTCTTTCAGAAAATGATGCCGTTCCTTCTATCTGATTAGAATTATATTATTCCTTTTTAAATTTTTCATGGAAATGCAGACTCAAATCTGTTGTTCAACTGTATTAACTATGGTGGCCCTCTGGCATGTCTTATTCACCAAACTTTGATTTTTTTTGATTGCTACTTTTTATCTCAATTTTCTTCATTTATTTATTTATTTTATTTTATTTTTTTGACAGGCAGAGTGGACAGTGAGAGAGAGAGACAGAGAGAGAAAGGTCTTCCTTTTGCCGTTGGTTCACCCTCCAATGGCCGCCGCTGCAGCCAGCGCACCGCGCTGATCCGATGGCAGGAGCCAGGATCCAGGTGCTTTTTCCTGGTCTCCCATGGGGTGCAGGGCCCAAGCACCTGGGCCATCCTCCACTGCACTCCCTGGCCATAGCAGAGAGCTGGCCTGGAAGAGAGGCAACCGGGACAGAATCCGGTGCCCCAACCGGGACTAGAACTCGGTGTGCCGGCGCCGCAAGGTGGAGGATTAGCCTATTGAGCCACGGCGCCGGCTCATTTATTTATATTTTAACAAATCCATTTGGTAAACGGATTTTGAAAGAACATACAGAACATACATGGTTAAAATGTTAAGTATAATTCAGCACAAAATTCATCTCCAAAGTGCCAGGCAACTACAGTGGGCCCTCAACCTAGCCACACATCAAAATCACCTGGAGAGCTGCTTCTTTAAAACCACTATCATTGTTATTCATAAATTTAGTATCATTAACTTAAATGAGATAATAAAGCAGGATATGCATAAAAGTCTTCTTCCATTTTGAAATGACCTGTTTCTCCAAAGATATGCATAGAAACAGTTTCTTGGCTGTCCTTGTAAGGACATAAATACATATGAAGTATATTAAAAACAGACATTAAAACTCAAAAACTTGGCCAGCGCCACAGCTCACTAGGCTAATCCTCCACCTGTGGCGCTGGCATCCTGGGTTCTAGTCCCTGTCGGGGCACTGGATTCTGTCCCGGTTGCTGCTCTTTCAGTCCAGCTCTCTGCTGTGGCCCGGGAGCGCAGTGGAGGATGGCCCAAGTGCTAGGGCCCTGTACCTGCATGGAAGACCAGGAGGAAGCACCTGGCTCCTGGCTTCGGATTGGTGCAGCGCGCTGGCTGTAGCGGCCATTTGGTGGGTGAACCAACGGAAAGGAAGACCTTTCTCTCTGTCTCTCTCACTGTCTAACTCTGCCTGTCAAAACAAAACAAAACAAAACACCTCAAAAACTCATCCTTATTAGTAACAATAGTACTTCTATTTTATTCCTAATTATTTATTTTCCCTTCAAGTTATGTACCTTCATTCTTCTCTGTATGGTAGAAATACTAATTGTGCTGTGAGTATCTCTTCCTAGCTCCACAGTTAGTGAGGTCACATTTGCGGCTTGAAATGGACCATTGTAGGGAGCATTTTACATTATGGAAAGCAGCAAATGATATGACTCAGTGCCCTTTCCCTCAATTGTTAACCATTACCAGCATACTACTGCCTGCATGTGCTTTAGCCAAGGGAAACTTATAGCATGTTTCTATCAGGAGAACAATGAAACAGTATATGTAGGGGACATCACGGAATGAATTGAAATCAAAAGGCAGCTCATCTAACAATATTTTAAAAAGGCTTCCCACAAGATTAAGAAAAGAGAAGGAGGGCAAAACATTCTGCCATTTATTATAGCTCACTCTAATTCTGTATAATATTAGTTCTCCAATATTAGTATAGATTATAGTGAATTTTAAAATAGAATCACAATAAGGAACCAAATAAGGAATTCTAGAAATAATGTACTTTAACATAGGTTTTCCAGATTGTGTCTTTCAAAGTAGTATTCCTCCCCCAAAGGAAGCCTGTTTTAGGAAGTTCATAAATAAAAGAGATAATGCAATTAATAGTTGCCAGAAATAATTCAATTTCAGTGGTTTTAGAATTATCTGAGAAATTCTAACCCTTCAGAATTATTTGAAAAGCATCCCTATAATTGACTCAGTAGTTCCCAGATCTGTTTGAGTATAATAATCAACTGGGAATGAATATCATTGAAAGTAGGGCCCAAGAATCTGAATTTCTAAATTTTGTTTCTTGAACTATCTGAAGGGTGAAAATATGCTTACTCAATATGCTGTCAGTATGGTGAGCTGGTTTTGGTCTAACTGGACTTTTAAAAGTAATGTGAAAGTGACTACAGGTTATCTTGACTTTGGCCAAATTCCACATGAAAGAGATCATTATAAAGCAAAAGAGAAGCAATTATATAAACCAAAATGACAACAACAATTTAATAAACCTTTGAAAATAATCTATTTGTGCCAAATCAAATGATTCCGAGTAGTACAAAGTTTAGTGGTAGCAGTATTGTCCCTGTGATAAAACTTCCTCTGTGGGTCATTTTGCTGCTGTGTAAGCAGCAAGAGTTCATGCATCAGTGCCAAAATAATATATATGTGTTGTTGTATGCAAATTTTAAGAAAAAGACATTTCTTCTAAAAATCCCTGCTAGTAGAGAACTCCCATTTATTGAAATAACGGTTAAGTGCCCACAACCTCATGGAAAAACATGAAAATTATATATAAGAAGAAAAGGACAAACACATGGGAAAAAAAAACTCAAATTCTGAATTAAAACCACCAAGGAGAGAAAAAGACAATAAATTCCCCTCTGAAAGACTATGTACATGTTTTTAATAATAGTAATCAAGAGCTATGAAGCTTGGCATTTTCGTGTTCTTGGAGCTAAACTTCTAATTTTACTCCAGAGCTTCTAATTTCTGCTCTAAAAGGAAAGCTAAAGATAAAACTAGGGGAAAAAAAAAAAACCCACAGCAAATAAACTCGAACTTCTTCATCCCTCAATTCCTTGTTCCGAGCCACAACCCCACTCCCACCACAACGGCCTACTATGTGGTAAACCACAACCAAAAACATGTTTAGAAAAAATGCTGAACTCAGTACAGAGTACACTACAGAACCAAGGTCTACAAAACCCTTGAAGCAGTCAAGTAGAGTTAACTTAGCAGCCTGTGGGCAGAGCTCCACAGAGTGGCTCACAGAGCTGAAGGAGGAAGGTCTTTTCACAGTCAACAACATTCCAGTGTACCCACTGCAATTTTCCATTCTGATGGTCAATACAAATAAATTTGTAGGTGGGGTAGGCATTATTGTTGTGTTTCTATAGATGATAAAAATAAGGTGCAGAGGATTCTGCAAATTAGGCATTGAGCAAAAGTTGAAGCCAAAACACAAACACAAGAAACAATAAAATTTTTAATTTCAAAATAAAAATAAGGTGCAGAGAATTTTGCAAATTAGGCATTGAGCAAAAGTTGAAGCCAAAACACAAACACAAGAAACAATAAAATTTTTAATTTCAAGACCTGTGCAGTACTTCCTCTGTATCAAAAATAAAACTCAAACAATAAGACCATGTACTTCATACAATGTCAAGCTCATAGCAGATCCCCAATATTAGTAGTTTAATGAAATCAACATTGAGAAGTTATCTAAGTAATTGTACTTGTGACCCACCAATATGCTCTCATATATAAATAGATGAGACATACCTTTGGAGCTATACACTAAGTCTACAAAGGGAAACATTCATATCTATAATCAACATTCATCACATTCTCCAGTTCCTATCCAACTGGTTAGGTAGCTGCTGTACGGAGGAGTTAAGAATTACTTGTAGCATCTGACCAATTCCTGACTCCTGAGTAATTCGTAACTCAGAGGAACTATTTATTTTATTTAGCCCCTTAAGCACAGAATTTGTAAAACCTGAACTTAACATTAGCTCCACTGACAAAAAGATAAGTTGAGAGTTTAGCTGTAACCTACTTTTTTTTTTTTAAGGCTTCAGGTGAAAAAAATCACACACCAACCAACTTTGAAATCATTGAGAAAATTTCCTCTCCTAAAATACATCAATGTACACAAATCAAAGGAAAGCCATACTCATGGATTTTACCTTATTTTGGGCAATTTGCTCAGTGCTACATGACCACAAAGTAAACGACCTTGAACTGAACTCAGATCTAAATTTTCTGCCATGCTGTCCTGCAGAATGTTCATACGCACTGTTTAGCATAAAGTTCAGCCTACTACCGTCACCTCCCACATGAGCACTGCAACTCTGTACCAGGCACCATCAAATCTGAAGTGAAGTGAATTATTTTGCTTTCATAGAATGTTTCAGTTCTTCTCCATCACACAGAAGCGACTCTCACCAATGAAGACTACAAGCCAGGTGCTGTTTTCTGTAACGACGGCTGCATCAGGGAACTCATCACTGCTTTTTCATTCAAGCTTCATTTGTGATGATTTGTGAATCAGAAACATTCTGTTTTCATACTTCTTAAAACACTTCCTTCTTTTCTTCTACTCAAATCATTGTAGTACTTTCAGTATCTCAAACTCAGTAATATTTTCCCATGCCACTCCCTGTACTACAACAATCTCTGTTAAGAGTCCTCCCTTCTCTCACACGTTCCCTGAATTTACTATCTTTCATTAGAGAAGTCTAAGGAGGGTTTGGTCAGTTTATTTTGTAGAGCAAACAACAATACCAGAAGTGACATTACAAAAATAACAACCAGAACATAAGACATTGTAAAAGCATTAAAAATCTTTAGAGGGGCCTGCATTGTAGTGTAGCTGGTAAAGCGGCACTGGTTCGAGTCCCAGCTGCTCCACTTCCAATCCAGCTCCCTGCTATTGTGCCTGGGAACACAGTGGAGTTTGGCCCAAGTGCTTGGGCCCTTGCCACTGGAAGAAGCTCCTGGCTCCTGGCTTCAGCCTTGCTCAGCCTTGGTTGTTGCAGCCATTTGGGGAGTGAACAAGTAGATGGAAGATATCTGTCTCTTCATCTCTTTACTTCTGCCTTTCAAACAGAAATAAATAAGTCTTTTAAAAAAATAAATAAAAATGAAAACCTTTAAAAACTTGAGAGGCCAAGAGCTCTGATCCTTTTAATTCTCTAAATGCCCACAACGGCCAAGGCAGGGCTGGGCACATCTGGGGATGGGGCCAAAAGCCAGGAAAATAATCTTAAGGGGAGGCACTCAATTACTTTGGCCATCACTGCTGCTTCCCCAGGGTCTGTTTTGGTAGGAGGATGGAGTCAGGAGCTGGAGCCAGGAATCCAACCCAGGTACTGTGAGGTGGGACACTGACGTGTTAACTGCCAGACAACTGCTCACCAAAAAAGCACTTAAAAACATTCTGCATGTTCTATTGAAATAGCTAACTGACAGAGGTCGTGTCTCACTACTTCTTCAGTACAAGAAAATCAGAGAAGGCTGGCACCGCGGCTCACTAGCCTAATCTTCCACCTGGGGTGCTGGCACCCCAGGTTCTAGTCCCGGTCGGGACGCCGGATTCTGTCCCGGTTGCCCCTCTTCCAGGCCAGCTCTCTGCTATGGCCCGGGAGTGCAGCAGAGGATGGCCCAAGTACTTGGGCCCTGCACCCACATGGGAGACCAGGAGAAGCACCTGGCTCCTGGTTTTGGATCAGCGCGATGCGCTGGTCGCACCGCGCCGGCCGCAGCGGCCATTGGAGGGTGAACCAACGGCAAAAGGAAGACCTTTCTCTCTGTCTCTCTCTCTCACTGTCCACTCTGCCTGTCAAAAAAAATAATAATAATAATAATCAGAGAAGTGGGAACTTTACTTCTATCTTGGACAATTTAACAGGAAGAAACAAACATGCAACAAGAACTATACCACCACCTAATTTAATTGTGACTTCCATAATTACAGCACAAAACCGGCCTGCTTGCTGGCTGGCATTACCAAGGCCCCTGTCTCTTATAAAACGTTGCTCATTATTTCATGAAAGGCAGTTCTGGATGGCCATACTGCCACTCTGGAGAAATGCTACCGTTTTCCCGAATACTGACTTTGCTACTTTCCCCTCCATTGAAGTGATTGAAGGGCAATTCCTCATCACGAGGACAGACTAAAGAGAGAAGACAAATAAAAGCAATGTTCCTTGATTGGGTTCTATATCAAAAACAACAGTACAGCTACCGAAGGTATTATTTGGGCAACCTGGGCAGTTAGATATGACCTATATTTTAGGTGTTGATGTTTTATCAGTGCTAAACTTGTTAGGTGATATTAATCTGTGGTTACATAAAAGAATGGTTAGGAGATACAATAATTAGGACTGCAATGTAATAATGTCTACAACTATTTTAAAATAAAATTTCAGTTTTTTAACAGCTTTAGTTTTTCAAAATAATTTACAGATTTACAGAAAAAGAGCAAATAGTTTTCATAGACTCCACATTCAGTTTCTCCTATTACTAACATTTTACGTGGGTATGGTACATTCTTCACAATTAATGAAGCAATAACAATACATTAGTATTAAAGATCATCTTTAACTCAGATTTTGCTTGGATTTAAATAGTATCTTGTTTCTCTTCTGGGATCCCATCCACTTATATGACATTAAATCATCCTATCTCCCCAGGTGCCTCAGAAAATTTATCAAGCCTTTCATATTTTGACAGTATTTAGGAGTGCTAGTCAAGTTTTTTTGTTGTTGTTTGTTTTTAGAATGTCCCTCAGTTAGGATTTGTCTGATGTTTTTCTCATGGTTAGATTCAGGACACGGGTTTCTTTTCTTTCTTTTGAAAAAGACTTATTTACTTGAAAAGCAGAGAGATAGAAAGGCAAATTGGGATGGGGGAGAGGGAGAAGGAGAGGGAGAGAGAGATCGAGATCTTCTGTCCAGGTCCCCCTGGGTCACTCCCCAAATGCCTGCATGGCTGGGGCTGGGCCAGGCTGAGGTGAGGAGCCAGGAGTTCCATCCAGGTCTCCCATGTGGGTGGAAGAAACTAGTATTTGGGCCAGCATGTTCTGCATTCCCAGGTGTATTAACACGAAGCGAGAATGGAAGTGGAATAGCCAGGACTTAAACCAGCATTCCAATATGGGATACGGATGTCCCAAGTGGCAGCGTAACCTGTTGGGCCACAATGGCCATTCCAGAACTTGGGTTTTTGGGAGGAATATCAAAAAAAATGATGTGCCATTTTCAATACATATCAAGGGTACATACTGTCCGTATAACTTAAGACTGCTAATGTTAACCTTCCTTACCTGGCTGAGGTAGCATGTGTCAGATAAAGTTACCAGCACTTCTAGCTTTCCACACCACACTTTTGGGAAGGAGGTCGCTATGTACAGACAATGCTTAAGGACTGGGGAGTTACACTCTATTTCCCTAAGGATAGAGTACCTGCATATATTATTCGGATTTCTTCTGCATGAAAGTTTTATCTATTTTCCTCTACTTATTTATTTATTTAATCATTTATTTAAATCAGTATGGACTTATGGATATTTACTTTACACTTTGGGTTATACTTCAATACTATTTTATTTTGTTGTACAAACTGTTCCAGACTTGCTCACTGGGATCTCTGTCAGCAGGCTCCTGTGTCCCTTTCACATACGTCCATCACTGTTTTTATTCTGTTCTGGGTGCTTTGTTAGCCTTTCTGGCACTACAGGATGCTCCAGGCCCATCTTCCTGCCCCACTCCTAGAATCAGCCATCTCTCTAAGGAGCCTTGGTTCTTTCTATTAAGAATGTTATTTGAAGTGTGTAAATCTAGCTTTATTTTGGGGGCACATGGACATCTAATCATTGTAGCACTGTTTGCTGAAGCAGCTTACTTTAAAATGTTTCAGTAAAACCAGTAACAAAAGGTGTAGCTGTTGCAGAATACACAGACACACAGAAAAAGTATAAAGCAATTGCAGCAAACTGTTAATCAGGTGATTGAACATGAAAAATAAATGGACCTTAGTTACACTTTTTCAACATTTCTTAGCTTTAAACTATTTCAACAAAAATCTGTGAGCCACTTTTACAAAAAAGTAAAGTACATTCTCAAAGTTTCTTTATTAAATTCATTGTTTCTCAAAAGGTTAAGTTTCAGCTATCTGAAATATTATAATTATGGAGAAAACTCAACCATCCAACAACTGGATTCACAAACCACTATATTCTAGAGAAAGTGAAAAAAAAAAAGTCACAGTAGCAAATAAAGACATAAAAATATTAGAAAAATTTTATTAGAAAATTCCTACTATAATTGTGGATTCAGCTATTTTTCCTCAAAGTGAAGTTGGCTTTGTTTTAAATATTTTTCAGAGATATTAAGTGCATATAAGTTAGAATTAATACACCTTCCTGATCAATTGAACTCTTTTGCATTATGGGTTAACCATCTGTATCTCTATTAATGCTTTCTGTCATAAATTTGTTGGGTCTGGCACTGTGGTGTAGCAGGTGACAGCTACTGCCTATGATGCCAGCATCCCATATGGGTGCTTGGTTCGATTCCCAGCTGCTCCACTTCTGATCCAGCTCCCTGCTAATGTACCTGGGAAAGCCATGGAAGATGACCCAAGTACTTGGGCCACTGCACTCACATGGGAGACTTGGATGAAGATCCTGGTTCCTGGCTTCAGTCTGGTTCAGCCCTGGCAGTTGTAGCCATTTGGGGGGTGAACCAGGAGATGGAATATCTGTCTCTTTTTCTCTGCAACTCTGTCTTTCTAAAATAAATAAATCTTAAAAAAAAGTTTGTTTAGTGCCACTTATATTTATTGTAATTTCTCTATATATTGATTTCTACCCAACATTCTTTGCTTCCTATTTTTCTCACCTATTCCCTGCCTCCCTTTCTTTCTCTCCTGCCTTCTATAGAATGAATGAGACAAAGTTCTTCTGTTATTTAGTTTCCAGCTTTATGCTATCAGATTGTCTATACTAAGTCAGGGCTCAATGTTTTTCCTCAACAACATGCTCATGGAACAAGAAAATCCAAAAAATTAAGGTCATTATGGTTTTTAGGAAATGCCCTTAGATGAAACTTAGTTTTAGTGCTTACTTTACATGTTGAGCTATTGGCTTGTGGGCAATCTATATGTTTTAATTAGCTCACTAATCATCAACAAAACAAAATCTCAAAAGTAATTTACTTTTAAGAGGCAATCACTATTAAATATTTTCCTAACAATAGAAAATTCCTTACATAATATGTATTGATTTTAAAGTTTCTGAATGATCATGCTGCCAATTTGCATTTACTTTTCACTTTATTTATAAGAATACTAATAGTCTAGATGGCTAGAGCCAGGGGCCCAGAACTCATTCTGGGTCTCCTACAGGGCTGGCAGTGACCAATGACAGGAGCCATCACTGTGCCTCCAGGGTTGCCCATTAGCAGGAAGCTAGAATGGGAAACAGAATCTTGAATCCAGGCACTGTGATGCGGGAAGCAAAGGTCCCAACTGATGATTTAACTGCTAGGCCAGATCCACCCCTCACAGTTACATTATATCCATCAGACTACCAACAGTGTTCTTTATATTTAAAATTTCAGAGGTTTTGTTCTGAAGAAGGACAATCAGGGAAATCCGTAAGAAGGAAAGAAGTCAGCCTGTTATGAGCTACATCTGCAACTGAAGGAAATAAAATGAAGATATGGAAGTTCCTTATATCTGATATTCATTATGTAAATATTGTCTAACCCACTGATTATGTGTGAGAATGCCTAACATTTTTTGATGGTGAGACAGGTAATCTCAGAACAGTAATTTCATGATCAAGAATAGGTGTTTTTTTTTTTTTCTTTAAATGTTAAAACCATTCAATTTTTAGGTCAAACTTGAAAAATCTCAATGTCTTTTCAATCAATGCTAAGCATTTAATAGCACAAAATAAAAGCCCAAAAAGCCTAATCCATTCCCCTAAGATATATAAAGAGGATAGAAATGTGGTTCAGGATTACATAATGTTGCCACCCACTCCAGAAACAGAGATGAGTGCTTAGCAACAGTGAAGGGTCATCTCAGGAGAGGGCTGATTGCTTATTGGAGCATTCTAAACACAGATGCTTTTCCATCCTTACCACTTCCAGGCCCTGCTAAACACATGCTGGTTACCTTGGAACCCAGTGCCCTCTCATGAAAATCTTCCTCCTATGACAGTCAATGATGGACACTCTGGGAAACCTCTTTAGGAAACACAATTGGGAAAGCTTTAGGAAATACAAGTAAATGAAGAAAAAAAGAAAGTCAAAATAAATTTCAGAATGCTACAAGACAATATGAATTACGTACTGAATAGTCTCTTTGTTCTTATTGTCCAGTGAGATTTGCTTTAAAATACAAAACGTTTTCTTGGTGGTATTTTTCTGACATAATTGCTTGTACCATGGATTTGAGCAGCAAGACTGAAGCTTATAACCTGTAAGAAAGAGATTATGTGTGTATGTGCCTAATATTCGATGTTTAGGGTTGAGAATGCTTTTTAAAATAGTAATCTATGTTCAAGTGTAGATTTTTATTTTCTTTAAGTGTACAGCTATTCAAATTTTAGGCTAAATTTGAGCAATCTTCGTTTCAGTTAAATTCTAAAGGTGTAACAGTACAAAGAAAGACCCAGGATGGGTTAGTTCCTTTCCTAGAGATATATAAAGAAGACAGAAATGTGATTTTACATTACACAATGCTGGCACCACTTCAGAAAAAGAAATGAGAGGGCTGGTGCTGTGGTGTGGTGGGTTAAGCCGTTGTCTACGGCTGCTCTACTTCTGATCTAGCTCCCTGCTAATGGTCTGGGAAAACAGTGGAGGATGGCCTCAGTGCTTGGGTCCCTGCACCCATGTAGAAGACCTGGAAGAAGATCCTAGCTCCTGACTTCAGATTTGCCCAGCTCCGGCTGTTGTGACCATTTCGGGTGTGAAACGGCGGATGGAAGATCTCTGAGTGTCTCTCCCTCTTTTTCTGTAACTTCTTTATTCAGTCTCAGTGATATCTTTTGATGAAGAGAAATGCTTAATTTTAGCCTATCCCAATTTATCATGAGTAATCTTTTCCTTTATAATCAATGCTTTTTGTGTTCTGTTTAAGACTGCTTTTCCAAAAAATTAAAAAAATTTTCTCTACATATAAAGAAGAGAAAGGAACCTTTAAACTCACTATAAATATTATTCTTAAGGAAAAAGAAGGCTCTTTCCTTAAAGCCTAGCTTTCTGTATTACCCTGTAGAAAGAGTATTATTTCACTTTTTATCTGAAATCAGACTGGAATAGGTTATTTTGAGTATGGTCTGTGGTAGGTGGATATCCAACTGATCCAGGACCATGACTGCAAATAATTATCTTCCCACAGGGCTCTGAAATGATACCACTGTCATAAAATAAGTGACCACATATGTAAAGATCTCTTTGTAGACTTTGCTCTTTTATGGACTCATTTGCCCATCCTGGATGCAATAGCACAGTGTCCTAATACTATAGCTTTATAATAAGTCCTGATATAATTAACTCATCTCAATATTAACATCCAATCAATTATGTCATCCTATTATTCTTATGCTTTTCTTTGCTAATTCAACATTCTCTTGGCTGTCCTTGGTTCTTGCATTTCCCCATATACTTTACCTTGACAATTCTCTAGGTATGCACTAACTCCTTACCTCGCTAACTCATCCAGTTTTTTCACCCTGAATATCCACAAGCAATGTATCAAAGAATTCTTTGGGAACTATCTGTAAAGTAAATCTATAATCTGACCACTGATACCAGCATGGTCTAAGACACCACTCACTGGTTTATCAAAACAGCCTCTTAACCCATCTCCCAACTTCCATCTATGCCCTCATATACTCTGTTCTCTATGAGAGAGAACTTTTAAAACATGAATCTTACAGTGGCACTCTTCTTTTCAAAACCCTCCAATGGTTCCCCATGTTACTCAGAGTCCACTTCAGCATTTTCGACAAGGGCCTGCACCTGTGGCTTCACTACAGTTCTGCTCCAGCCACAGTGACCTCTGCATCCTTGCTTTAGGGCTTGTGCTGGGTCAGGTTTCTTCCTTGGATGCTCTCTCCTAATGTCTTTACTTCCTTCAAGTCTTTGTTCAAAGGTCAACCTCTCACAGAGACCTTCCCTAACTTCCCTATTTAAAATTACCACTCACTACCAGCAGATGGAAGATCTCTCGCTCTCTCTCCCTGCTCCCCCAGTAACTCTGCCTTTCAAATAAATAAACAAATCTTAAAAAAAAAAAATTACAAGTCACTCTCTGAGACTAAATCAAAGCTCAGTTTCACACAAAATGTTTTATCTTCCAATAGAAACATAATATTTTATAAAGTATCCATAATATCCATAAAAAGTTTTTTCAAAAAAATCTTTATTTTCATTTTATTTGAAAAGTAGAGACAGACTCAGAGAGAGAGACAGAGCTCTTCCTTCTATTGGTTTGCTCTCCAAATGCCCGCAAACAGTGCTGGGCCAGAATGACCCCAGGAGCCAAGAACTCAGTCTGAGTCTCCCACATGGGGGGCAGGGAGCCAATTGCTTGAGCCAGGGTGCACATTAGCAGGGAGCTGGAATGAGAGTGGAGCCAGGGGATTCAAACTCAGGCACTTTGATGTGGGATGGGGGCATCCCAAGCAGTGTCTTAACCACAGTGCCAAATGCCTGCTTTAAGCAATTTAAAATGCAAAGTTTCACTTGTTTTCAAATGGTCATGTTTTTCTCTTGGAATTTGTTAAAGATAAAACAGCCAAAGAAACAAATCTAATACACGACAAATACTATACACTGTCAGCAGACAACCCTTTCTGCTAGTCATAGATCTCACAGTTTTTTTGTTTGTTTGTTTAGATTTCATTCATTTTTAAAAACATTTCTTGAGCTTCTTCCAAGTCTGCCACATGGGTGCAGGAATCCTAGGACTTTGGACATCTTCTACTGTTTTCCCAGGCCATAGCAGAAAGCTGGATAGGAAGTGGAGCAGCCGGGACTCGAACCAGCACCCATATGGGATACAGGCACTGCTGACGGCGGCTTTACTCACTACACCACAGCACTGGCTGCTCATTCATTTTTTTTTAAAAAAAGATTTATGTTATTTATTTGAAAGGCAGTGTTATAGAGGGAAAGAGACAGGTATCTTTCATTTGCTAGTTCACTCCCCAAATGGCCACAATGGCTGGAGCTATGTAAGGTCAAAGCCAGGAGCCAGGAGCTTTCTCCAGGTCTCCCAAATGGGTGAAGGGGCCCAAGCACTTGGGCCACCTTCCACTGCTTCCCAGGCATATTTGCAGGGAGCTAGATTGGAAGTGGAGTAGCTGGGACTCGAATAAGTGCCCACATGGGATACTAGCATTGGGGGTGGTGGCTTAACTCATTGCACCACAACGCCTTTAAAAACAAAATCCAATTGATCTCACCCTTCCAACTTCTCTAAGATCTTAACGGGTTAACGCCCTGTCCTGGAGCGCCGGCATCCCATATGGGCACTGGTTCGAGTCCCAGCTGCTCCACTTCTGATCCAGCTCTCTGCTGTGGCCTGGGAAAGCAGTGAAAGATGGCCCAAGTCCTTGGGCCCCTGTACCCACATGGGAGACCTGGGAGAGGCTCCTGGCTTCAGATTGGCACAGTTCCAGCTGTTGCGGTCAATTGGAGAGTGAACCAGCAGATGGAAGATTGATCTCTCTCTCTCTCTCTCTGCCTCTCCTCTCCTCTCTCTGTGTAACTTTCATATAAATAATTAAACCTTTAAAAAAAGATTTATTTATTTGAAAGTTAGAGTTATAGAGAGAAAAAGAGGTCTTCTATCCACTAGTGCACTCCCCAGATGGTTGCAACAGCCAGGGCTGAGCTGGTCTGAAGCCAGGAGCTGCTTTCCCAGGCCATTAGCATGGAGATGGATTGGAAGTGGAACAGCCAGAACTCAAATTGGTGCCCTTAAGAGATGCCGGCATCGTAGGCAGTGGGCTTTAACCACTACACCACAATGCCGGCCCCTAAGCTCATCTTTTGCATTTCTGTGTTCCAATGGTAATGAATTCCTTGATGTTTCTCAAGAGAGTTGTATTATTTTTCTACACTTTGGCATATTTTGTTCCTTCTGACTGGAAAAAGGAGGATAATTTCAAAGATGCAGTGGGAGGCGCCTTTTTCTGAAGGGAGGAAGGAACCTCCACTGTGACACAGCCGTGACTAAACAAGTTCAGAGTTGGTGAACTCAAGGGGCTTCCATAGCCTAGACAGCTCATAGCAAGAGTCTCGGGTGATTGCTGATGTCATAAATAAGAGTGCCAATTGTTAAATCAACAATGGGAGTCACTGAGTACAGGCTCCCCACGTAGGATCTCTGTCCTTAACGTGTTTTACTATGAAACTTAAAAACAACACTACTAGTCGAACAATGCCCTATACCTTGTACGGTTGTGTGAGTGAAGCCTGTTGAAATCCTTGCTTCGTGTATACTAAGTTGGTCTTATGTATATGAAGGTGATTGAAAATGAAACTCGATGAAGGGTGGGATGGGAGAGGGAGTGGGAAAGGGGAGGGCCGCGGGAGAGAGGGAGGTTGGGGGGGGGAGCCACAACAATACAAAAGTTGCACTTTGTAAATTCACATTTATTAAATAAAAAAAGAACTTATGGGGGGGGAAAAGCCATTGTAATTCATAAACTGTACTTTGGAAATTTATATTTATTAAATAAAAGTTAAAAAAAAAAGATGCAGTGGGAAGGTCATTTTCTCCAGCAGAGATCTGAAGATGTCCTTGCCTCCTTCCTGTAGTTGAGGAAGCCCTCCCCCGCATTCTCACGGCACCTTGTGCATACTTGACATGCCAGTAAGACTCTGGGTAAGTCATTGGCCTTTCTGTGTCTCTGCTTTTTGATAAAATACAATAGTGACTGCCTTGTTGTAAGTAGTAACTGAATTACCATATAACAGTGCCAAGCTCATGGCAGACATTCTGTAAGTGTTACTAGTATTATTACTGTCATCCAGCATTATGTTCACTGGTTCTCCCATCTGGGGTCTTGTGTTGAATATTCTGGAGGATAAACACTATGCTATCTTTAGCTCTAAATCCTTAAGGCTTATAACACTCTGGTACACAGTAGGTATTCAATAAACATTCACAGAAAGAAGAGAAAAAATGTCTTCACTGTAGATGGAAAGACAGATTTGGGTTTTTTATTCACATAATCTAATATATAAATAGTCTAAAGTTGAGGCTACAAAATGAAAAAGTGACAAAAGAAACTGACAAAGTGCTAAATATTCAATCTTATGGTTCTATGACTTTTATCACCTTTTAAAAAAGGAGTGGATGGGGTTCAGCATTATGGTGAAGCAAGTTAAGCCACTGCTTCTGATCCTGGCATCCCATATCAGAGCACTGGTTCAAATCCCAGCTGCTCCTCTTCTGATCCAGCTCCCTGCTAATGCTCCAGAGAATGCAGCACAAGATAGTCCTACTATCTGAGCCCCTGCTGCCTATGTGGGAAATCTGGACAGAGTTCTTGGCTCCTGCTTTTGGCACTAGCCCAGCCTGGAGGCATTTGAGGAGTGAATCTGCAAATGGGAATTCTCTCTTTGCTTCTTTAAAAGGATTTTTTTGGGTGGGGGGCTGGCGCTGAGGTGTAGTGGGCTAAACCTCTGCCTGAGGTGGCAGCATCTTATATGGGCACCAGTTTGTATCCCGGCTGCTCTTCTTCCGATCCAGCTCTCTGCTATGGCTTGGGAAAGCAGTAGAAGATGGCCCAAGTGCATAGGTCCCTGCACTTGTGTAGGAGACCTGAAAGAAGCTCCTTGCTCTGGGCTTCAGACAGGCCCAGCTCCGGCCGTTGTGGCCATTTGGAAGACCTTTCTCTCTGTCTCTCCCTCTCTATAACTCTACTTTTCAAATAAATAAATAAATCTTTAAAATAATAATATATATTTTTTAAATTTTTTTATTTTTTGACAGGCAGAGTGGACAGTGAGAGAGAGAAACAGAGAAAGGTCTTCCTTTGCCGTTGGTTCACCCTCCAATGGCTGCCGGGGCTGGCACGCTGCGGCTGGCGCACCGCGCTGATCTGATGGCAGGAACCAGGTACTTCTCCTGGTCTCCCATGGGGTGCAGGGCCCAAGCACCTGGGCCATCCTCCACTGCACTCCCTGGCCACAGCAGAGAGCTGGCCTGGAAGAGGGGCAACCGGGACAGAATCCGGCACCCCGACGGGGACTAGAACCTGGTGTGCCAGCGCCGCAAGGCGGAGGATTAGCCTAGTGAGCCGTGGCGCCGGCTAAAATAATAATATTTTAATAAGAGATTTGTTTCTTTGAAAGGCAGAGTTCCAGAGAGAGAGAGAGAGAAGGAGGGAAGGAGGGAGAGAGGGAGGGAAGAAGGGAGGGAGGGTGGAAGAGAGAGATTGATTTTCCATTCACTGGTTCACTCTCCAAATAGAATAATGGCTGCAGCTGCGTCAATCTGAAGCCAGGAACCTCTTCTGGCTCTGGCACGTGGGTGCAGAGTCCCAAGCACTTGGGCCATCATTTGCTGCTTTCCCAGGCCATTAGCATGGAGCTGAATTGGAAGTGGAGCAGCTGGGACTTGAACTGGTACCCATGTGGGATGCCAGCGCCACAGATGGTGCCTTTGCCAGCTAAGCCACAGCTCTAGCCCCTAAAAGAATTTCTTTTTCAAAATGTTTTCCTTCCTGGTTTATGGCTAAAGATGTACTTTTCCATTATTATTATTATTTGCGTAACAACACAGTAAACTGTACTTTAAAATACCATATAGCTTTTCTTGACTATAAGAGACATTGTGGGACCAGTTCAAGTCCTGGCTGCTCTACTTCCACTTCAGTGCCCTGCTGGTGCACCTGGGAAAGCAGCAGAGGATGGCCCAAGTCCTTGGGCCCCTGTACAGGTATGGGAGCCCTGGAAGAAGCTCCTGGCTCCTGGCTTTGGATAGGATCAGCTCCGGCTGTTTTGGGAAGTGAATCAGTGGATGGAAGACCTCTCTCTGTAACTGTTTTTCAAGTGAATAAAATAAATCTTTAAAAAAAGGAGACATTGGAAAAATTCCAACAGTTTTCTTTTGAAAACATACACATACCTATCAGCCATACAGAAATAGTATTCACAAAAGAATGTCCTTTCAAAGTACTGTTTGCTAGACATAGATGGGAACATAATGCATTATGTGTGTCCCTTTCTGGTACTCAAAAACACTTCTTCTATAAATATGCTCTCTCCTCCATCCAAATATTTAAATCTATTAAGATTTTCTTCTCTAAGAGATCATTCTTTAATGACCAGAACAACCTCATTAATAAGCTAAAAGTTAGCTACTTTTGGCAGTAGAAGTCATGATTATCTGAGGCTAACAAATTACCCATTTTCCCTCTTAAAATCAGCTTTACTTTCTCACTAACAAAATAAAGACTATTAAATCATATCATCCTTCTTCAAAATTGAGGCAGTTTGTAAAACAGCAAAAAAACAACCAAACAAAAAACCTCCAAAAACAAAAAGCCAGGAAAACAAACTGTTAGAGAAATAATTCAAAATGACACCTTCAAATCCTGTTGTTCTGCTGCTAAATTCAAGACTAGATCTACCAGGCACTGGCAAAAGTAGAATGCATCAGAATTCTTCCAAAGAATGAAATAAGTTTAAAAAAATCCAAATAATAGAAAATGGAATATAATCATAACATTAGAAAGATTAAAGAAAGGTAATTTCCTTCTTCACATAGAACAAAAACGTGCAATACAATAAAAAGGTTTTTATCTTAAGCCACTGAGTTTTGGGGTGGTTCATTACACAACACTACACAAGTGACAGCAGCAGCTCCAGGTGGCAGTGAGCACAGACTCGTATGGCACGGAAGCCAGAGGTGAACCACTACTGCTGGTGAAGGACTGAGGAGGAGCTGTGTAGGTGTAATAAGACCTGCAGGAAGGTGGCAGCAATCCGGGCGAGAACAGCTAGAGGACTCCTATTCTATTTGTGGTATCCTGTACCTTGAATGCACTCAGAGAGTCAGAGTGAAGAGTGGGGGTTTTACCTAAGTTAGGTGAGGGTTATTACCATCAGACTCAGGGTCAAACTGATAAAGGTCACCCCACTTAAGGTTCATGGGTTGGTGTCTACAGGATATGAAGATATAAAATGAAATAGGGGGCAGATGTTTTTGCACAGCTGATTAAGATGTTCACATCCCATATTGGAGTACTGGTTTGAGACCTAGCTCTGCTTCCGGTTTGCTTCCCGCTAATGGATACCCTGGCAAGGCAGCAGGTGATGGTTCAAGTGGCTGAGTCCTTGCCATCCATATGGCAGGCTTGGATTGAGTTCCTAGCTCCTGGCTTTGGCCTGGTCTTGCTCTGGCTGTTGTGGGCATTTTGGGAGTGTACCATGGGATGGATGTTTTCTCTGTTTCTCTACCTCTTGAATAATAATAATAATAGCATATTAAAACATAGTACAAAGTTCCAGAAGTCTGTTTTTTCCTCATTTTTTATTTCTTTGTAATTCTAATAGTGTTCTTTTTTATCTTTTTTTTTTTTTTTATTTCAAAGTCAGAGTTACATAGAGAGAGGAGAGGCAGAGAGAGACAGAGAGACAGAGAGAGGTCTTCCATCTGCTAGTTTACTCCCCAATTGGCCACAATGGCCAGAGCTGCGCCAATCCGAAGCCAGGAGCCAGGAACTTCTTCTGGGTCTCCCATGTGGGTGGCAGACTTGGGCCATCTTCTACTGCTTTCCCAGGCCATAGCAGAGAGCTGGATTGAAAGTGGAGCAGCAGGAGTTGAACTGGCACACATATGGGATGCCAGCACTGCAGGCACTGGCTTTACCAGATATGCCATACACTGGCCCCTCTATTAGTGTTCTTCCAAAAATGTTGCAAGCTTGAAACACTCATTAGTGCTTTGTGGTAATGCAAATGGACAGTTTATTTCAAAGGGAGAGAGAGAGAGAGCGAGAGCGAGAGCGAGAGAGAGAGAGAGCACCCGAGCGAGCTGACAAAGACAGACAAAAAGAAATCTTCTATCTGCTGGTTTACTTCCCAAATATCTGCATCATCCAGGGCTGGGCCAGGCCAAAGCCAAGAGCCTTCCCATGTGAGTCATCACTTAATGCTCCCCAAGTGTATATCTGCAGGAAGCGGGATTTGGAAGTAGAACCAGGAGTTGAACCCGGGCATTTCAGCAGGGCAGATGGGTGTCCAGTGTGGCATCTCAACTGCTGTGTAAAATGACTGCCCCCCCCATCAATAAATAAATAAATATATTTGACCAAAATGTACAACACTCTCTAGTTTATAGCTTAATACTGTGGGTACTTTTAGAGGCATGAAATGGTTCTGATGAATTCAACTAAAAATAGACATAAAGCACCACATCAACAAATTTCACAAATGATCTTTTTAAGGCAGCACAAATGTGTAGTGCTGCAAATTTGCTAGGCAGCCACCTCACAAATGTGATGTTTTGCTGTTTGATGGAGTATGTTCTCTGCTAGCCGGGACTATGAAATGCATTTCCAACTTGAATTTCATGAGGTACTGCAGAGAATGTTGTAATAAAATCCAGACATTCCATCTACTACATTCCTTTCTTCTAATACTTCTGTAATTCAATCTAAAGGACCAATTAAGTCTGTCTGGAAAGATTTTACTTCTTTACAGGCCACTAATGCTCCTTATTGCTAAGCATCAGATATTTTTTAGATATTCACATTTTCTTGTTTTGATACCATCAAATCACTGAAAACCAAACTAAGGATGTTTCACAATTTTGTTTCCTTGTTTTAAAATGGCAATGGCATGAGACCGTTCAATTCTGTGGTAGTTTCCTGACACTATTTTTAAAAAAAACAAAACAAAACAAAACACTACATTTTGAAACTTTTATTATAATGGCTTTTGAACCTGGGTTGCACATTCCAATCATCTGGGCAATTTTTAAAAATAAGAAAGTCCAGGACCAATCCCAGATAAATTAAATCAGAATCTTTAGGAATTAGGTCTGGGGAAAAGTGTTTTTAAAAGTTTTGAAAGACGGTGTAATGCTTTGGGAACTCTAATGCTAAAGGAAGAACCCAGAGCAACTATATGAAAATGGACACTCTTAATTTATCATGTGTTTGATAATAATGGGAATAATCTTAAGATTTAAAAGTACTTATTTCAAAGGCAGACACACAAAGAGAGACAGATAGACAGAGACAGACAAAGAGAGACCTTTTACCCACTGGTTCACTCCTCAAATGCCTACAATAGCCAGGAGTTGGCCAGGCTAGAGTCCAGCAGCCTGGAACACAATATGGTACTCTCACCTGAGTGGTAGGAACCCAAGTAATTGACCCATGACCTGGTGCCTCCCAGGATGCATATTAGCAGCAAAATGGATTGGAAGAGGAACTGTGATTAGAATCCAGGCATTACAGTATGGGATATGGGTATCCCAAGTGGCATTATAACTGCTGCACCGAATGTCCATCCCGATGTTAAGATTTTTAAAGAGGTTAAAATCATCACTTTATCAAACCTATTTCTTTTTTTTTTTTTTTAAAGATTTATTTATTTATTTGAAAGAGTTACACAGAGAGAGGAGAGGCAGAGAGAGAGTCTTCCATCCGATGGTTTCCTTCCCAGATGGCTGCAACGGCCGGATCTGTGCTGATACGAAGCCAGGAGCCAGGAGCTTCTTCTAGGTCTCCCATGTGGGTGCAGAGGCCCAAGGACTTGGGCCATCTTATACTGCTTTCCTAGGCCACAGCAGAGAGTTGGATTGGAAGTGGAGCAGCCAGGACTCAAACCGGCGCCCATGTGGGATGCCGGTGCTTCGGGCCAGGGCGTTAACCCACTGCGCCACAGCGCTGGCCCCTATCAAACCTATTTCTTAAATGACACATCACTTTTGAAAATTTGCAAAGCTTTAGAACCGCTTTTCTTACTCAAAGTTGTAATTTTAAATTACAGCTTAGAAATTACAGTTTGAAAATCTTGTCTATTGAAAGTTCAAGGACTGGTTTGAGGGAGCAAATGCTAACATTCTTCACACCAAGAAAGGTCTTAAAGTTGTCTGACTGTTGGTATCTCTGGATAACTATTGGAGAATAGGGGGTATGGATAATGTTAATGTTAAATTTAATAAATTCATTTATTTTGCATTCTCAAGCTAAAAATCTTTACACAGACAGACCTGCAAATCCACTAGCTCATGTCTCACAATCACATTCCTGAGGTGCTTTGAGGCTCTGAAAGTCCTTTACTGACCAAGTGAGCCAGGGAACAGCCCAAAAGCCAATAAATCCTGACCATCAATGAATGACAGATGTCTTCGCCAGATCACCTCCACAGCACTGCTGACCACATGGAGAAACAAAACTCTTCATTTGGTATTTTCCATTTTATCCTCTTGCAGAAATAATGCTCAATGTGCACAGGAAATCAGTGATACATACAATAAAAAGTTAACATGATACGCCACCTCCCATCGACAGGTTCAAACATATCCCAGATTCTGGGGCTACTGTTATCTCTTTTAAATCCTGGAGAATTGATCTGAAACAGGTAAGTTTCATTCATTTACCCCAGTAGGCATCAGAGTTTCAAGCAATGTAATATTTTTGACTAAACTATCAGAGACAGAATATCAAAGCAGAAGCTGTTGACTGAAGAATATTATCCAACATTCTAATATCAACACTATCTCTTAAGTCTGAATCTGGAAGGAGGCAGTGGAGACACGGTACTTTATAGTTTTTAGATGCTGAGTAACTGTACTTTTAATAGTAATACCCCCAAATATCAAGAAAACAACTGTCATCTGAAAATAAGCAGTTACCTATATACTACCAGAACCTCACATACCCTCTGTTTAATAAGAAATTGGACATTCTCTTTTGGACTATTACTAGCTTTGAGAAAAAGAAAGGACAAGAGACAGCCTGCCTGGCGACTTCCCAGAGGTTCTGGCCTTCTGTTCACATACTCGTCATGACAGGTGCAGCCCCTTCCCTGGCTCCATCTGTGGCCTGGCTCAGCACTAAAACTGGCCCCTACACCAGTAAGAAGCATATGGGCTGGGACAGGATCAGCATCTCCTTTCTGTTGGTATCTGTTCTCTGCTTGTCGTAGCTTGTCCCTTTAGTTACTGTAGATATCTTGGTCATGACTCATTGCAAGGTTTAAGCATGTGTTTAAAGCAATAGTTGATATAAAGAATATATGACACACACAGCTAAGTTATGAAGCACAGTAAATGAACCCTGTAAATCTGTACCACCAGTACCATTGGTGCAGATCCCCTTCCTCGGCTAACCTCTCAGAGCTAACCCCTATCCCAAAATTTGTTTATCATTCTCTTCTTTTTTTTGAAAATTAATTTGCCATTATATCATTAACTATTTATTACTTATTTTTGCCTATGCTGGGTCCTTTATAATGGTATCATTCACCGTGCAATCATACCAAGTTTGCTTTTTAAATAAACACTGTACTTTCCCTAACATTTGTCCATGTTGATACTTTAAAGAGGTAATTAATTTGATTTTACTGTCATATAATATCCCAATATGTAAATATGCCAACATTTCTTTACCCATTCTTCTGTCCATGTAAATTACTTTTTTTTGTAGATTATTGGCTTAAGAATTTTCCTATAAATATCCTTGCAAATGTCTCTTGGTGCATGTGCCAAATTTCTTTTATAGTATAGCTAGTTGTGGAATTGCTGGGTTATAGGCTATGTGAATGATTAACACTGTAACTTAGGGCCAAGTTGCTTTCCAAAGTAGTTCCAGCATTTTACTCTCCTATTGGCATGACAAAAAGGATCCTGTTGCTCCACATGCTTGCCAACACTTGGTATTTTCAGACTTCTTAATTTTTTGCAGTCTAGTAGGTGTGAAATAGAATTTCAATGTGGTCTTAATTTACATTTTCTTGCAAGCTAATGAGTTCTTTTTATATGTCTAGTTGTCATTGGTTTCCTCTTCTATGAGATGTTTATTTGTCCATCTTTCTTTTAGATAATGAATTCCTAACTAGTTTTTAAAATTTTGTATTCAGAAAGGGACATTTAAAATAACCATATTTTTTTCCCACACAGATTCAGAAGAAAGAATGTAAACTGATTTTTAAAAAAACGTTTTAATATTTACTTATTTGAAAAGCAGAGTTACAGAGAGAGAGGGAGAGATATATAGAGAGATATCTTTCATCTGCTGATTCACTCCCCAGCAACTGCTGGGGCTGGGCCAGGCTGAAGCCTAGAGGCAGGAACTCCACTGTAATATCCCACATGGGTGGCAGGGGCCCAAGCACCTGGGCCATTCTCCGTTGCTTTCCCAGGCACATAAGCAAGGAGCGAGATTGAAAGTGGGACAAGACTTGAACTGGATGGGATGCAAACAGTTGACAAAACTCAGGAATTATTGTGAATTTCTATCTCACTAAAGATGATCTAAAATGCAAAAAATAGGGGCAGATGTTTGGTCCACCAGCTTAAATCACTGCTTGGAATGTCTGCATCCCATTTTGAAGTTCCTGGTTCTTGTCCTGGCTACTCAGCTTCTGATCCAGCTTCTTGTTAATGAGCATCTTGGGAGCAGCAGATGATGGCTTGAGTACTTGGGTCCCTGCTACCCCTGTGGAAGAACAGAGTTGAGTTCCTGACATTGGCCTGGCTCAGCCTTGGCTCTTTCAGGCATTTGGGGAATGAATCAGCTGGTAGAAGATCTCTCTCTCTCAAATAAAAAATGGAAATTAAAAAACAATAAAATGTAGAAAACACTGGTAATTATTATAACTCCAGGATATGATATAGCATTTTGATTAAGGTCTATGCCTGGAACTAGACTGTTACTTGGTTCTACTGGTTCAACTACATAGTAGCTTTGTGATCATCTTGGGCAAGCTATTTCATGTCTCTAAACCTAAAGTTTCTCATTAGGTTTATGTAGGTTATAGCAATATCATTGGGATTGTAGTGAGATACAAATAAACTAGCTTGAAGGTGTTCAGAACAATGCTGGGTGTTAAATATGCCTCAGATACATGTTTATTTAACAAGCATTACCTGTATGGTTGGCGTCTAAAAAACCCTTCACTACCATATCATGATTTTCTCCAACTTTTCTTCATTTTTTAAAAAGATTTATTTATTTGAAAGTCAGAATTGCAGAGAAAGAGAGAGACAGAGAGAGAGACAGAAAGATCTTCCATTGGCTGGTTCACTCCCCAAATGGCCACAATGGCCAGGCTGAAGCCAGAAACTTCATCCGGGTCTCCGACATGGGTGCCCCAAGCACTTGGACCATCTTTCGCTATTTTCCCAGGTGCATTAGCAGGGAGCTGGATTGAAAGTGGAGCAACCAGGATCCGAAGGGGCATCCTTTTTGGGTGCTGGTGTTGCAGATGGTGGCTTAAACAGCTACGCCACAGCACCAGCTCCCAGGACCCAATACCTGTCCCCACCCTGACCTTTTCTTCTAAAGACTGATATGTTTTAATTCTCACAGTTGGGCAGATAATCCACTCATAAACTACTCTGCTGTGAAGTAGATTTAATTTTTTTTCTCCTAGAGATTAACCAAGCTGTCATAACACCTCTGATTAGATTATCTATGCATTCCTATTGACTTTGGAAGGCAGCTATGCTCACCACTCTACCACCAACGCGCATGCCTATTGACTTTGAATTTATGTCAGTCTTTTTAGATTTTCATACTAACCTGGGTTAATTTCTGGGTTCTTTACTGTGCTCCATTAAGTCTAGTGTCCATCACTGTATCAATACTACTATCTTAATTACAACAACATTATAATAAGTCTTTATATCTAATAGGGCAGGTCTTTATTCCTGTTCTTCACAGTTGTTTTATTGATTCTTAGGCTTCTGTTCTTTCCTATAAACTTCAGATAATTAGCCTATCAGTTACATGAAGACAACAACAATAAAAATCCTGTTGGAGGTGGCCAGATGGCCCATTCACCAGTGTCAAGCTCCACCCCCATTCTAATGGGATTCACTACTCCTACTTCCCTGCCCCCACCCCCAAGGTTTTAAAAGGACCTGTTTCTGAACTCACGGCTCTGGTTCTTTCTCCCGGTTTCCTGATCTCTCTCTCTGTCTGTCTCTTGATCTCTCTAGATCTCTCTTTTATAATCTCCTACCTCTTTTTTCCTCTTCACCCCTTCCCTCCAGTCTGTCAGGTTTCCCCCAATAAAACCTTTCCCTTAAAAAAATTTAAAAATCCTGTTGGAAACTCCACTGAAGTTATAGATTCAATGGGGTAGAACTGGGGCCAGCACTGTGGCACAGTGGGTTAAATAGCTGCCTTCAGCACTGACATCCCATATGGGTACTGGTTAGAGTCCTGGCTGCTTCACTTCTATTCCAGGTCCCTGCTAATGCACATGGGAAAGCAGTGGAAGATGGCCCAGGTCCTTGGATGGCCTAGGTCCCTTGCGGAGGACCTAGAAAGCTTCTGGATCCTGGCTTGGGCCAAGCCCAGCCACAAATGGCTGATGTGGCCATTTGGGGAGCGAACCAGCAGATGGAGGATCTCTCTCTCTGTAACTCTGCCTTTCAAACAAACAAACCTTTATGCAAAAAGAATGATTGATAATTATGAATTAATATTCACCCGTTAACATAGACTATAACTCAAATTTTTAAACTTTTTAAATCATGTTTTATAACTCTCTTCACAGTATTTTACTCCTTGTTTTAGTCCATTTCTAATAAAAGAATGTAATTTGTTGACTTTTATTGTTTTTATTGACATATTTGAACCTGTTTCTATCAGCTTTTTATTTCCCTATGACTCTACCCACTGTCTCCCAAATCTGATGTTTATTTTGGCCTTCTAATCCCTTTAACTTCCTTTTTTCTCTTCTGTTAGTTTGAAACTATAGATTATATTTTTAATCTTTTAAAATTATTATCTCTCTGCAATGATAGAGACCATACCATTCACTTTTCACCTTTATTGACAGTGAAAGGAAAAGATAAAAACTAGAGCAAAGGATGAGAAGCATAAAAGAAGACAAGAGCCAGTGATTACATACTTTGAAGTGGGGAAGTAGAACTGAAGTCCTTGAAGAGAGAAAGAACTGAACGTGTCTTCCTGCCCTTATCACCCACTTAGAGTGGCCTGGAGCAGCAGCACTTTCCTTTGTATTTCCCAGTTATTTAGGGTACTCATGGTCTCCTTTTATTGCTACCATAAAATGGTTCCTGACCCTATTTTTTAAATTTAGTTTTAGGTGAGCTATTTCAATTAAAGCACAGTGAGACTTTGTCACCAGTAAAAATCTGAGATAACTGGGTATAGATTTACCAGAAGGCAGAACATTATATATTTTAAAGTTATGGGAGAACAATTGAAACAGAGCAGCATTTACACCATATTTATTACCTAAATGAATTTAAGATATAGGATTCATAAATTCTTAATAATTATCTGACTATAGGGAAGGACTATAAACTTTGGGGACAAAAACATTTCTTTCCTATTTAAATTTATGTCAGTTTTACTTGGCAAAGAACAGATATCTTTTCAGACTATGTTTGCACAAAACTTTCAGATGACTTTTCCCAAACAATTTAACATTTTAATACATTCAGGTTAAAATTTATATACTGTCAAGGTCATTTTATATGGACACAGAGGTATATCTTTAAAGGCTACTTTCTACTACTCATTAATGATCAACTTAATGTCAATAAAACCACTATTATTTCAATTCAGAAGAAAACTGAAAATCCCTATATTTCAGAAATCAGAAAAAGAACTAAGGATTATTAGGAAAAAATTAATCACCAAAAATACAAGGCAAATAAACACCAAATGAATATCTTGGAAGTTTATCCAGCAATAGTGAGATTGGTTTCAACAAAAAACAAAAACCACAGGCACAAAGCAGTAAAGAATGGGTCATAGCAATAATGACATCCATTAGGCAAATATCGCCAATTTTGCTTTCCTTTATTTCCATATTTGCACTCTATTTAAGTCAACACTCAAGAATGCCTACTAGTAGTTGTTCCTGTGGGGTTCTCCAAGCTCAAACACAGAAAAGTCACTTTGTTTATTCTATACAGTTTTAGTCAAAGTGTATTAAAATTTCAGAAGCCCTAACCATTGGTGATTTGAGTGTGATGAAGAAAAAGTGTCAGCTTAGTGAGTATTCGGCCTATAATTTATTCAGGGCTCTATACATGCATGTTATTTTCAAATGTCAAACAATTTTGTCTATTAATCATTGTTAATATTCATGTAATATAAGGTTATGTATTTATTTAAAATATCTAAGTAGTTTTATTAAAAACAATACACTTTGCAGCTTCTCACAAAGAGTTACTTTATCAATGGTTCCCCACAGAAAACACATGCACTATCAGGTCTTCAACTAAGTCTCTCCTCTGTCTTTGCACTCCTAGTGAGAGAGCACTGCTCACATGAAGTCATGAGCTTCAGTGCTGACCAAATGTAGATGCTATAAAATTTTCCTTTATATACTGAATAAACCAGTTTCCCTATAAGGGCCACTTACTGTGCCTTGTACTTCCCAATAACAGAAAATTCAGAATCCCTCCCCATGTGACAATTCTTTAATTATATTAAGACAGCTATTTTGATAGACTTTTTACTTCCTTTTTACAACCAATTAAAATACTTTAAGCAATTTATTGCTTATATACTGTGACTGCCCTTAAACTTCCACAAGGATTTAAAAACTACCTGCTACAGTCTTAGCACACACACACACAGACACGTCACCTTCTCTTGCTCTCATATTCCAAAAACAAAAATAAGAATGGCATTCATTTTCAGTCGCATTATTCTATTTTTCTTTCCTTTATTTGTTAAGGTATAAAACTGTACTTTCCTTTCCATCACCAAAACTATTTTAGTAAAGTTACCCTGGTTTGAAGAGACCATTTTTAGTAACAGCACAAATGCAGAATCTTTTCTCTTTTGCTATCTGGAATAAATGCCTGGAAAGAGGTGCATTAGGGAAAAAAGGCTTTTCATTCAACTCTGAGATCCTCCCAATCCCTCTTTACAAATAATTCATTCACTGTAGCTTTTGTGACAAAAATAATTGCCCAGTAAGCATTGGAGGAGGGAAAGATAAGCTAATCCCTGAATTCATGGTGTATAATATTTACTGTTAATAATTATGCAATTTACAGTTCATTTTCGTTATTTTCATCTGATTCTGCAGAAAACAAGTATTCATTGAGCTTGTTCTGTGTTCAATGAGCAAATCAGAGAAAAGACCTGCCCTTATGGAGATTATTTTCTGGGAGCACACAGACAAGAAACAGAGCCATAAAATGTACAGCATGCTTCTAAGTAGCAGATGTTTCAGAGAAGAGAGCAGGGAAGGGTAGGAGTTGTTGAGATGAGGGGAGGTCTCATTGAGAAGTGACATCTTGAGGGACGGCAGGCAATGAGTCTGGTGGTATCTGTGGGGAGAGCAGTGAGGCAGGGATGGACAAGTGCCCAGACTCTCAGGCAAGAGGCATGTGGGGGAAGACCAGAGACCACCGAGGCTGGAGTGGAGACAGGGAGGCACAGGGCAGGTGGAGATGAGGTCTGAGAGGTGAAGGAGTCCAGATTGTGCCCTGTGTGAGACCACAGTAAGGATTTGTCTGTAATGAGTAAGGCAGGAAGTCACTTCTGAAGACAGAATGATGCAACATGATTTGACTTGGTGGCAGGATCACACTGGTTGCTGTGTTAAGAATAAACTGTTGTGGGGCCAGAGTTGAGGACCAGTGGGTTAAGCTACTGCCTGAGGTGCCAGCATCCTACATCGGAATGCTGGGGGTCCTGACTACTCTGCTTCTAATGCAGCTTCCTGTTAATGTCCCTGGGAAAGCAGCAGATGATGGCCCAAGCACTTGGGCTCCTGTCATCCATGTGGGAGACTTGGATGGAATTCCTCAATCATGGCTTCAGCCAGGACCAGCCCTGATCATTGCGGCCATCTGGGGAGTGAATCATGGTATGGAAAATCTATTTAGTTCTCTTTCTCTGTAGCTCTGCCTTTCAAAAAAATAAAAAATATTTTTGTCTTTTTTCTTTTGAAGAGGAAACTGTCAGAGAGAGTAGAAGCAGGATGCCGTGCTATCTAACAATACATTTAAGAGATGACGTTGGCTTGGACTAGACATTGTATGTAAAGGTGGTAAAACCCGGATCTAGTGGTTAGCATTATGATGTAGTCGGTAAAGCTGCCACCTGCAATGTTAGCATTCCATATAGGCACTGGTTGGAGTTCTAGCTCCTACACTTCTGATCCAGCTCCCTGCTGATGGCCTGGAAAAAGCAGCAGAAGAGGGCCCAAGCGTTTGGGCCCCTGCTACCCATGTGGGAGACCTGGAAGAAGTCCTGGCTCCTGGCTTCAGGTTGGTCCAGCCCTGGATGTTGCAGTCACCTAGGGAATGAACCAGTGGATGGAAGACCTCTCTCTCTCTCTCTCTCTCTCTCTCTCTCTCTCTCTCCTTTCCAACACTTTCAAATAAACGAATAAATCTTAAAAAACAAAACAAAACAAAACAAAACCTGGATCTGTTTTGAAAGTAGAATCAGTATGACTGTAGGATCCAACATAGGGAATGAGAGAAATAATGGAATTCAGGATGGTATAAGCCCAAGGGTTTTGGCCTGAGCTGCTGGAAGGATATACCTGTCATTAATAGAGCCAGGGAAGACTGGCAGAAAAGCCAGACCAGGAATGAAACTCAGGAGCTCAGTTGTTGAAATCTTATGACTTTGAGCTATTTCCAAATGCAGTGAAGCAGGCAGCTCTGGATTGGAGCTGTAATGTAATAGGAAAGCTCACAGAAGCATAAATGGTGAAGAGAGAGAATGTCTAAGGACTAAGCCCCTTTAGAAGTCAGGACGCATGGAGGAACAGGCAAAGGAAACTAAGAAGGGAGTGGCTAGTGAGTCACGAAGAAAACAAGAAAAGCAAAGCTTCTGGGAAACCAAGTGAAGAAAGCACTTCAAGCAGAGACAGAGTAACTGCTATCAACAGCCAAGTCAGATGAGGACCAGACAGTTTGGTTAAGTGGAGATCATCGTTGACCTAAGATGGACAATTTCAGTCTTGCGGAAGGAGGCAAAGCCTAAATGAGAGTGGTGCAAGAGCATCTGGAAGGAGACAGAGTAGAAACAGTGAACACAGACTGTTCTTCTAAGGAAGATAAGATGAAAACCAGTAGGTTGAAAGAAGTTTTCTTTTTGGTTATCTTTTCTTAAAGACAGGAGCAACAACAGCATGTTGGCATGCTGACAAGGAAATTCTAGCAGAGGGGAAAACAGCTAAGGCTGGAGAGAAGTGGCGAAAGTGCTGGAGTATGGTTTTTAAGGTAATTTAGTCTCAAAGATATTCATTAAATACAAATGAAGAGGATCAGTTAAAGAAAGAGGATGGCTGTTTCTACTAGTACTGCCAGGCAATAAAATTATGGTAAAACAAAAATAAAAATGTAGTACTAATGTAAAGGGGAACTATGGACATATAGAATTAAAAAGGAAGTCTCCAAATTAAGTTCTTTTTATATGAGAAAGAAGGGCTTAACAAATATCTGGGGCAATTACTTTTATATTTAGAAGTGATCAAGAAATCAGAATTGCATTAAAACTCTAAACTTTCCACACAACCAAATAGAAACTATCTAAGAGAAGTGAAATTAGATTTAGGAACATTTGCATCAAATATATTAAAACGTTAATTATGTAAGGAGCAAAGAGCGCAGACAAATCAAGTAAATTATCATGTAACCATGAGATAAATGAGAAAAGTATATGCACGTACTGTTTGCACAAGAGGAGATATATTTAATAAACAAACATTAGAAAAAATATCCAACCTTACTAATAAGGAATAAAGCACAAGTGAGAACAAAGATATCTATTATATTTTGTTTATATTTATAAAAAGGAAAAATTAAAAGGCCCAAGTAAAGAGAGTATTTAGACAATGCTGGTGGCAATGTAAAATAGTAATATCCTTTTGGAAAGCAATCTGGCAATTCATATCGACAGTCATCAAAATATTCACAGCACTTGACTCAGAAATACTCCTGTTGTCTATTTATCCTAATGAAATAATAAAATCAATGAGTATGTGTAAATGATGTCCACTGTAGCATTGCAATTACATTGTAGCATTACTTATCAAGATGAAACACTAGAAACTGTCTAAATGCAAAATAAAAAAAGGAATGAATGGCTTTGAAAATTATGAATACTGGGGCTGGCACTGTGGTGCATTAGGTTAATCCTCCACCTGTGGTGCCAGCATCCCATATGGGTGCTGGTTCTAGTCCTGGCTGCTCTACTTCCAGTCCAGCTCTCTGCTATGGCCTGGGAAAGCAGAAGATGGCCCAAGTGCTTGGGCTCCTGCACCCATGTGGGAGACCAGGAAGAAGCACCTGGCTCCTGGCTTCGGACTGGCACAGCTCCAGTCGTTGCGGCCATCTGGGGAGTGAACCAACGGAAGGAAGACCTTTCTCTGTCTCTACCTCTGTCTATAACTCTACCTCTCAAATAAATAAATAAAATCTTAAAAAAAAAGAGAAAATTATGAATACTAACTCCATCAATCAGAAGGTATTCAATAAGTTTTTGGAGCAGCCTACAAGATGTTTACAATATAACAATAAATAGAACACAACGTTTAGGATACTCCAATCACAACTGTACCTATACACAAAAAGACTCAAAGGAAAAAAGGAACAGGGAAAATAGCTTAAAGGTTCAGTATGCTGGGGTTTTATGGGAGCTATGTTCTTCCTTGTTCTAACAACTGCTACCATTTATGGAACACTAATGACTTGGCAGATGCTGGACTATGGACATTATGTGTATGGCCATACTTAATCCCTGTGGAGCGGGTCATGGCCAGTAAACAGCAGAGCTGATAGTTGAATTTAGGCAATCTGGTTTTAGTACTGATCTTAGTCACGATGCTGAGGGGCCACCATTGTGGTGTAGTGGATCAAGCAGCCACTCCTGACACAGGCATCCCATACTGGAGAGTCCTTCTGATCCACATCCCTGCTAATGCACCTAAGAAAGCAGCAGAAGATGCTCAAGTACTTGAGCTCCTGCCACTCATGTGGAAGACCCGGACAGAGTTTCAGGCTCCTGGCTTCAGCCTGGGTCAGCCCTAGCTGTTGTAGCCATCTGGGGGAATGAACCAGCATATGGAAGATCTCTTTCTCTATCTCACCCTCTCTGTCACTCTGCCTGTGAAATAAATTAATAAAATGAGCTTCCACCTGCTAGTTCATTTCCCAGATGCCCACAATGGTTGGGGCTAGGCCAGGCCCCAAAGCTGTGAGCTGGGAACTGAACTCAGGTCTCCCAACTGGGTGGCAGGAACCCAGGACTTGAGCCATCACTTGCTGCCTCCTGGGGTGTGTATTAGCAGGAAGCTGGAATGGGCAGTAGAGTTAGAACTTGAATGTGGGAGTCCCAACCTGCCCTAAACTTCTATTGATCCCATTTGCCCACAAACTTTTTGAATAATCCTAATAAATAAATTAAGAAAAGTTAGGGAAAAAAGGATCTTTCCCTCAGGTTGTGAGTCCTGTATCAAAAGGTAAAATAGGGGTATCATATATGTAGTGTCATTTTGTAATCAGATTGTTGTCTCTTACAAATCGCTATCTAACCTGTCAATCTTGTTTAGGAAGTTTGAATAAACTGATTTTAAATAGACTGTAAACAATTAAAAAACCACCTTTCTACCATCATATGTTAGAGCTGGACAAAAGAGTTTAGGGATTATCAGATGCCTTCACATCTACTAAGAAACTAGGTCTATAATGAGTAAGAGACTGACTCAAGGTCATTCAGCTGGTTAATAAAACCAAAGCTATTTTTCAGTTACAGATTTCCTGATGACAGTCCAGTCATACTCTTTTTCCTATACCACTTTACTCCTCACCTCCCCTCTTCCATCCACGAAAAATCTATCTTATGTTTTAAGTGCAAACTAAAGGCCAGCCATCATACTCAGCACATTTTTGGCTAAACTAATTTAATCTTCTCAACAGTTTCAGCAGGCAAATATGACAGCTATTTTAAGATGAGGAGACTGAACCTCAATTGGGTTTAGTATGCTGCCCAAGGCCACATTATTAACTAGCATCCAGACCCAATTTCACAGCCAGTGCTCCTGCGCCCAGGTTGTGCTGCAAGGATTGGGCAGAACGTGGTCTTGCACCCACGCAGCTCTGGTGACAGATCCCTTGTGTTCCTGCTCTTGCCACCAGAGAGGTTCATGTTGAAAGAACTGTCTGATCTTGCTCAGTTTGAGCTGGTTGCTTCAGTGGGTTAGAAAGAATGTAAATAAATTCTACCTGCTGGTGTGAAAAAGGTTTCCAAGTTTGGGTAGATCCTAGGATTGTTCGTTCTTGTTTAGAGACGGAAACTGAAGAGCAAAGGAGAAAGATCTAATGATGCTTGTATTCCCTGACAAGTGTGCTATCTAACGTGCTGAGGGATCAATGGCTCAGGAAATGTTTCCCAACACTTGATAAACACATTTCTTTCCATGACCTTTTCTTCCTTAGATTTGTTCCCTTTCCTTTGCTTCAAACCTTAAGTTCTGTAGGCTGTATTACTAAAGGCTTCAGCCCTCTCTCTCCAGTTAGGGAGCCTCCTAAGTGGTCTCCCTTTCTTCTGAGTCTCTCCATTGGACAAAACAAGGGCAGAGAATTTTCCACAGTGAAGCTACTGCTAACATATAGGATCCATCCCTTCTTTCTTGAAAACAAGCCCCAGACTATCTTTCTAGATTTCTCTCTCTCCAGGGGCTTAAGCCACTGTGACTAATTCAGGCTTGGGCTCACACCAATTGCTCCATCAGGAACCCTCCTTGCCTGTCTAGATTCTGTCCATTCTTCAAGGCCATTGCAAATGTAATCGCCCTTGCCTCTTCCGATGATCCTTCAACCACATATAACTTTCTTGCCTAACACTGAGCGTCATCTGGGTGTACCTCTTAAAAGCTTTGACACTCTGACCCTGACTGCAGACACCTGTGGATCTTAAATTGTCCGTTTCATTAAGTCAACAAGTTGTTACAGACCTGTATGTTATAGGTAGCATCTAGAAGATGCCTTATTTACAGTCAATGATCAAAACACAAATGACATTTGAGTAATGCCAAGGAAATCAAAATGCTTCACAATTTTCTATCATTTGAAGAACTGGCCAAAGAAACTGAGAGTTAAAAAAAAAAGAAAAAGAAATAAAAAAAAAGCACAGTTTCTTAAGAGGGCAGATGCAACAGTTGATAGACAGCTACTAGGTCGAGAAAGGTGTGCCTGGATTACGCAAAGATCAGAGGCCTGGAAAAGGCTACAAAAAACAATCTGAAAGCATCTGTGGCACGCTTTTATTTCTTTATTTTTAGTTTTACACAGATAAACGCAGGAAGCTTTGAGTCTTCAAAACTAGTTGGTCGTTCAATGGAGTGATGAATTTTGAATGCTACAGTGCTCATCAGTTGGGCTACTAAAGGGATTCCCAACAAAAACCCAACCTCAGAGAATTTACCTCCTTTTTCCTCGTTAAAAACGAAATAAGCAATCTGGAAATGCTGTATTTTCCCTAAATTCTAAAGCGAATCTGAGAAGCCCACGGCCTCACATAAACATTTCATAAAGGTGCTGATCGTGAATAATGAATGGATTCAGGGGCCCTGGCTGTGACTACGTCATCGTTGTTTACTCGGGGACTTTTATTTTTTTTTTCTTTTTTGGGGGGAGGGGTTACATGGGAAGGAGGGAATCAGTTTAAGTTATATTCATATACCTTTACTGAGTAAACGCCACAATCCAACGGACACGAAGAATTTGCTGGTGAAAGCACAATGAAATGAAGCGATAATCTGAACAAAGGCAACAGGCACCTGCCGTCTCTCAATCCCTGAGCAAATATTTCCGCCAAGACGGGGGCAATTTGGGGATGTGGGCGAGCAGGCGGGCGTCACCTTTTTAATAGCAGCCGCCTTTCTCGGTAAGCTGTAAACCTGGCAACAACTGGGACCCTTCCAAAGGATCCCGAGCTGGGAGCGGTCTCAGGTTTTCAGACAAATCTCTCCTCCTACCACACGTGACCCAATGGCAATCAGCCGCCGCGAGAGACACCGCAACGCATCAGCCGCGGGATACAAAGGCTTCGGCGCCGCCGCCGCCGCATCCCCGGGAGGATCGCCGAGCCTCCCGCGCTCGGCGTCAGCGGAGTTTGCGCAGGTCGCCGCCACGAGGCGCGCCACTCCCGGGCCCACAGGGCGGTGCCGCGCAGCGCGGGGAACGGGAGCAGGGGGCGCGCGCCGCCTGCCCTGTGCGCCTGCCCACCCAGCGCCGCCGGAGCAGGGGCGCCGAGTCGCACGCAGCCGAGCAGGGCCGCGCCGCACCGCGCCGTGCCGCAGCCGCAGCCGCCACCACTGGACCCTCGTCCGCCGCACGGAGCCCCGCAGCGACGTGGACCAGGGTGAGGAAGCCGAGGGCCCCCAGCTCCCGGGTGTGGGCCCAAGGCCGGGCCACCCCACCCCCGCCCAGGCCCGGGCCTTCCTTTTCTCCGGGCCCCTGCCCCGCTCCACAGCTCCTCCGGGCCTCAGCGCGGGCAGCGGGGCGTCGTGAGCGGCACTTACACCACGGCTCTGGAGATCATCCAGGACACCATCTTCCTGGGGGGCTTGGGCCCCACCTCCGGGGCGGGTGGGCACTGAGCGCGGCTGACCAGGCCGCCAACGGCAGGCCGCGCGCTCGCCGGCTCCTCGCGCTCCCCGGGGCCGCGCTGGCGCCCTCGGGAGCCGGGCCCGGTGTCTGCGCGCGGCGGCCCGAGCTGCGCGGCGGTGGGTCCCCCGCCCGTCCCCGCCCGCCGTCCGAGCCGCGGCGGAGCCGACCGGCCCCGCCCCTGCGCTCCGCTGATAGGCGGTGGCGGCGGCGGCGCGTTGGTCCCGGCCGGGGGCAGGCGGCCGGGCTCCGGGGGCTGGACCGGCGGGGACCCCGGTCGGCGCCACGCGGCCGCGACCCACACCCCTGCGCTCCGGCCTCCCTTGCCGGCCTCCTTCGAGACGCCCACCTGGCGTGAAGAGAGAGTGTGTGGGGGTGTTGGAGGCTGGGGAAGGGGACTCGGGGGTCGGGGTCGTCATTGCGCGTGTGAAAGATAAAACTGCAGAAACTCTGTGTGGGATAGAAACCTCCAGACCAGGCCCTGGATTCTGGAGAGCCGAGAGTTTGAGGCGTGCTCGCCCACATCCGGTCCCTGCGCTGTTTACGAAGGCCCAGTACCGAGGGCATCTTCACAGTACGGCATTTTTCAGGGAAACGTTTGCAGGGCCTACTTGCACAGGCCTCGGGTATACCTCGAGCCTCCCCGTGCATGGTGCAATGCAGGGATGGATGGAGGAAGAGAGTGTTGGATTTCGTGTTTGCAGTTAGCGTGTCGGGGCGTCTGGGGCCACCTTTCCATCAGAGCATCTGCACAGCTTGTTTTTCTGACGCAAATCTCCAGTATTCCTTGAGCCAGATAATTCAAGGTAAAAAAGCTGGGCCAGGTATTCCTGACTTTTACTGATGCTTACAACTGTATTTTTGGGGAGGTTGCGTTGCCGCTTTACACCTTGTAGTTCCTGTAAATGTCGTCTTAGGAGCAGAATTTTAATTTTGGCTACAGGACCAAATTAAGAAACCTGATCCCGAAGTTTAGCTCTTTTTTTTTTTTTTTCTGATTAAAAGGTAATTAAAGGTAATTCTGGTATTCAGATGGTGTGAAGAATAAAGGGTAAAATGTAGGCTTGGAGCCTTTAATTTTATCTTTAATTAAAGTCCTAGAAAATATGATGGTTTACTTTGTGACCATACTGTAATTTATTCTTTTTGTTCCTCAGTTTCTCCATAGTAAAAAGAGACTAATAATACTGTTGGCTGCTGCTTGCCTTTCGGGGTGTGGGGAGGCATTGCTAAATAACATGTTCAGGAAGTGCTCTGATTTGCTTGGAAGAAAATCAAGGGACACAGACTCCTAGGTTATTCTGAGTTCTTTTCAGTTCCCAGAGTCAATAAATTTAGTAAAATTTTGATTAAAGAAACGCGTTTAGAAGCTGCTTTTTGCTCTTGGGTTAGGTTCTTTTTGCTTATTTATTGTGTAAAGAATATTTTTATCTCAGGAATCTCACTGATAACTTGTGTTTGTTCTGAATTTTATTTTTGGTCATTGTTCAGCAGTGTTAGGGGATCAGGTGTGTCCTCTAAACCAGTGTTCTGGAGGATTCTCTTGCCTTATAAAACTCCAACATGTTTAAATGTCATTCAGATCCCTTCATGAGCAGGCTCTGAAATATTCTTCACATTCTTATTTTTTATTGCTCTTGTCCCCAATCCCTAGTGCACCCATTTTGTACCTCTCTTCTCTGAAGCTATATTTTCATGTTCAGTGCCTTTGCCCTGACTTAAATTTTCCTGTAATGTTTTGCTCCCCATTCTTTATCATTTTAGGTTAGAGTCCATCCACATTTTTCAATGTCCAATGCCATGAAGATGTCCTTGAATTTGCTCAGTGGTGATGATTCATGCTTTCCTCTGGGCCCCTGTAATTTATTACTTAAATTTCCACTTAGTAACTCTCATTCTGCTTTTACTCAATGTCTAACTTATTGGATGATAAAGTGAGGGCAGGTATGGTGTATTGCAGATTTTTGTATTATCCTAGTCTCTAACCTAGAATAGGGTAAATGCCCAGTGAAAGTTGAAATAATGTTTGTTAAATACAGTCACTCTCTTACGTATCAAAAGTTTTAAAAATTTCTGCCATGAGCATTAGAAATCTCTTAAAAATGTATGTCCTTCTAACTTTGGGGTCATCATTATAAATATTATTTCACTAAATGACAATGCATGAATACCTTCAGTGGTTGCTATCTGCTTTGTTAAATGTCCCTGGACTGAGATGCTATGTGTTATTTCACTTTATATGCCTATTATATGTTTTCTGCCTCTTCTACATTAATGTTACCTTTTACTGTTTTCATTCTGTTTAATTGAAATCGTTTCCTTCTTTAGAACTCAGTGGGACATGGGTTGCAAATCCCTTGTGGTGTGCTACACACATGTTGTTGAGTCATCTTGGCTACTCAAATTCAGGTAGTGTTTATTCCCATTTGATACCATGGAAACTGAGGTTTAGAGCTATTACTCACTAACCAGTGATCCTATAGCTCACAGGGACAAAACTGGAACTGTGATCCGGGCTTTCCAAGTTTCTTTATATTGTACTGTGGTACACAGGGAGATTGTGTCGGCAGGGGGCCCTGATGGGGGTTGTCCTTTAGGGACAAACTGGGAAGCATTTCTTTGGTTTTTTTAAATGATTGAGACTGTTAGTATTTGATGGGTGGCGACAAGTACCTTGTGCTTTATGTGGGACAGTCCTGAGTGAAGTATTGTGTCCTGTATGACCTGGGAATACCCCGCCTGGTATTCATGTAGTATTTGTAATCATCTGAGCCTGGAATTTCCATTTTACATATATGTAAAGTCACAGTTTTTTTCTGAGGCTGAATTTTCCAATGCCTATTTCCACGTTCAGCTGTTGTGTAAATTGAAAGGGTGATTTTGTTCACCACTTGGCCAGGAGTTGTTTACAGTTTTTGGAAGATTGCATCACACACCGCTGTGCATTTGTTGTTAGTGTGTTCACCTAATTACTTCTTTACATTTTTTTTAAATTTTTTAAAGATTTTATTATTTGAAAGTCAGAGTTACACAGAGAGAGGAGAGACAAAGATACCTTCCATCCACTGGTTCATTCCCCACATGGCTGCAATGACCAGGGTCATTGACCATGAATCAGGAGCTTTGTCTGCGTCTCCTACATGGGTGTGGGGCCCAAGCACTTGGGCTATCTTCTGCTGCTTTTCTAGGCACATTAGCAGGGAGCTGGATCTGAAGTGGAGTAGCTGGGACTTGAACTGATTGATGTGTGTATGGGATGCTGGCATCGCAGGCTGTGGCTTAACCTGTTGTGCCACAGTACCAGCCCCTTTAAACATCTATGTCTTGACCAGTATTCACATTTCCCTTTTCCATTTATATTTTATTTAGTATATGTGCATACACTTGAAATTTTTTGTAGGATGATTGTTGTGGATTTCATATCAGGGTGCTAAAGTGGAAATTGGGAAACATTTTATGGAAAAGGCACATTGAGTCTAGTATGGTTGAGAACCTCTGTTCTAAAGTAAGAGTATCTTTGAGAAGGACCCTCTTGTGAAAAGTGTCTAGATTTTAATGGTGGGTATTTCTAATTTCTGTGTTTAGATGGTGCCTCAGATGGTTAAGATCTGCTAGCAGGTAGCTAGCCTCTCTAAGGTAAGGCTCTAGGGATGAGAAAATGCAGTACTTTCTTCATAGAAGCTTTTCTTCTGTGGTAGTGTTTTGTGTGCTTGAGAACATTTCTTATATAGAAGACTGAAAATTATTTATTTTTAACGATTTGTTTTCTTTCAAAAGGCAAAGTGACAGAGAGAGGGAAAGACAGGGAGAGATCCTCCATCCACTGATTCACTCCCCAGATGTCTGTAACAGGGCTGGGCCAGACCAAAGCCAGAAGCCTTGGAGTTCCATCAGGGTTGCCCACGTGGGTGGCAGAACCTAAGGACTGGGGCAACTTCCTTTCCCAGGCGTATTAGCAGAAAGCTGTATTGGTTGCAAGACAACACCAGCCTCAGAAAATTATTGTTTTGAATACTGAGCTTAATTGTTTTGTTTTCATTTATATATCTCTTGCATTCATGTGTTGTGCTGTGGAGTGGTTCTTTCATTGTGTTGTGTAAAAATACCTTTCTCTTTGGGTACTGAGTTTAATCATGGTGGGAGGTTGCATATTAGTGCAAAGGAAATTTTCTCAGGAGATCTATTTTTACTGCTGGTAATGTGATGTTTGGAAGTCATTTCATGTTTACCTTTAAACAGGGATGACAGTGTTGTGGTGATCTAATGTGAGGGGCTTTAACACATAAGGGTTTAAGCAGGCCTGTGTTGTGGCACAGTGGGTAAAGCTGTCGCCTGTGCCACTGGCATCACATCTGGGCTCCAGTTCGAGTCCCTGCTGCTCTACTTCTGATCCAGCTCTCTGCTAATGTACCTGGGAAAGCAGCAGCAGATGACCCAAGTACTTGGACCCCTGCCACCCATGATGGTGGCCCAGATGGATTTCCTGGCTCTTGGCTTTGGCCTGGCCCAGTCCAGGCCATTGCAGCCCTTTGGGGAATGCACCAGAAGAAGGAAGAGCTCCCCTCTGTCCCCCATAATAACTCTGCCTTCAAATAAATAATAAATATTAATAAATCTTTTTTTTCAAGGTGCAGGTCATTAGACTTTGCTAAAAAAATTAGCTTTTTCTGGGGCTGACATTGTGGCGTAGTGGGTAAAGCTTCTGCCTGCGATACTGGCATCCCATTTGGGTACCAGTTTGTGTCCCAGCTGCTCCTGAAACTTAGTTTCAGCTCCCTGATAATGGCTTGGGAAAAGCAGTGGAGGATGGCCCAAGTGCTTGGGGCACTGCCACCCATTTGGGATACCCGGATTTAGTTCCTGGCTTCTGCCTTGCCCAGCGCTGGCCATTGCTTCTGGGAAGTGAACCACTGGATGGAAGATCTCTCTCTCTCTCTGTGTCTCTCCTTCTCTCTGTAACTCTTTCACATAAACAAATAAATTTTTAAAAAGTAGGGGCCAGCGCTGTGGAGTAGTGGGTAAAGCCACAGCTTACAGCACCTATATGGGCACTGGTTCGAGTCCTGGCTGTTCCACTTCTGATCCAGCTCCATGCTAATGCATCTGGCAAGCAGTGGAAGATGGCCCAACTTCTGGGCCCCTGCGTCCATGTGGGAGACGCCGAGGAAGCTTCAGGCTCCTGGCTTCAGCCTTGCCCAACCCTATCATTGCAACCATGTGGGGAGTGAACTAGCCAGCGGATGGAAGATCTGTCTCCTTCTCTCTGGCTATAACTCTGTCTTTCAAATAAATAAATAAATGTTTTTTAAAAAATAAAGTATAAAAGAATAGCTTTCTTTTCTACATCTTCTTAGTTTTCCTAGGAGATAGGGAAAATATGCATCTTCTGCACATTAGAATTCACTTACTGGCAAATCAACAGCGAATGGGAAAGTACCCAGGAGAGCAAGCTGTGAGAGCAGAAATACAAGATTCAGAGATAGCATCTAACCCATGTAATTTTAATGAGTGTGCTAATGAGACTGAGTCTTCCCATTTCTATTGGGAGAGCAGTTTCTGTGGCTTGAAAATATTTATATATTTTCTTACCTCTTCTCAGGTGGTCTGCTCATTGTATTATAGTTACAGATGAGATCAGGTTTGGCATCTGATATAGAAATGATATTGAAAATACAATGATCAAATTACAGGATAGAAAGATTAATTATTCGCCATAAATACTGATAAAGTTTACTAGCTAACAATCAATGAGGAAAGCAAAATGCACCTATGATAGCTGTCTCTTGGAAATGCACAGTAAGGAATTGACGTGATGGGAGGTTCTTGAACATTTGAAGTAGTATGCTTACCTGAAACAGTTAAGAATTTAGATAGTTTTTCCTCCCTTCCCCCCACCTTTCAGGGTGAAAAATGGCTTTGTGTTTAATCACATTAAATGTCAAAGAAACATCTAGTTCAAGACATGTTTAAAGAACTTTGTTCATTTTTTTAAAAGATTTATTTATTTATTTGAAAGTCAGAGTTAAACAGGGAGAGAAAGAGAGGCAGAGAGAGAGAGAAAGAGGCGTCTTTCATCGATGGTTCACTCCCCAGTTGGCTGCAGTGGCTGGAGTTGTGCCGATTTGGAGCCAGGAGTTTCTTCCAGGTCTCTCACATGCATGCAGGGGCCCAAGGATTTGGGTCATCTTTTACTGCTTTCCCAGGCCATAGCAGAGAGCTGGATCAGAAGCGGAGCAGCCGGGTCTTGGGGATGGCGTTGTGGCTCACTTGGTTAATCCACTGCCTGTGGCTCTGGCATCCCATATGGGCGCCAGGTTCTAGTCTTGATTGCTCCTCTTCCAGTCCAGCTCTCTGCTGTGGCCCAGGGAAGGCAGTGGAGGATGGCCCAAGTGCTTGGACCCTGCACCCGCCTGGGAGACCAGGAGGAAGCACCTGGCTCCTGGCTTTGGATCGGCGTAGCGCGGCGGCCTTAGTGGCCATTTGGGGGGTGAACTAACAGAAGGAAGACCTTTCTCTCTGTCTCTCTCTCACTAACTCTGCCTGTCAAAAAAAAAAAAAAAAAAAAAAAAAAAAAAAAAAAAAAAAAGTGGAGCAGCCGGGTCTTGAACCACTGCCCATATGGGATGGTGGCACTGCAGGCCATGGCTTTACCTGCTATGCCACAGCGCCAGCCCAAACTTTGTTCATTATAGTAGGATAGTTTGAATGATAGTTTCCAAATTTAAGCTTGTTTATGATTTCAGGTATTATGTGCAAGTCAAAATAATTTTGGAAAGTGAAATATTTTGTAATTAAATTCTGCCTAGTAAGCAGAACTTAAAATTTTTTTTCTCATTGATTGATGTTTTTGAGTTGTAATTCAAAGAACATGGAATACAATTCAAAAGGAAAACAGTGAAAAGTTAGTTTTTCTCCCTCCCCTTTCTCTAGCTACCTAGTTCTTTTCAGGGACAATCTCTGTTCCCAGTTTTGTTTTTCTCCAAAGTGAAGTCTGGAAACAGACCCAGTTATTAATAGGCGTTTAGTCTAAATGGAAAGTGGCATTTTACATTGGTTGGAACATGATGGTAAACTCAGTAAGTGATTTTGTGACAGCCAGCCAGCCATTTAATGAAAACCGAGGAAAAACATAATTCCTGATAGTTAACTAATGTAAATGTGAAAACTATAAGTGCCACAAGAGAACATAAACAAATCATAGGTGAAGATATTAAAATCTTGATCATGTAAAGCCCTTCCTGTTAGAAATCAGAAACCAGAATCAAAGATTGGCTTTCATAGGAAACATGCCTCCAGAGATTATATTAACAAGATTGCAAACAAATGCCAAACTGGTAAAAAGTATTTGTAAAACCTGACAAACTTTTCTTTCGTCAAGGTTTTTGTGTATATCTTTTTAAAAACATCAATTTAAAAAATAGATGTCTGAAGACTTCCAATTTATAGTCTAGCATGTAAGAAGCTTAGTGGTCACCACTGGATCCTAACAACTAGTTAAAAGCTGAACACACTGAAAAATAATGCTTCTTAGATTTGTCAGAGAAGTGAGGTCACAGGACAAACCACTGCTTCCAAAATTGGAGAGACAGATGGGCAGATACAGAGAGTTACAACCACTGAAACAGAAGCCTTGGAGGGAACCAGTGCCAGGGCAGGAAAATTTGAACTTTAATTGAGAAGCGATTGGAGGTTCAAGGCAGACAACTCTGAGACTGAAAAACTCCACAGTCACGGGGAAGCCCCTCACACTTTTGTGAGTATAACCTCTAGGAGCTCCACCATATCCTTACATTAAATACCAGAGAAAAAAATATCCCCTGGTGTTTCTGGCAGGTGGAGGTGAAAGGGAATCATTTGGAAATACACCAGCCATTCTTTCTTAACAAGGTCTGTACTGAGGAGAAATCACTTTACCAAATCCTGACCTAATCAGGGGACAGAGCTCACCCTCTAACTCTAGCCTTCCACTTGGGGAAAGGGAAATAAGCAACTCCAGCTCTTTGTAGTCAGCCTGTCCCACCTGGACTCACTGGAATTCGCAGTCCAGGGGCTGAGGCTCACCAGAAGACTGTGTTGTAGTCATAAGACTCTAGATTGTTTCCCTTTCCCCCACATCTTAAAACCGCATTGCAAAAGACCTACTTACTGTAGTTCTGCATCATATCCACTTTTCAACAAAAAATTACCAGGTACACTAAAAGGCTAAAAACAGCTTGAAGAGACGGAACAAACATCATAACTAGAGTTGGGTCATGGCAAGAATGTTGGAATTTGCCAACCAAGAATTAAAAAACAAAAACAACTTGAAGCATGATTAACATACTAAGGGCTTTAATGGAAAAGGTAGACTGTATGCAAGAACAGGTGGATAATGTAAGCCGAGAAATGGAAATTCTAAGAATCAAAAACAAATTCTAGAGATCAAAAACATTGTAACAGAAATAAGGGATACTTTTGATGGGCTCATTAGTATATTGGACAAGGCTAAATGCATGAGGATAGTACAGTAGAAACTTCCAAAACTGAAAAGTCAAGATGAAAAGGAAAAAATAGTGTTCGTGCGTGCATATGTGTGCATGTGTGCATGCACGCGTGCGCACGCACACACACACACACAAATGGTATCCAAAAACTGTGTGATATTAAACAAGTATGTAAAAGACTTGTGATACTGTGATTGATATATACGTACATGTTTTCACCCATGGTTCCTACTGATAGCTCCCTCCCAAGACAGGCTGTAGAAGATAAGAGAGCAGGTCATAAGACTCCTGTCACTTCAGAGAGATCTTGCTTTATACCCTCCAGGAGGGACTGCTGAAGAATCTGGACAGACAGGCCTTGCTGGTTTCCTCCTCCAGTTCATCAGAAACCATGCCTTTGCAGTGATGTCTCCATGAAACCCCAAAGGTCAGGGTTCTGAGAACTTCCTGATAATTCAACATGGGGCAGTTCTTGGAGGGTAGTGCACGTAGGCAGGGCATGGTAGCTTAATGCCCCTCTTCCCATACCTCACCCTATGCATCTCTTCATCTGTGTCACTAGTAATAGCCTTTATAATAAACTGGTGAATGTGATTCCCTGAATTCTGTGAGCCACTCAAGCCACTTAATGGAACTTGAGGAGATTATGGGACCACCTTCCTCGCCCATTGATAGTCTATTGGAAGCTCAGGTAGTAACAGCCTAAAGCTTGGAATTACCATCTAAAGCGGTTATGGGTAGTGGTAAGTCTTGGGTACTGAGACCTCAGTTTGTGAGATCTGACTGTATATTTAGGTAGGCAGTGTCAGAATTGAATTAAATTAGGGGAACCCAACTGGGGTCCTCTGCTGCAGAACAGATTGCTTACTTGCTGCTGGGGAGGAATTTCTGTACTTTTGAGTAATCTTCCTTATTGATTGTGGTGGGAGAGCAGAGAGAAAACTGACAGCTTGTTTTTCCTATTCAATACCATTATAGGAATGCCAGCACAGAAGAAAGAGAGAAAGGAATAGAAGCAATATTTTAAGCAATAACATAATTTTCCCCAAATTAATGTCAGATATCAGAGATTCAGGAAGCTCAGAGAACACCAAGCAAGGCAAATGCTGAAAATCTGCACCTAGGCAGACCAGACTCAAACTTAGGAGATCAGCGGTATAGGGAAAAAATCTTGGAAGAGACCAGAGGGAAGAAAAACACCTTAACTGTAGAACAAAGATAAGAATTATGTCTAACATTCCATCATAACCGTACAAGCAAGAAGAGAGTAAAGTGAAATATTTAAAGTGTTGAGAGAGAAAAATTCAACAGCCTATAATTGTTTTCCCTGCCATATTACCCTTCCAAAGTGAAGGAGATAGCAAAACCTTTCTCAGACAAAAATTGAGGGAATTTATAGCTAGTTGATCTGACTTGCAAGAAACATGTTGGGGGAAAAAATGTTTTTTAGAGAGAAGGAACATAATATAAATCAGAAACTTGGGTTGACATAAAGAAGAGCATCAAACACTTGTCCCACTAATAAGCTATTATAGCAAGGTTGCAAGATAATAAGGTTAATATGCAAAATTTAATTCCTTTACTATGTTTTGGCAGTGCTCAAGTCCATTTAAAATTAAAAACATAGTGCCGGTGCCACGGCTCAATAGGCTAATCCTCCACCTGCAGCGCCAGCACCCTGGGTTCTAATCCCGGTTGCCCCTCTTCTAGCCCCGCTCCCTGCCGTGGCCCAGAAAGGCAGTGGAGGATGGCCCAAGTGCTTGGGCCCTGCTCCCGCTTGGGAGACCAGGAGAAGCACTTGGCTCCTGGCTTCAGATCAGCGCGGTGCGCCGGTCGCAGTGCAGCGGCCATTGGAGGTTGAACCAACGGAAAAGGAAGACCTTTCTCTCTGTCTCTTTCTCTCACTGTCCACTCTGCCTGTCAAAAAAAAAAAAAAAAAAAAAAAAAAGTGCCATTTATACTGGCACCCTCAAAATGAAATTCTTAGATATAAATATAACAAAATATGCATAAGATCCATGTGAAGATACCTGTAATACTCTGATGAAATCCAAAGAACTAAATACATGAAGAAGTATGAATGGGACAGAAAAGACCTGATATCATCATGATGTCAGTTCTTCCCAACATGATCTATAGATTCAGTACAGTCCCAGTCCGAATTCCACTGAGTTATTTTGTAGATATGAATAAACTGATCGTACAGCTTATATGGAGAGGCAGAAGACCCAGAATAACCAACAGTGTTGTTGAACAAAGTTGGAGAACTGGTACTACCCAAGTTTAAAACTTGGTATAAAGCTAAACTAATTAAGACTGTGGTACCAGTGAAATAGACAGATCAGTGAGTAGACTAGCACTCAGACATTTATCCACATAAATATACTCAGCTGATCTTTGACAGAGGAGCAAAGGTGCCATACAGTGTAGAGAAAAGTCTTTTTAAAAGATATGCTAGAATAACTTAATAGCTACATACAAAAAAAGTCACCCCGGAATCTAGCTTCCACTGGTTCACTCCCCAAATACAATAGCTGGGGCTGACCTAGGGTAAAGCCAAGAGATGGGAATTCAATCTAGGTCTCATGGGTGATGGAAACTCAGGTACTTAAACTGTCTTCTGTTTTGTGCCAGGGTGTATATCTGCAGAAAGCTGAAGTGAGAGCAGAGCTAGGACTCCAATCTAGGCACTCCTGTGTAGGATGTGGGTGTCCCAAGGGGTGTCTTAACTACTATGCCACATGCATGCTTGCCTCAGAGAACAGGATTTCTAAGACAGTGAAACTCTCCTGTGTAATAATACAGTAGTGAATGCATGCCGTTATGTATATGTCAGAATCTGTCGAAGATACCTCAAGACTTAACCCTAATGTTAACCGTGGACTTCAGGTGGTACCTTGTCAGTGTAGGCTCATTGAAGGTAATAAATGTATCATGCTTTTGTGGGATATTGAGAGAGGTTGTGCCTATTTGGGGACAGAATGTATGGGAACTATATGTTTGGCTCAGTTTTGCTATAAACCTGGAACTGCTCTATTATTAATATTATTAATTTAAAAGTAAACAAATTTCAAAAGAAAAAAATGTGCAAAGAACATCAGCAGGCAGTTTACAAAAGCAGCTCTAGAAGCCAGAACAGAATTCCAGCTGATCCCAAGTTACACATGGTCCAAGTTCAGAACTGGGTCTTGTTTAAGAAGCATAGCAGTGCCAGAAGTTATTAAAAAGGAATTCTGTTTGTCCTCAAAGAGTATTAAAAATAATTTTAATTAATAACCATATTAATATTTCTGGTGAGTCCCTTTTATCCTATTATCTTTTGCTTTCTTGGAGTTCCGTACCAGTCAGACTCTTGAAACTTTCTTCTTAACTCCCAGCCAACAACCTTACTTCCTGTCAACATTTTTACTTTATTCCTATTATATTAATCACCTTAATTTCAGGAAGTCCTTTCTCTTTGAGAAATTAGCAAAGGGAAGAAGACTGATGCTGGTATTTTGCCACATCACACTAAGAAAATAATTTCAGTCTCACTGATTGCTTAGAAAATCCAGATAAAATTTCCTTACCTGTCAAATTAACAATTATTAAATAGGATGAGTAATATTGCTGAATTGGAGAGAATGTGTGGATACTCCTAAACTTCTACTGGAGAGAATAAAGATTAGGTTACATTTTGCAGGGAAAATGTTAGATATATTTTTACATTTTCAGATACCAGGCCATTGATGCTGTACCCTACTTCTAAGACTTTATGTAAGTTCTGTTGTTTCAGATAGGAGGGCCTATCTAGCATGTGTTTACAGGCTTTATTTGCTTCCTTTTTCCTTTTGGGTTCTCAAAAGTGACTTTATAAGGAATATTCCAAAATTGTGATGTTGATTTGAATTTTATTCTTAATGTGTATGCATCACCCTCTTGAAACTTTGTTTTCTACAAACTCTTGAAGCTCACAGAGAGCTTTATTTATTTGAAAGGCAGAGTTATAGAGATAGACAAGGAAGGACAGAAATCTTCCATGTGTTGGTTCGCTCCCCAAGTGACTGCAGTGAACAGGCTGGGACAGGCTGAAGCCAGGAGCCCAAAATTCCATCCAGGTGTCCCATGTGCGTGGCAAGGTCCCAAGGACTTGGGCCATCTTCTGCTGCTTTCCCAGGTGCATTAGTAGAAACTGGATAAGAAGTGGAGCAGCTGGAACTCAAACAGGCATTTATATGAGATGCAGGCTTTGTATGCTGTGGCCCAATCCATTGTGCCACAAGACCAGCCCCAATAATTTTTAGTTACAATTTAACAATTTTAAATTGGTATATCCTTGAAGTATTTAAAAATATTGTCAATTTAGTGTCTCTTTCTGCAGGTGGAAATAACCTCTAGTAAATTGTGCAGTTTTTAACTAGTGTTTATAGGAAGCTTTTGTTTCAGAGGTCCAAATAGGAATAATGCGGTTATAAATTCTGGCAGAAATAGAAGTAATCAGTTATTTTTCTTAAAAATTAAGTCTTGGCTGTAAGTCTGTTCTGTAGTAAAAGGACCTGTTGATGGTAGGCTCATATCGGTAGTATGTTGGAAAGCTTCTGGAAGGGAACTCTGAGATTTTTACACTAATCCTGTGCCTGGTTAATTGTCTTTGCTTGACATTGAGCACTGCATCAAGAAGGCTGTGGTTCATGATTCTAGCTCTGGCTCTATGAATGATGAGGATATGAATGATGAGACCTGCGCAGATCAGTTTATCTTGCTGGTCTTCGGCTTTTTCGTCTGCAAATTAAGGGTAATGGCTTAGACTGCTTGTCTGTATAGGGTGATTAAGAGAATTAAATGGAGACACTCATGAAATCCCTTTATAAGCTGCATGTTATAGCAGGGATGCAAGTTTTTTTTTTTTTTAAGATTAGTAAACATCTAGCACAAATATTGAGATAGTCTTTTGCAGTGGAGCACTGAACTGTGAGAAGCATTCTGTCATGTTTAGGAAAAAGAACACATAGACAGATAATTGTTGGGCCAGGATCGTGTGCCAGGTAAAAAATATTTTCTGATTTTGAAGACGTTCAAAGGAGAGGGAAAGATTGCTCTGTTTGAAGGAAAGGAATCAGCTGAGTAGAGTTTTTTTAAGAAAGAGAGAGGCTGCATGGAGAAGAAAAACACAGACAGGAAAGCTTGAAAGCGTTGGGTGCAGTGCTGGCAGCAAGTCCCAGTGCTGCAGTGGTTCAGCAGTCTGGCCCTGAGTGATAAATTAGGAGAGTCACTGAGGATCCACCACAAAGAACATGTTGAATCAGTTTTAGCTGCCTTTATTCAGCCAGTCTCAGGGTTTTCCTAGGCCACCAGCGGTGATGAACAGCAGCTATTGGGTTGTGAGTGTTACTACAGGGACAGAGAGAGGGACAGCATTGAGGCTGGAGCAGACACATTTCTGGTGTAGAAGTGGTGTTTGGCAGATTCAGATCTTGTGAGATCTATCACAGATTATTGAGGTCATTTAGTCCATTGTTTTCCAAACTTTTTGCAGAAAGGATCTTTAAAAAAAAATTTTTTTTTTTAAGATTTACTTATTTGAAAGTCAGAGTCACAGAGAGAAAGAGACAGACAGACAGATCTTCCATCCACTGGTTCTCTCCCCAAATGGCTGCAGTGGCCAGAGCTGGACCGATCTGAAGCCAGGAGCTTCATCCAGATTTCCATGTGGTAGCAGGGCCCCAAGCACTTGAGCCATCATCCACTGCTTTCTCAGGCATATTAGCAGGAGCTGGATCAGAAATGGAGCTGCCAGGACTTGAACAGGCGGCCATTTGGCCTGCTGGCACCACAAGTGGCAGCTGTACTTGCTATGGCACAGCAGCTGCCCCCATTAAATTGTTTTTCTGCTATGACTCTCATACATTTTTCTCAAAACCTTTAATTAATAATTTGCCTCCCCATTTTAAACCAGAGATTATAATTAGAGCAGCATGTGCTGTCCATACTGAATTGACTCAGTTGAGCTAAGAGCCTTCACTACCCCTATAATTTATTTATTTATATTTATTTATTTTTTTTGACAGGCAGAGTTAGAGAGAGAAAGACAGAGAGAATGGTCTTCCTTTGCCATTGGTTCACCCCCCAAATGGCCGCTACAGTTGACGCGCAGTGGCCAGAGCGCTGCGCTGATCTGAAGCCAGGAGACAGGTGCTTCCTCCTGGTCTCCCATGTGGGTGCAGGGCCCAAGCACTGGGCCATCCTCCACTGCCTTCCTGGGTCACAGCAGAGAGCTGGACTCGAAGAGGAGCAACCAGGACAGAATCCGGCGCCTCAACAGGGACTAGAACCCCGGGTACCGGCGCCGCAGGCGGAGGATTAGCCAAGTGAGCCGCGGCACCGGCCCACTATCCCTATAATTTTAACTATGGTGTTTTGCTGTTAAACGTTTGTTGTACTGAGAGTTTTGAAATATCAAAAAGCACATGTGGCCTTCAGATTGAGAGCTTTTGGAGCTTCATCACTCAGGCCCTGTGTCTTCAAATCTTTCTAGGTCTGTCACCTAGCTGTGTTGTGTTGTATAGGCTGCCTAGCTCCAGTACTCATTCTGCATCTTCAAAATGGGAGTGATAATAATATGTAGCTCGGGAGTTAGTTTGAGGATCACATGAGATAACAGTGCCTTATGCACTTGGCATATTGCCTAATTCATAGTTTGTGTTCAATAATTATCCATTCTGTTTTACAATTATTTTATTTAAAACTGTGCAGCTCAAGTTCTTAGAATTACCTAAATTCTTGTATTCAGAATTTGATATTTTTGTCTCCAATAATGACTCTCTGCTTTAAGAAAAAAATAATTGAACAAAGAACATAATATGTTGGCAGTTGTGGGTGGAGAAAGAATTGCGAAGAACTGGCAAGTTTTTAAAGCTTCCATCCTGTATGAAAAACACCTCTTCTACATTGAGTGAACCATGGGTGAGAGGAAATAGGCTTCAGCTTCAATAGTAAGTGGGGTACTTACTGGTGTACAATAGTGAGCTGCTGGTGATGTTTTTAGGGCTCCTCTTACGTGGAAATTGGGAGAGAGAAGAGGCTCAGCCTTAGCAGTTGCAGGTATTTGGGGGGTGAACCAGTGGATGGATGAACTAACTCTCTCTCTCTCTCTCTCTCTTTCTCTCTCTTTCCCCCTCTCTTTACTTTTCAAGTATATGAACATTTTTTAAAAGTTGTTTTTTAAAATAATAAAGGTGCAGTTAGTATCAGGATATTTGGTTCAGGCTTTTTAAGCTGGTCACTGTGTCTTCTGCAACACCTTTGAAACTAGTATAAAACTTATGATAAGCTCCATGTAATTCTAATTTTTGTATTGAAAGTATAAAGTGTATTCATAGAATCTAATAAAAATGACAATAAAATGAGTTGATAAGATGGGCATTCATGTGTCCCAATTGAGTTGCAAAGTCCAGCAGTCAGAAACGTGGGTTCAAGCCCAAGTTCTGATTGACTGAATCTTGGGCAAGTTACTCCATTTTTTTTTTGTATCCTCTTTTATAAAATGGGAATTTTCCCAACTTGACTCTCACTGGGATTAAACATGACAATAGGTCTGATCTGATTTCATCATCATTTAAAAAATCATCTATTATTTTTCACTTTATGTTTCTGTGTGGGAGCAAACTGTTGAAATCTTTACTTAATGTATGCTAAACTGATCTTCTGTATATAAAGAGAATCGAAAATGAATCCTCATGTGAATGGAAGGGGAGAGGGAGTGGGAAAGGGGAGGGTTGCGGGTGGGAGGGACGTTATGGGGGGGAAGCCATTGTAATCCATAAGCTGTACTTTGGAAATTTATATTCATTAAATAAAAGTTAAAAAAAAAAGTAATATCAAAGAAGGGTAAATATTGATTACCCTGAATTAATTAATGCACATTATATACATGTATTGAAATGTACATTGTAGCCCATAAATATGTATAGTTATTATTTATAAAAATTTTAAAAACCAAAAAGTAGTAGCAGATAATAATAAGTAGTAACAATATGGATTGTCAAATAGTTGTGAATAAAAGAGGAAAATCTCTGAGATTAAAAAAAAATAAAATGGGAATTTTATATGTATGTACTAGTATTATAATTCTGTAAGTGTGATACAGGGAGAAACATTATCTTAATGAGGTTTGTGATTTTGTTACCAAAAAACCTTTGAGAGTTAAATATTCACCTGAAACAGGTGAGTTTATTAAGTAATAGCTTATCTTCTAAACTGTTTTAACATGTCCCCTTCCATCTTATGTAAATTGGCTTTTTACAAGTTTGAATTTATAATTTCTTAATAAATGAGGCTTGAAGAACTGAGATTCTACTGCAAATTTGTTTTACTTAATTTGATTTTTTAATAGTCGTTGGTTACATAACCTGCTTTCAGCCTGTGCTGAAAGGATACCCTTCAGTTTTTTTGAACTGTTTTTCCATGACATCTTGGCTGTTTAGAATGTATGTCTTTTTCTTGACATGAAGGCAGGGATCTGCATTAGTATATTAGTGTTCAATCTGTGTTGCCTATAAATTTTACACAAGTTTAGAAGTTTTGTTTTCTACTTTTTAGTGCAACCACTAAAGGCAGCTTGCCAAACATGAGGCCAAACTGACAGCTATATATATATGAATGACATGTTCTGGCAAGAATGTGGAGATATTGAAACCCTTGTACAATGGTGGTAGGAATGTAAATAGTACAGCTGCTGTGGAAAACAGTATGGAGGTTCCTGAAAAAAATTAAAAATAGAACCACTGTAGGATCCAGGAATCCCACCTTTGGGTATTTGTCCAAAATAATTTAAATCAGATCTCAAAGAAATAATAGTTATCCCATGTTCATTGCAGCATTGCTTGCAGTAGCAAAGGTGTGTAAAGAATTCATTGGTGGGGCTTGTGTTGCAATACCAGCATCCCATGTGGGCGCCTATTGGAGTTCCAGCTGCTCCACTTCTGATCCAGCTGTCTGCTAATGGCCTGGGAAAGTGGGGGAACATGGCTGAAGTTCTTAAGCCCTTGCATCTACGTGGGAGACCCGGAAGTAGCTCCTGGCTTTGGCCTGGCCCAGCACTGGCCATTGCAGCCATTTGGGGAGTGAACCAGCAGATAGAAGAACTCTCTCTCGGGGTTGGTCCACTTCTGATCCAGCGCTCTGCTATGGCCTGGGAAAGCAGTAGAAGATGCCCAAGTTCTTGAGATTCTACACCTGCGCGAGAGACCTGGAAGAAGCTCCTGGCTTTGGATCGGTGCAGCTCCGGCCATTGTGGCCAATTGGGGAGTGAACCAGTGGATGGAAGACCTCTTGCTCGCTCTCTCTGCCTCTCCTCTGTGTAACTCAGACTTTCAAATAAATAAATAAATCTTAAAAAAAAAAGAAGAAGAAGAGCGTGCTCTCTCCCTCTCCTCTCTGTGGAACTCTTTCAAATAAATAATAACTCTTTAAAAAATTGTTGAGAACTTACTTTAAGTGTCTTACCACATAAAATAAGCAAAAGTAGTCACTTAAGACTTTGAGAGATTTTTGGATAATATCTGATTTTACTCAGTTTTGTTTTGTTTTTGGAGGAGGGTACTGTTTCACTTTTGCTACCTGCACTTAGCACTTTAATGTGAGTCATACTTAAAAAAATACTATGCTAATGGATTAATTAGAATAGACATCTCTTATTTAATGGATAGCTAAAAGAATCACAGGTTTTGAATTAATATCAATATATGAGTTAATGTCAATATATGAAAAGTTTCTACCTTCTCTAATGTCTAATGTTATTTAAAGCCATCCTAGTTCAAAATTGTTAACTACAGATTTTCTTTTAAGATATATGTTATTTATTTGAAAGGCAGAGTAACAGAGAGAGAGATCTTTGATCCACTGGTTCACTTCCCAAATGTGTATGTAGTCGGGTCTGGGCCAGGCCTAAGCTAGGAGCCAGGAACTCTATCCAGGCCTCCACGTGAATGGCAGGAATTCAACTACTTGGGCACTCTTCAATTGCACCCAAGGCTCATTAGCAGGGAGCTGGATTGAAAGTATAGCAAGAGCGGGCCTGCGCTGTGGCTCGGTAGGTTAATCCTCCGCCTGTAGCGCGTATATCCCATATGGGTGCTGGTTCTAGTCCCGGCTGCTCCTCTTCCAATCCAGCTCTCTGCTGTGGCCTGGGAAAGCAATAGAAGGTGGCCCAAGTCCTTGGGCTCCTGCACCCATGTGGGAGACCCAAAGAAGCTCCTGGCTTCAGATCAGCGCAGCTCTGGCCGTTGTAGCCATTTGGGGAATGAACCAGCAGACTGAAGACCTTTCCCTTTGTCTCTCCCTCTCACTGTCTGTAACTCGATCTCGCAAGAGCAACTTCACGGATACAAGGTGCTGGTGTTGCAAGTGACAACTTAACTCACTGCACTGCTGTGGCAGCACTTAACAATGATTTTACATGCTTAATCCTTAATTCAGCGAGCCAATGTCTCACTACTTTTTTCATACATAAAAATATTTATTTACAAGGCATGGTTAATTAATCAAACATAGAAATGCACTTGTTTATATTAATTTAGGCCTTTTTTTTTTAGAGATTTATTATTTTTGTTTGAAAAGCAGAGTTACAAAGAGAGGAGGAAAGACAGATCTTCCATCTGCTGATTCACTCCCCAAATGGCCACAGTGGCCAGGGTTGGGCCAGGCAGAACCAGGAGCTCGGATCTTATTCTGGGTCTCCCATGTGGGTGCAGGGACCATCTCCCACTGCTCCCCAGGGCCATTGGCATGGAGCTGGATCAGAAGTGGAGCAGCTGGGTCTGGAACTGGAGCCCCTATGTGATGCCTGCAAGATGTTTTGGTCAAGCAAGTTGTGAAGCTTGTATGAAGCAGACAAAAGGCCCAGATAATTTTAGCAGTTTGTGTCTAGGGCCAAACATTCCCATATGTTTAGCTTAGTAATTCCTTAGAACATTGCTGTGTAGTAAGACCTTAATAATTAAAAATGGCAAAGTTAAATATAACTTAAATGCTTTAGGAAGGCTAAAAATAAAACTAGGTTTTTTTTTTTGGACAGGCAGAGTTAGACAGAGAGAGAGACAGCATTGGTTCACCCCCTAAATGGCTGCTACAGCCGGTGCGCTGCGCTGATCCGAAGCCAGGAGCCAGGTGCTTCCTCCTGGTCTCCCATGTGGGTGCAGGGCCCAAGCACTGGGCCATCCTCCACTGCACTCCCAGGCCACAGCAGAGAGCTGGACTGGAAGAGGGGCAACCGGGACAGAACCGGTGCCCCAACAGGGTCTAGAACCCGGGGTGCCGGCGCCCAAGGTGGAGGATTAGCCAAGTGAGCTGCAGCGCCGGCCATAAAACTAGTTTTAATAACAATCACATAAAGGAATTTTTTTCAGACATTTAGAATTTATCTGAAGACCTCTGCTTCTTGAGAACAAGAAATTAAAGGCAGAAAAATGATTTCTTCTCTCCCTCTCTTCTCTTGTGTTTCTTTTTCTCTAATTTCCTTGTACTTTCTTGTTGGAAAAACTAAGTTATTCATTCTGTAGTTTCTCTCAGTCTTAGTTTTGCTAATTGCTTTCCTGTTTTGTCATTTCACATGTTCCTCTGTCCTTGTATTTCCTACCGATTGTTTGTTAGATTTAGACTTGATCTGATTCAGGTATGAGTTTTTTTTTTTTTTTTTAATCAAAGCACAATTACCTCATAAGTAGTATATTTCCATCAACAGACATATAATTGATGATCATTGCTTAGATTCATTAGTTAACTAGGGCTGCAAAATGGTGATTATTTTAAAAAAAGATTTACTCATTTATTTGAAAGAACTACAGAGAGAGGAAATGACATAGAGAGAGAGAGAGAGAGAGAGAGATCGATCGATCTTCCATCTGTTGTTTCACTCCCCAGATGGCCGTAGAGCCAAGAGCATGATCGAGGTCTCCTACGTGGGTGCAGGGGCCCAAACACTCGGGCCATCTTACACTGCTTTTCACAGGCTTCTAGCAAGGAGCTGGAGTGGAAATGGAATGCCGGTGTCACAGGCTTTCTTCACTATGCTGCAATGCTGGCCCCAAAATGGTGACTTATTTTTCTAAAAAAATAATTTCTCATTATAATTGCTAAAGTATTTTCAGATGGAGAAATTTTCCCTTGTCAATTTGTTACCCTATGGTCTACTTTAAATAGGAAAGAAATGATAAATAATCCATTCTTTCCCTTTATCAATTTTCAAACTAATGAGTTGGTTCTTCAGGATCTTCTAAGGGTGATCAGTGAATTATTTTCAGTATTTTAAAATTGATTTATGGATTTAAAAGTATTTGGTATTTCAGTCCATTATTTTCCTTATTTATGCACACATTGGCCTGTGTTAGTCCTTTCTTGTTGGCGTCTGTATCCTCTTGACATTATCTTGTTGAATTCAGGTACTCTGATATGGGTTGTGAATGTCCAAATAGGCTTAATTGTTTTGCCAAATGCCTGCCCCAACCTTGTAGTCTTTGGTAGAATCCTTGTTTTTTGATATGATAAAATATCCCAGGATCATCTTATAAATGTCCTGACCCAGACATGGAATCAGTACTTTTCCTGAAGTACTTTGGTTTCTTTGAGTGGGAGATGATTAGAGAATACACTCCAGGTGCCAGAGATATTTAATGCTTCTTGGCTTTTCAATGAATGGTTCCAGGAAATAAATTTTTTCAATGCACAGGCATTGTGCTTAGCATTTGGAGGAACAGGCGTTAAACTAGTCCTTGGTTAATAACTAAAGTACAGCATTAGAAATACTAAGATGTTTGGATTTTGGTGTGGAAATTCATAGGAGGATTTCCTCACACAGAGAGTGAAGGAGTCTCAAGGGATGCCCATATGGGATGTACACGCATTGCAGGCCGTGGCTTAACCTGCTGTACCATAGCGCTAACTCTTCTCGCTAAGCCTTTTTTTTTTTTTTTAAAGTTAATTTATTTGGGAGGCAGAGTAGAGAGACAGACAGATGGTGCAGAAGGAGAGCATTCTCTTCTTCTGGTTCACTTCTCAAGTGCCTGTACCCACTAGGCCTGGGACCAGGGCCTGGCGGAAATCCAGTTCTTCCACATGGGCAGCAGGAACCTGACTACTTGAACCATTATTGCTGCCTCCCAGGGTCTGCCAATATTGGCAGGAAGATGGAATTTAGGAGATGGAGCCAGGAATGCAATCCAGGCATTCCAGTATGGAATGTGGATATCTTAACTGCTAGGGCAAGCACCCATTCACCCACTCTTTTTTTTTTTAATAATGTGATCAGAGATATGAGTTGGAAGGAAAACATTAGGTAGGAGCTTTCTAGTTTTGCCAGCCTTTTCCTATCTTTATATGAGTTTATTATAGCCATTTGTACTGACCACACATCTAGTCTGAAATTGGCTTTATGAAAGTAGAATATATATGCTTCTCCTTTAGGTGTTACTGAATTTATTATTTTAATACTTGTACTTTCAAAAACTATGTGTTTTGTTTCTGTATAAAAATAGCCTAATTCTTACATATTTGTTGATCTAGATTTTATTATTTAAAAAAAAATTATTTGAGAACCAGAGAGAGAGTGAGAGCAAGAGAGATACTCCAATCTGGTTCACTCCCCAACAACCTAGGCTGAGTCAGGAACTCAATCCAGATCTCCCATAGGAGCAACAGGCACCCAACTACTTGAATATTACCCTTGCCTCCCAGAGTCTGCATTAGCAGAAAACTGGAGTCAGGTATCAAACCCAGGTACTCTGATGTGGGACCTGGGCTTCATAGCCATCATCTTAACTGCTAGGCTAAAGATCTTTGCTGATCTAGATTTTAATAGTATCTAATTAAAATTTCCTCCTATAACTAATGTTATTTCATGTACACATAGGAGAGACCATGCTCTATCTCTTTGTTTATGCAGGAGTGGGACCTAGGGACCTGGGTTCAGGTTGTAACCACTTGCTTGTCATAGAGATACAAAGCAATTTATTTTGGATAAAGACAGTTAGCCAATATAGATGTCCATGTAATAAATACCAAGAGATTTTAGGATTAACTACATAGAGCAGATGGTTCTATCAAGTCCTCTTGTTTATGGAAAAATCTCCTTTATCTTGAGAACCTTGTGGGTAATACATTACAATTTTGTGTTTTCTTTTCCTTTTTTTTTTTTTTAAGATTTATTTATTTATTTGAGAGGTAGAGTTAGAGACAGTGAGAGGGAGAGACAGAGAGAAAGGTCTTCCTTCAGTTGGTTCACTCCCCAGATGGCCACAACAGTCACAGCTGTGCCAATCCGAAGCCAAGAGCCAGGTCTTCCTGATCTCTCAGGTGCATGCACGGGCCCATGCATTTGGGCCATCTTCTACTGCTTTCCCAGGCCACAGCAGAGAGCTGGATTGGAAGAGAAGCAGCCGGGACTAGAACCAGCGCCCATATGGGAGGCAGGCGTCGCAGGTGGAGGATTAACCTACTGTGCCACGGTGCTGGCCCCTAGTTTTGTATTTTCATTAAGAAGTGAGATTTCTTTCTGTAATGTGTATTGAAATGTGGTTTGCTGATTATTCAATAATAAAACTTTATTTCTTTTCTACTTTTGTAAAAGAAAAATGTTACTTTATCTGGTCTCCATACCCAGTGATTTCTTTGTATTATGAATGGTCCTGGAAAAAGATGATAAAGGAGAAAACAAAGAAGGATGAGAAATTAAAAGAAATACAGATATATTTAAATTATCTTTCTTGTGTCCTCCTTAAATAGAAAGCTAACACTTTTATCTGACACTTCCCTTGAATATGTGCCAGTTATCTAGACTCATATTTTAGTACCTCAAAGGTAAAACTGAGTGAATTGCTAATATTGGTGTTTTTCAGGTAAAATTGTGGTGGATTATTTGTTCAAGTTGTTTTCAATTACTTTGAGCTCCCCATCCCTCATTTTGAGCTTGCCCTATTTATATAATTTGGTATATAAAACTGTAATTTTTCTTTTTCTTATATTTTTAAAGGTTATTTGTTTAACTTTATTTTCTTTGTGATCTATTAAATTGTTACTTTAGATTAAAATTTCCCTTTCTGTGATTAATTTCTTCAAACTTTGTTTATATCATAAGGAACCTTGTTATTTGGAGACTCAGGGTGCCTTTCAAAGAAAACGTGGTAATTACTCTCTATGTTACTTAAAAGATAAGTTCTCTATAAGGACAAGGAATTTCTGGTCGGTTGGATATTTTCTTCCCCGGTTTGGAATGAATTCTCTTTTGTGGTGACAAATAGTGGTTTCTGAAGTTGGCAGGAAAACTGCCTCTAGGGACTCTGATGGCAGTGTTGTAGCAGCTCTGTGATTCAGTTGCTTAGAAAGCTCTCTGAAAGTTGCCTTATTTGTCTAGAAAGAGTCAGGAGTCCAAACCTGCTTTTTCCTCTGCGGAGGATTGTAACTTTAAGCTGATGTGGGAACATCTGTGAAGATTTCAGTGGTGGCAGTGTGAAATAGAGCAATACCAGAGCATAAATATAAAATTTTTACTGTAAGCAAGATTGTCAGACACACTAAAGATGAGGTTGTGTGTGGTAAAGATAGGCTCAGCTGTGGGGAGCAACCCGGACTGGACTGAGTTACTGGAATTAAGACTTATTCTATGCATCTGCTCTCCCACAATATGGCGCTGGGAGAGGAGAAAACAGCTTCTACGCAGCTGCCTCTTGCCAACTTGAGTGCTGACCTCCAGGAGCTGATCCTGCTCCTGATTGGAGGAGAGCAGCATACTCGGCGTGTGGGCAGCCGAGTTGGGATTGGCGGAGGAGGACTATAAAGGAGGAGAGAGACGGCATGCACCAGGATCATCTAAGGGGAACATCTATCTGAAGGAACACCTGTGCAGCCCCCGAGAGAGCCGGCCGGCGGTGTGCCGCTCCCCCGCGGAAGTGGGGAAGGTGGCAGGGGGAACTGCCCTTCCATGGAGGTGGAAGGGTCGGTAGCCAACCCGGGAAGAACCAGCAGCAAACCCGGGGAGGGCCGAGCAGACAAAAGAACAGCGCAGGGTCCTGTGTCGTTCCTCCGCGAAGAGGGGGAGCGACACTCAGCTGCATATTTATATTCATATCCACTTTCTTAGGAGGCAAGAGAAAGGAGAAGAAGTAGAAGAAAGCTTTTCCTTTTCTGTTTATTCTAAATAGTTCACAACGGAAGTGATTGCTTTATGAGAGTCATCATGTGGGAAGAGAAAGGAGATTCGATTTAGTGCATCTTCCTTACTGAAAAATAAAACTATAGGTTTTGTATAAAATTGCCCTATTTTAATTATTACATAAAATATTAAAGTCAAACAGGAATTTGGCTCAGTGGTTAACACACTGCCTGGGCTGGAGCTGGCACTATGGCACAGCAGGTAAAGCTGCTGCCTGTAGTGCTGGCATCCCATATGGGTGCTGGTTTGAGACCCAGCTGCTCTACTTCTGATCCAGCTCTCTGCTGTGACCTGGAAAAGCAATAGAAGATGACCCAAATCCTTGGGCCCCTGCACCCACATGGGAGACCCGGAAGAAGTCCCTGGCTCTTGGCTTCAGATCGGTGCAGCTCTGGGCATTGTGGCCATCTGGGGAGTGAAGCAGGGGATGGAAGACCTCTCTCTCTCTTTCTGCCCCCTCTATAACTCTGCCTTTCGAATAAAATACATAAATCTTAAAAAAATAAAATAAGACACCAGTTTGAGGGCTGGTGTTGTGCTGTAGTGGGCATCCCATGTGGGTACCAATCTGAGTCCCAGCTGCTCCACTTCTGATGTAGCTCCCTGCTAATGCACCTGGAAAAGCAGCAGACTGCCCAATTACATGGGTCCCTGCACCCATGTGGGAGACCCAGATGAAGCTCCTGGCTCCTGGCTTCAGTCTGGCCCACGCCTGCCCGTTGTAGCCATTTGGGGAGTGAACTAGTGGATGGAAGGTCTCTGTACCTCCCTCTCTCTCTCTAGCTTTGCCTTTCAAATAAATAAGTCTTCAAAAAAAAAAAAAAAAAAAAGACACCACCTGGGTCCTGCTCTACTTCTGATCCAGGTCCCTGCTGATGTACATCCTTGGAGGCAGCACATAATGATTCAAATACTTGGGTCCCTGGCACTCACATGAGAGATGGGATGGAATTCCAAGCTCCTGGTTTTTGCCCAACCTAGTATGGGGAGTGAGCCAGTGTCTGTCTCCTTTTCTATCTGCCTTCCTTTCTCCTTCCCCTCCTTCCTTCCTTCCTTTTCCCTCCCTCCCTCCCTCCCTTTCTCCCCCTCTCCCTCTCTCCCTCCTTGCCTTTCTTCTTCTTCCTCCTCTTCCTCTTCTTCTTTTTTTTAAAGATCTATATTTATTTGAAAGGCAGAGTTACAGAGGGGCAGAGAGAGGTTTTTCCATCTGCTGGTTCACTCCCCAAATGGCTGCAATGGCCAGAGCTATGCCAATCCAAAGTCAGGAGCCAGGAGCTTCTTCTGGGTCTCCCACATGAGTGCAGGGGCCCAAGGACTTGGGTCATCTGCTGCTGCTTTCCCAGGCCATAGCAGAGAGCTGGATCAGAAGTGGAGCAGCTGGGACTAGAACTGGCACCCATATGGAATGCCAGCACTGCAGGCCTGGGCTTTAAATTGCTGTACCATAGCACCGGCCCCTCTTTTTTCTTTAAGATTTATTTATTTGAAAGGCAGAATTACAGAGAGCCAGAGAGAGAAAGAGAAAGAGAGTCTTCCATCCGCTGGTTTGTTTCCCAGATTTTCCCAATTGCTGGAGCTGGGCCATTCTGAAGCCAGGAGCTATGAGCTTTCTTCTGACTCTCCCACATAGGTTCAGGGGCCCAAGGACTTAAGCCATTTTCTGCTTTCCCAGGCCACAGGAAGTGGAGCAGCTGAGACTCGAACCAGCACCCATATGTGATGCTGGCACTGCAGGCCACTGATTTACACACTGCGCCACAGAGCTGCCCCCACTCTGCCTTTCAAATAAATAAAAATAAATAATTTTAAAAAATAGATATTAAAGTATCTACACCATGAACTAACTTTGAATCAGATTAAGTGGAGGGTAGAACAGAGTAAGTAGTTAAAAATAATGGTGACAAGGAGGGTGAAGGAAAAGCAATGATGAAAAAGAAAGCCTGTAGTAAAATGAGGTGAAAAAGGTGAGATAAAAGATGCAGCAGAGGAGTTAAAAAAAAGAAGTATTATGATTTTCTCCATCTCTGCCATCTCTATTCATCTCTGCCAGTTTTTAGGCCACCTTGAAGAGATGCCCATTGTGAAAGGTAATTCAGTGTCTCAATGGCTTATTTCTAAGGTTGGTAAAATAGTACAACACTTATCGCATAGGGTTGTGCAGAGCAAATGAATACACGATAAGTGCTCAGTAAATGCTAGCTATTATTTTTTTACCAGCACTATTGTGGTTATTAATACTTTGTGTATTTCTTCATGTATTCCACAAATGTTTATTGAACACCTGTATTAGAAGTCCATAATTAAATGACAAAATTCCTTGCCCTTGAGAAGCTTCTATTCTTCTGTACAAGATAAGTAATAGACAAGGAAATAAATATTTTTAAAAACAGATTTATTTATTTGAAAGGCAGTTAGAGAGAGAGGAAGGGAGAGATAGAGATAGAGATATCTTCCATCCACTGGTTCACTTCCCATATAACCACAATGACCAGGGGAAGCTAGCAGCCAGGAGCTTCTTCAGGTCTCCCGGTAGGTGCAGGGGCCTAGGGCCTAGGGACTTAGGCTGGTTTCCCAGGCCATTAGTAGAGAGCTGGATCGGAAGTGGAACAACCAGGACTGGAACCAGTGTCGATGTGGGATTATTGGCACTGCAGAGGCTTAACCTGCTGCACCACCGGGCCACCCCCTAGTAAATAATTATAGAGTGTGCAGAGTGCCATGAAGGAAATAGAGGGATGAGAAAGAAAGAAGTCGCTTTAGATGAGAGTGCTCAGAAGGCCTTTTTGCAGAAGTGGCAATTTAGCTGACCCCTGACTGAGAATGAGCCCAGTAAAGGCAGGAAGAGCCTGGGAAAGTACATTCCAACAAAAGGAGCAGCTTGTGCAAGGCTCTGAGGTTGGAGTTGGCTAGCACATGTGGAAAATAGTACATGGAAGAGTGCGTCTGACCATCTACTTTGCTCAGCAAGCACCCACTGCTCATGAGTCTTGCCTGATAACACTTTTTTTGTTGTTCCCCAGAAACCTTTTATTTAAGGTATATAAACTTTAGGAACATAGTGATTCTTCCCACCCTACCCGCCGCCCCACCTGCACTCCTACCCTTTTTCCTCCTCCCTCTTCTATTCCCATCCTTAATTTTTACTAAGATCTACTTTCAATAACTTTATAAACATTAGATTAACAACAAATTGTATGAAAAAAACAATAAAATTGTTCCTCAACAGTTGAAACAAGGGCTATTCAAAGTCATTGCATCTCAAAGTGTAAATTTCACTTCTATAGATTACCTTTTAAGTGTTTATTATCACAGATTGGGGAGAACATGTGGTTTGTGACCTTATGGGACTGGGTTATTTCACTAAGTATGTTTTCCAGATTCATCCATTTTGTTGCAAATGACAAGATTTCCTTTTTTTTTTTTTTTTAAATACTGTCATGTAGTATTCCATGGTATACATATCCCATAGTTTCTTTATCCAGTCTTCAGTTGAGGGGCATTTGGGTTGATTGCGTGTCTTAGCTATTGTGAATTAAGCTGCAATAAACATGAGGCTATAGATAACTCTTTCATGTACTGATTTCTTTTCCCTTGGGTAAATTCCCAGGAGTGGGATGGCTGGGTCATATGGTAGGTCTATATTTAGATTTCTGAGATATCTCCATACTGTCTTCTGCAGTGGCTATACCAGTTTACATTCTCAGCAACAGTGAATTAGGATACCTTTTCCGCCACATCCTCTCCAGCATTTGTTGTTTGTTGATTTCTGTATGAAAGCTATTCTAATTGGAGTGAGGTGAAACCTTATTGTGGTTTTGATTTTCATTTCCCTGAGCATTATTTGTGTCTGTTGGCCATTTGAATTTCATCTTTTGAAAAATACCTGTTTAAGTCCTTTGCCCTTTTCTTTTCTTTTTTTTTTTTCTTTTTATTAAGGTGTATTTATTTTTTTGAAAGACAGAGTTAAAGAGAAGCAGAGGCAGAGGCAGAGAGAGAGAGAGAGAGAGAGAGAGAAGTCTTCCATCTGCTGGTTCACTCCCCAGATGGCCACAATGGCTGGGAGCTGTGCTGATCCGAAGTCCGGAGCCAGGAGCTTCTTCCAGGTCTCCCATGCGGGTGCAGGGGCCCAAGGACTTGGGCCATCTTCTATTGCTTTCCCAGGCCATAGCAGAGAGCTAGATCAGAAGTGGAGCAGCCGGGACTTGAACTGGCACCTATATAGGATGCCGGCACTGCAGGTAGCAGCTTTACCCACTATGCCATAGCATTGTCCCCTTGCCCATTTCTTAATTGGATTGTTTGTTTTGTTGTTGTTGAGTTTCTTGATCTCTTTATATATTCTAGTTATTAATCTTTTTTCAGTTGCATAGTTTGCAAATAATTTTTGCCATTCTGTTGGTTACCTCTTTGCTGTGCAGAAGCTTCTCAATTAGATATAATCTCATTTATTGACTTTGACTTTGATTGCCTATTGCCTCTGGGTGGCCCATCCAACAAGTTTCTCCTTTCTGGGATCTCCTTATCTCTAGCAGCTCTCGCTCTGTTTTTTACTTCTCATTTCAAAGGATTGGATGTTTCACCTCAGAATTGAATTCTGTCCCACTCTAATTTCAGCCTTCTGTCCTAGTTCTTACTCAGTTATTCTCATTACTTTGTGTGTGTGTTTTCAAGCAGTCCAGCATTTTAAAAAAGTATTTGAAAGGCAGAGTTACAGAGAGAGGGACACACACACACACACACACACACATTTTTGATCTGCTGATTCATTCCCCCAAATGGCCACAATGGCCAGCGTTTGGCCAGGCAAAAGCTAGGAGTCTGGAACTTCATCTGCGTCTCCCATATGGGTGGCAGGCACTTACATACCGGGGCCAGTCTCCACTGCTCCTCTAAGTGCATTTGTAGGGAGCAGGATTGGAAGTGGAAGAGCCTGGGACTCAAATCAGTGGCTTATCCCATCCCCAGGGGATGGTGGCGTCACAGGCAGAGGCTTAACCTGCTATGCTACAACGCCAGTCCCAAGTCTAGCATATTGCTATGTCTTCCTTCTATATTTCAGACTCCTTGACCACTTTTTTTTTTTTACCACTTTTTTTTTGTAGTGGTAGTTAAAAATTTTTAAGTCAAATGCATGTTTAGGCTCATGATTATGACACCCGCATCAGAATGCTGAGTTTGATTTCTAGCCCCTGCTCCTGACTACAGTTTCACTGCAGTGGTGATAGCTCAAGTAACTGGGTTCCTGCCACCTACCTGGGAAACCTGGATTGCGTTTCCAGTGTCTGGCTTTGGCCCAGGCCTACCACCAGCTGTTGCTGTCATTTGGAGGGTTATCTAGCAGGTGAGAGCTACCACTCTAAAAAAATTTTCTTTCGCTTGAAAGGAGTACATATGATAAGTTTATATTTCAATGAATTTTAGTAAACTGAACATGTCCATATAAGCAACATCCAGAAAAGAAATAGCATATTACTGGCACCATGATGTTCCACTTAAGCTCCTCTCAAACACTTTCTCCACTTTCTCCACTTCCCCCAACATAAATAAGTTATATTATTCATGTCATAGCTATAGCATATCTTCAGTTACCAAAATGTAGAAAGTTGGACTTAATTTCAGTTTACTCACATAAGATATGTTATATAAAACTCTAGTCCTGTTTTCTCTGTTTGTTGCTTTCTTATTAATGGTTGTGTATTATCTCTGAAAATGCATCTCTGCTCTAGTGTCAGTACCATTTAAATACAGTACAGCAATTTTTTTTAAGATTGAATTCCAACTCATTTTGAAAAGAACACAGGCTTAATGGTTTTTCATGAAACTTAGTATAATCTTTTTGATTTTCTTTTTTTCTCATGTACATTTTGTACTTTCTTTTATCTAATAAAAAAATCATTGGGGCCAGTGCTGTGGTGCAGCGGGTAAGGATGCCATCTGCAGTGCCAGCATCCCATATGGGCGCTGGTTCTAGTCCCAGCTGCTCTACTTCCCATCCAGTTCTCAGCTATGGCCTAGGAAAGCAGTAGAAGATGGCCCAGGTCCTTGGGCCCCTGCACCCACGTGGGAGACCTGGAAAGAAGCTCCTGGCTCCTGGCTCCTGGCTGTGGATCAGTGCAGCTCCGCTGTTGTGGCCATCTGGGGAGTGAACATGTGGATGGAAGACTTCTCTCTGTCTCTCTCTCTCTCTTTGTCTCTCTCTCTCCCTCTCCCCCCTCTCTGTGTATCTCTGCTTTTCAAATAAATAAATCTTTTTTAAAAAATCATCATATTTCTTTTCCAAATTGGTCTTAATTTAAGTTCAATAGCTTCAGATCACTGTTATTTAAAAAATGTTCTAAAATGTTATTTTCTTTCCTCCAGGGAGGCTACACATGGATAAAATTTTGGTCTTAACTGATCCCTACTCTGTTGTTTATGTTAAAAACTTATTAGCTATGCTGTCAGTATAAGCAAAGAGAAGTTCACATATGTGATTCTGTGTTGCAGTTTTAAGGTACTGAGGCCATGAAAAACATGTGTCCATAACTGATGTGTCATTCCATAAAATATATCAGTTCATAAAAGCTGAATTTAGAATGAGCTTATTTTAGAGTTAATTCCAGGTCCATCATGCTGCATGAGCATGTATACTTCTTTCATCTCTCAGTGTCTTAATTTCTTTACCTATAAGTTGGAATAATACACATTTTGTAGAAATCAAATTTTAAGTGAGGAGCAAATGAAATAACAGGGGTGAGCATTCGGCACAGAGGTTAAGATCCAGTGCTTGGATCCTAGCTCTGCTTTCAGGTTCCTGTTAAATGTGTCCTGTGGGAGGCAGCAGGTGATGATTCAAGTAGTTGGGTCTCTGTCACCCACATGAGAGACCTACCTGCATTGAGTTCCCCTGGCTACGCCTTGGACCTGGTCTTTTTCTAGCTATTGTGGGCATTTGAGGAGTGAACCAGCCGTTGGAAGACATCTATCTCTGTCTATCTCTGTGTTTTTTTTCCTGTCAAATAAAATAAATAAATGACATAATGAATATGAAAAATCCTAAAGTCTTGCCTGGTTCACACATTGCCACCACAAACGATAGTTATCTCTGTTTTCTCACTCAATGGTGGAAACTGCCTGGGCCTTTATTACATTATTCCTGGATAACTATAGTAATCGCCTAAGTGATCTCTTTGCTTTCTACTTCTCCTGCTCTAATTCACCTCAGCTACTTGCCCTTCTAGATTTATCTTTCTGAACCATGATGTACTTCTTCCTTTGCTACTTTCTTCTTTAAAATAGAGTAGATCTCCTGAGTGTGTAAGATAAAACACTAGCGTAGAAAAACTTCACAGGTTGACTCTAGAACTTCTGGCCTCATTCCCCATCCCTGTCTGCCCCAGGCTGCCTAATTTTCACCTTGGAGCAGTTCAGGTATTCCACATTCTGCTCATTCACTCCATGGGAATGTGTCCTCTCATTGGTGACAGGTCAGTCATTGTAGATATTTCAAAGACAAAGGCACTTTGCTCTTCCCATTGATTTCTAGGGCCCTTCATTTATTAAATTTGTGCATTATCTGCCATTCTGGTCTGTCACCTTAGCTGTGGTCAGTCTTCAACTCCCTTGTCTGTTTTGTCCTTCTGTTGACATGCCTCAGAAATCTTGCAGCCTGGATCAGTCTCACTCAACAATTTTTAGCCTCAGCACTATTGACACTTTGGACCAGATATTTCTTTGTTGTGGGTGCTATCCATGATGTTTAGCAGCATCCTGGCTTTTATCTACTGATGCCAGAACCTTTCTGTTTACTACAGGTCATGACAACCATAATTGTCTGCAGACATTGTGAGATGTTGAGATGTCACAGGACAACATTGCCCATCTGCCCTTCATTATTGAGAGCCATTAGTCTTACTGTGTGCTCTGCCTCTTCATTTGTGCTCTTGATGAAATTCATGCAGCTAGGTCATTGTCACCATACAGCCAGACTTCCACTAGATCCTTAATTTTGCTTGGCAGTCCTTTCCTAGTCAATTCTTTCTTCTGTTTTTCACAAGGTTATTTCAGACCTTTATTCTCCTCAAATTTCCCATCTCATTACCTTACTTTCACTGCTTGCAGATGACCTTGTCTTCTCTTGAAAGAGAAAAGAAAATAGAAGCTATTGTACGAGCTGTTTGTCCTTGCTAAACTTTGTGATACCAACCATGGAATTACCTGAATTTCAATACTGGCCCCAGCATGTAACAAATTTTGTGAGCTCCAGCAAGTTAGCCTTTTAGCCTTCAACCATATAATGGCTGTCATGTTAGAAATGATGTAATATATTTAACACAGTATCTTGCCCATGGTGTCAGTCTTTCATGGACACAGGGAATTCCAGAGCTGGAGAAGTTGATGTTATTTTATGTAAAATTCAGAGAGAGAGAGAGAGACTCACTTTAAAATAATATTTGAATATAAATCTGAGGAAATGAATTTATCAGAGAGAATGATAATTACAGGGTAATGCTCTGTTAAGGGAGTGTGGGAAGAGCTGTTATAGTTCGTTCCATAGGAGAGATGTGGACATTTTAAAATAACTATACTAAAGTTTCCACAAGAGAAGAAAAGATAAAAAGTGCAAGAAGAGATAGAGAATTTATATAATGTCTTTTTTAATGAGCTGAGCAAAATTTTATATTTCTCAATGTCACATTCTTGTGACAGCTGATTGATACAAAGAAAATTCATGTTTGTTTGACGTTTTGCATGGAGGAAAATTCACTTTTTAAAAATATTATAGCGGGGCTGGCGTTGTTGCCTAGCGGGTGAAGCCACTGCCTGCAGTGCTGGCATCCCATATGGGTTTGAGTCCAGGCTGCACCACTTCCTATCCAGCTCTCTGCCATGGCCTGGGAAAGCAGTAGAAGATGGCCCAAATCCTTGGACCCCTGTACCCGTGTGGGAGACCAGGAAGAAGCTCCTGGCTCCTGGCCTCAGATCTGCACAACTTGGTACTGCAGCCATTTGGCGAATGAACCAGCAGATGTAAGGGTTTTCTCTCTCTTTCCGTAATTCTGACTTTTAAACAAACAAACAAACAAATAAATAAATACTTAAAAAAAATTATAGCTTGGGGCCAGCATTGTGGCATAGATAAAGTTACCACCTGTGATGCTGGCATCCCATTTGGGACCAGGCTCTTTGAAGAACGATCCAGCTCCCTGTAATGGCTTGGGAAAGCAGCAGATGATGGCCCAAATACCTAGGCCACTGTCACCCATATGGAAGACCCAGAAGAGGCCACTGGCTCTTGGCTTTGGCCTGGCATAGTGCTGGCTGTTGTGGCCATCTGGGCATTGAACCATTGGATGGAAAATCTCTTTCTGTCTCTTCTTCTTTCTCTGTAACTCTTTCAAAGTAAATCTTAAAAAAATAAAAAAGAGCCAGCGCTGCGGCTCAATAGGCTAATCCTCCGCCTGCGGCGCTGGCACACCGGGTTCTAGTCCCGGTCGGGGCGCAGGATTCTGTCCCTGTTGCTCCTCTTCCAGGCCAGCTCTCTGCTGTGGCTCGGGAGTGCAGTGGAGGATGGCCCAAGTGCTTGGGCCCTGCACCCGCATGGGAGACCAGGAGGAAGCACCTGGCTTCTGGCTTCGGATCAGCGCGGTGCACCGGCTATGGCACACCGGCCACAGCGGCCACTGGGGGTGAACCAATGGAAAAGGAAGACCTTTCTCTCTGTCTTTCTCTCTCACTGTCCACTCTGCCTTCAAAAAAAAAAAAAAAAAAGTAAAAGTAAAAATATTCTATGAATACAGACACATGCATTTCATTCTATAATGACTACAATAAAGATTTTTTTAAAGATATATTTATTTATCTGAAAGGCAGAGTTACAGAGAGGCAGAGGCAGAGAGACAGAGAGAGAGAGAGGTCTTCTATCCACTGGTTCACTCCTCAGTTGGTCTCAATGGCCAGAGCTGGGCCGATCCGAAGCCAGTAGCCAGGAGGTTCTTCTGGCTCTCCCACAGAAGTGCAGGGGCCCAAGCATCTACACCATCTTCTGCTGCTTTCTCGAAGCATAGCAGAGAGCGGATCAGAAGTCAAGCAGCTGGGACTTGAACTGACACCGATATTGGATGCTGGCACTGCAGGCAGAGGCCTTACCCGCTACACTACAGTGCTGCCCCCAACAATCAAGATTCTTTTTAATTAATTAATTAATTTATTTGACAGGTAGAGTTATAGACAGTGAGAAAGAGAGGCAGAGAGAAAAGTCCTCCCTCCGCTGGTTCACCCCCCCAATGGCCGCCACGGCCGGAACTGCCCCCATCTGAAGCCAGGAGCCAGGTGCTTCCTCCCGGTCTCCCATGCGGGCACAGGAGCCGAAGCACCTGGGCCTTCCTCTACTGCCTTCCTGGGCCACAACAGAGAGCTGGACTGGAAGAGGAGCAACCAGGACTAGAACTGGCGCCCATATGGGATGCCAGTGCTGCAGGCCGAGGATTAACCAAGTGAGCCACGGCGCCGGCCCCCTTCCTTCCTTCCTTCCTTCCTTCCTTCCTTCCTTCCTTCCTTCCTTCCTTCCTTCCTTCCTTCCTTCCTTTCTTTCACAGGTAGAGTAATAGACAGTGAGAGAGACCGAGAGAAAGGTAAAGATTTTTAAAAATGTTTTTATGAAGTTCTTTTGTGTTACTGTGTAGTCAGTCAACTTTTCCATCACTCAGCCCTGGCAAACACTGATCTGTTTTCTGTCAATAAGACATTATCTCTTCTCGGATGTCACGTAGCAGGGATGATACAGCATACAGCCTTTTGAATCTGAGTTTTTCTACTTTGTGCAATGCATGTATCAGCCATGTCTTCATTATTCCTGTATCTGTTGTCCATGTTATAGGAGGATTTGCCATTCTAAATGAACATCTGATTATTTTACTTCCCTTCATTATGTCTTTAAATGCTCTACTTGCCATTAGTATAAAATTAAAACTTTATAATTTGCTTTTTTTTCTAAGAAATTATTTATTTGAGAGCCAGAGAGAACAAGAAGAGCTCTTCCTCTAGTTTACTCCCCAAATGGTTGCAATGGCCAGGACTCCATCTGGCTGAAGCTAGGAGTTGGGAACTCAGTCCTGTCTCTCATGTGGGTGGCAAGAACCTAATTACTTGAGCCATCATCTCTGTCTCATGGGCTTGCATGAGCAACTAGCTGAAGTCAGGAGCCAAAACTGGGTACTGTGTCCAGGTACTTCCATGTGGAACACAGGTGTCTTAACAGGCGTGTTAACTGCTAGGCCAAATGCCCACCCTAGTAATGTGCTTTTTGCTAGGACGTGGTCAGTTGTCAGCATGCCCTCCTTCAGCTCTCGACTCCCTGTTTTCCTCTCCTCAAAGTCCTTGTATTCCCATATCTCCCCTCCACTACTGTCCCATTACATCTTCCAAATTTCAGTCATACTGTGCTGAATTGCTCTCTCTTACGTGTGGCATGTCCTCTCAAACTTTTTGTGTTTTCGTCTCGCCTAGAACTCTTTACATTCCTTTCCCCCTTCTTTGGCTGACTTTCATTCTTCATTCTTCAACAGACCTGTTGCTTCTCCCATGATCACTCCCTTGACTCCAAACCTGCAGTAATTACCCCTTCCATATACTGATATCCATCCATTTAATGTCTTCTGCAATTGTCACTACTTTGTAGCAAATTATAAAAAAATCTTTAACTTGTCTTTATCCCTACTATGCTATAAAGTTTGTGGGAGCAGAGGCTTTATCTTTCCTGTTCACTTACAGATCTCTGTACAAGGCAGGAATACTAGACAGATAGTGGGTTCTTGCCAGATGTTTGTTAAATAAGTTAATAGATTTAATTGCTAGTTACAGAAAAACATTATTTATGTGGCATAATTAACAATTGCTCTGTTTTAGGCCCTGTGTCCTACATCAAGAGTACCTACCTGGTTTTTATCCTGGCTCTGGCTTCTGATTTCAGATTCCTGCTAATATAAACCTTGGGATGCAGTGGTGATGGTTCAAGTAATGGGGCCCCTGTCACCCGCCTGGGAGACCTGGACTGAGTTCCCAGCTTTTGGTTTCCAGCTGGCCCAAGCCTGGCCTCTGTGAGCATTTGGGGATTCAAACAATGGTTTGAAGCTCTCTTTCTCTATCACATAAGTAAATAAATAAGTAAAAAACAGCAGAGGGCATTGTGACATGGTGACTTAAGCTGCCACTTGGGACACTTCAATCCTGTATTGGAGTGCCTGGTTTGTGTCCCAGTTACTCTGCACTTCCAATTCAGCTTCGTGTTAATGTGTTGGGGAGGCAGCAGATGGTGGCCCAAGTACCTGAGTCCCTGCCATCCATATGGGAGAACTGGCTGCAGATTTTGGCTCCTGCCTTTGGTCTGGCCTAGTTTAGGCTGTTGTGGGTATTGGGGGAGTGAACTGGTGGATGGAAGAAATTGCTCTCTCTCCTTTCCTCTCTCTCACTCTGCCTTTCATTTAAATAAGTAAATTGTTAAGAGAAACATTGTATTAAATCCTATGTCATCCTTTTAGGGACTGAGAGGAGCGGGGAGCAGCATAAACCCGTTTGCTTTAGTATCTGAAGGATTCTCTGAGCTTCGCAGTAGTAGGATTGGGGAAAGAGGAAATCTGATGGTTTGCTTGCTGCCTTCTTTTTGTCTTGTATAAGTGAGTCTAGCCATTGTTAGAAAGATCAGTAGAAGTTAACAGTACTCATCAATCTTAGAAACATAAATAAATTGGACTAGATAGTCTTCTTTTCTTGCCATTACAAAATGAAGGAGAATAGTAAGTTTGTGGATGCTTTCATTGATATGAACAAGATCTTTCAATTTAAACCCTGTATCATAAATGTAAAGATCTTAATTTCTTCAGCTACAAATTCTGTTACCACAAATAATTACAGAGGCAATGATTGAAGTTCAAGTGAGGTATGTGCTTATTTTGAGGAAACATACTGAGAAACAGAAGGATATTGTTCATTTGGAAAGTGACATAGACTATAAGTTATATATTGAAAACATAGTCAATAAGGAAAGCAGTATGATCTCAAAAAATAAGAGGCCTGTTGATTACATGTTTGGAATGATTGTTCTTAGAGTCATCCATACGAAAGTCAATATGGAGTCTTGAGTACAAACTGACTCTGCAGTCTTGCAATCCAGTCCTGGCTCTGTTATTTGCTAGCGCCGTGAAACTGTGTTCATAACATAGGCAGGTTAGTCATAATAACTTAGACATGCTATTCTTTTAATGTGTTTCCTCATTTGAAAAAGTGGAGATAACTGTTGTTAAAATTCAATGAGACCATTCATGTTAAATGCTTATCAGAGGCTTAATAGATATCAATGCTGTTAAGTACTAGCAGTTTATTTATTGAAGCACTGTGCCTATGATTGGCAACATAATGTGTCTGGTTTAAAGGGAAGTTACGATTAAAATTTTTAATTCTTATGTAAAAGGGACTGGTATTAAATGAACCATGGTTTGAAAAGATATATTAATGAACAATTACATACTTTTGGTTTCTACAGAGAATCATACATGTCAAACAGACATCAGTTGCAGTCTTATTTGCAAGTATAATCGGGATACTAAAATGCATTTTAAGAAGGTAATCTGTCTTTTGTGTGGAGTTTTCAAATGGCCAAGAAAAGTGGGGGCAGTAGGGGCGAAGAGAATTGGGAAATTCAGTTGTAATTTATATATATATATATAATTTATATAATTATGTGAAAATAAATATATATATAAGAAGTAATGTTCCTTTTTTTTTTTTTTTTTTTTTTGACAGGCAGAGTAGACAGTGAGGGAGACAGAGAGAAAGGTCTTCCTTTACTGTTGGTTCACCCTTCAATGGCCTCTGCGGCCTGTGTGCTGCAGCTGGCGCACCGCGCTAATCTGAAGCCAGGAGCCAGGTGCTTCCTCCTGGTCTCCCATGGGGTGCAGGGCCCAAGCACTTGGGCCATCCTCCACTGCCTTCCTGGGCCACAGCAGAGAGCTGTCCTGGAAGAGGAGCAACCGGGACAGAATCTGGCGCCCGACTGGGACTAGAACCCCGTGTGCCAGCACCGCAGGTGGAGGATTAGCCTAGTGAGCCGTGGCGCCAGCCAGTAATGTTCCTTTGTTAGAACCAAAAGAAATGTTCTCACAAGAACAGTTGTTATCTGGCAATGTCTGGGGACACTTTTGGTGGTCATGTCAGGGAGGGAATAGAGTGGGAAAGTAGGAGTTGCTGCTTCTGGTATCTACTGGGTAGAGGCAAGTGTCGCTCCCCCTCTTCGTGGAGGAACGACACAGAACCCTGCGCTGTTCTTTCGTCTGCTCGGCCCTCCCCGGGTTTGCTGCTGGTTCTTCCCGGGTTGGCTACTATCCCTTCCACCTCCGTGGAAGGGCAGTTCCCCCTGGCCGCATTCCCCACTTCCGCAGGGGAGCGGCACCCCACCGGCCGGCTCTTCTCGGGGGCTGCACAGGTGTTCCTTCAGCTAGATGTTCCCCTTAGATGTTCCCCATAGATGTTCCTGGTGCATGCCGTCTCTCTCCTCCTTTATAGTCCTCCTCCGCCAATCCCAACTCGGCTGCCCACACGCCGAGTACGCTGCTCTCCAATCAGGAGCAAGTCCTACAGTTTATTAGTTGAACTGGAGGCAGCTGTGCGGAAGCTGTTTACTTCTCTCCCAGCGCCATATTGTGGGAGAGCAGATGCATAGAATAAGTCTTAATTCCAGTAACTCAGTCCAGTCCGGATTGCTCCCCACAGCAAGGATGCTGCTAAACTTTCTAAAAGGTCAACAGCAGCCATCCTCCTACCCCAACAAAGGATTATCTGTATCATAATGCATGTAACATGCATTCACTCATTTGATCGTCACAGAAACTCCTTTTTATAGGAACTGTCATCATTTCCATTTATAGATGAGGAATTTGAGGTTCAGAGAAACCATGTTATTTACCCACGGTCACATGGCTAGTAAGTAGTGGGGCCTGAGATAGAACTCAGAAAGTCTAGCAGAAGTTTTGTCTCTTCACCACTGTGTTACTTTATACTGACTGTTAATCAAAATTTTTTGATTAATTACATATCTAAAATGGATCAATACATTGCCAAAAATAAATGGAAATGCATATAATTTTAAAATGTAGCCTTAGAACATGCTGTACAATATTGGCTCATATATCTAGATTAAGATTTGAAAGAATAGAGATTTGGACTTTGTCCTCACCTCTGTGCAACTTTTAATGTGTATAATCTTAATCCAGGGGAAGCCTATGATTATTTCTTTAAGTTTTTCTTCTCCCTCCTTCCAGTTCCTGTTCATCTCTTCTTCCTCTTTGGTAGTTTACTTTTTAAAAAACATTTATTTATTCATTCATTCATTCATTCATTCATTTATGTAAAGTCAGAGTTACAGGCAAATCCAGGAGCAATGAGCTTCTTCCAAGTCTCCCTCATGGGTGCAGGGGCCCAAGGACCTGGGCCATCCCCTGCTACCAGGCATATTAGCAGGGAGCTGGGTTGGAAGCATAGCAGCTGAGTCTGGAACTAGTGCCTATATAGGATGCTGGCACTGCAGCTGGCTTACCCTCTTGTGTGTTTTACTACTTAGGGTTTTGAGATTGGTTTTCCCTGATTTCTATCTCTTATAAATTCTTCAATTTGGTCTGAGAAAAATTGGATATTAATTTAATTCTAAAAGAATTGTTTGTATCACTAAATGAGGTTATGGAAGATATCAAAAAATGTACTTGACAATAGGGAAGACATCAAAAATTTACATGAGTAAACCACATTTAGACCATCTGTAATTGATTTTTTTCAAAAGTGTCTTTTGTTAAATGAAGCTTCTAAATGAACTTTCAAAGCCACAGAATTTAAAAAGACTGTTAGTTCAGTGTGCATACTGCTCATATTTTAAAAGGAAAAAAAGCAAAATCAATTTTTTAAAAAAGAAAGTAAGTTTTAAATCATAACTATATTACCTACCAGATATAGTAGTTTTAATAAATAAGCCTGGACATGTTTTATCAATATAATCTCCAAGTGAAAATTTCTCAAATGCAACTATCAGTGTCTTAATTTTAATTTAATAAAAATTAAAATTATCTAAAATTAGTTTAAAAGCTAAAGCTATTTGATTCTATAGTTATTTATCAGCTATTAGTGTAGTAGAAGACTTCATATTATTTATAATCATACCTATAATCAAGAAAATCCTATCTAGTTCTGCACAATTTTCAGCAGATGTAAATTGAGTTTATTAAATAATTTCAAGATTCAGTATATAATAATGTTTAAAAATTCATAGTTCAATAATGTGTCAGCATATTAATAACATTTGTCAAACACAAATGTGAGCCTTAGTTTTGATTAATTCACAAGAATGTGGTCATATTTTGTTAAATTTACATGTAGTAATATTTTTGGTGCTATTTAAATGGCATTGTTTTTAAATTTGGATTTCCAATTTTTTTCTTATAGCATTTACAAATATAATTGATGTTTACATGCTGATCTTGTATGTAAAAGCTTGCTAAAATTCATATATCAGTTTTAGAACCATTTTTTGAAGGTTCTTTGTGATTATTTTTAATAAGAGGATCATTGTCTGCAAATAAAGGTAGGTTTTTTTTTCCCCCACAATTTATTTTCCTTTGCTGAGCTGCAAAAGATTGTTGTTGTTTTTGAATATGAATTATTAAAACTGATTTTTCTTTGTTTTGAATATTTGGGGGAATGCATAAAGTCTTTTAAGCATGTTGTTACATCTTTTAGTAGGTACTTCTTATCTCTCTGTAGAAGTTCCTAATGTGCCAGGGATTTTATTAAGAACAGGTTTGGATTTTCTTAAAATGCCTTTTTCTTCTTTTTTTTTTTAAGATTTTTAAGATTTATTTTATTTATTTATTTTTTTGACAGAGTTAGACAGTGAGAGAGAGAGAGAGAGAGACAGAGACAGACAGAGAGAAAGGTCTTCCTTTTTCCGTTGGATCACTCCCCAAGTGGCTGCTGTGGCCGGCGCCTTGCGGCAGGTGCTGCGCCTATCCAAAGCCAAGAGCCAGGTGCTTCCTCCTGGTCTCCCATGCGAGTGCAAGTACTTGGGCCATCCTCCACTGCACTCCCTGGCCACAGCAGAGAGCTGAACTGGAAGAGGAGCAACCGGGACAGAATCTGGCGACCCGACCGGGACTAGAACCCGGGGTGCTGGCTCCACAGGCGGAGCATTAGCCTAGTGAGCCGCGACACGGGCTTTAAAGATTTTTTTTTTTTTTTTTTTTTTTTTTTTTTTTTTTAATTTTTGACAGGCAGAGTGGACAGTGAGAGAGAGAGACAGAGAGAGAAAGGTCTTCCCTTGCCGTTGGTTCACCCTCCAATGGCCGCCGCTGCAGCCGGCGCACCGCGCTGATCCTGGCAGGAGCCAGGAGCCAGGTGCTTCTCCTGGTCTCCCATGGGGTGCAGGGCCCAAGCACCTGGGCCATCCTCCACTGCACTCCCTGGCCATAGCAGAGAGCTGGCCTGGAAGAGGGGCAACCGGGACAGAATCCGGCGCCCCGACCGGGACTAGAACCCGGTGTGCCGGCGCCGCAAGGTGGAGGATTAGCCTATTGAGCCACGGCGCCGGCCCAAGCTTTAAAGATTTTTTAATTAATTTATTTGAAAAGCAAAGTTCAGAGAGGGGGAGGGGGAGGGGGAGGGGGAGTTCTTCCTTCCATCTACTTGTTCACTTTCCAAATGCTTGCAAGAGCCAAATCTGGCCCAGGCCAGACAGGAGGCAGGAACTCCATCCGGGTCTCCCACATGAGTGACAGGGGCCCAAGTACTTAGGACATCCTCCCCTGCCTTTCCAGATGCATTAATGGAAAACTGGATTGAGGGGCCAGCACTGTGGCATAGATGGTAAAGCTGCCTGTGGCGTGGCTTCCCATATGGGTGCTGGTTCAGGTCCTGGCTGCTGTGCTTCCATTCCAGCTCTCTGCTAATGTGTCTGGAATAGCAGTGGGATATGGCCCAAGTCCTTGGGCCCTTGCACTGACATGGGAGACTTGGATGAAGCTCCTGGTTCCTGACTTTGGCTTGGCACAGCTCTGGCCATTGTGGCCATTTGGGGAATGAGCCAGTAGATCTCTCTGTCTCCATCTCTTTCTTTGTTTCTATAACTTTGACTTTCAAATAAATAAATATTTTTTAAAAAAGAGTTAATTGTAGTTTTCTTCCCTGGTAATTTGTCTCATTTTGTTATTAGGGTAATTCTGGCTTCATAAAACAAGTTGGAAAGTATTCTCTCCTATTCTGTATAGAATCAGTGTTATTTTTTTCCTTAAATGTTATATATAATTTGCCTTTGAAACCATTTATGACTTGAGTTTTCTTTTTTATAGTTTTTTTTTGTTAAAGATTTTATTTATTTATTTGAGAGAGAGAGTTACAGACAGAGAGAGTTAGAGACCAAGAGAGAGGTCTTCCTTCTGTTAGTTCACTCCCCAGTTAGCTGCATGGATCTGAAGCCAGGAGCCAGGAGCTTCCTCCGGATCTCCCACACGGGCGCAGGGGCCAAAGGAGTTGAGCCATCTTCCATTGCTATCCCAGGCCATAGCAGAGAGCTGGATTGGAAGAGGAGCAGCCGGGACTAGAACTGGTGCCCATATGGGATGCTGGCGCTGCAGGTGGTGGATTAACCTATTGTGCCATGGCTCCTGCCTGGTGAATTTTCTTTACTGGAAGGTTTTGACTACAAATTCAGTTTCTATAGTAGGTACATTACTATTAAGTCTATTCTTGATTGAGCTTTGTAGTTTGCATGGTGCAAGGAATTTGTCTATTTTGTACGTTGATTTTTTTGCATTTCATAATATCCCTTCATTATCCTTCTAATATTTATAGAATCTATAGAGATGTCACCACTCTCATTCTTTTATTGGTAATTTATTTTTTCCTTTGTTTTGATATCTAGATCTCTAGAAATTTACTAATGTAATTAATCTTTCTCCAAACTCATTTCCAACTTTACTGATTTTTTTAGTATTTTTCTTTTTCAGTTTCATAGATGTAAAAAAAAAACATTATGCATTCTGCTTGTTTGGGGCTTACTTTCCTCTTTTCCTAGTTTTTTTAATATGGAAGCTTATATCATTGATGGCAGGTGTTTCTTCCCTTCTAAAATAAACATTTATTTATAAATTTCTTGTTAAGCATTACTTTCCTGAATCTCACTAAATTTGATATGTTGTTTTTCATTTTCATTCACTTTCTAGTTTTCCTTTCAGTTTTTGTGTTTTTAAGAAGTGTGCTAATTCCTAAACATTTGAGGATTTCCCATCTTTTTCTGCTCAGTTTTCATACTTTGTATGGTTTCTGCTGGTTTTTTTTTTTTTTTTTTTTTTTTGACAGGCAGAGTTAGTGAGAGAGAGAGAGAGATAGAGAGAGAGGTCTTCCTTCCACTGGTTCACCCCCCAAATGGCTGCTAAGGCCTATGCGCTGCGCCGATCTGAAGCCAGGAGCCAGGCGCCTCCTTCTGGTCTTCCATGCGGGTGCAGGACCCAAGCACCTGGGCCATCCTCCACTGCCTTCCTGGGCCACAGCAGAGAGCTGGACTGGAAGAGGAGCAGTCGCGACAGAACTGGTGCCCCAACCGGGACTAGAACCCAGGGTGCTGGCGCCGCAGGTGGAGGATTAGCCAAGTGAGCCACGGCACCGGCTGTGGTTTCTGCTGTTTTTAAAAAAATTGATCACGATTTATTTTATGACCCAGAATATAGCTGACTTGGTGAATGAAATACTCCCTTTCATTTGAAAAGCTTGTAGAATCCAGTGTTGTTGGATGGAATTTCCTATAACTGGCAATACAAACTGGTTAATAGTGTTGCTTTGGTTTTTGAATCTTTATTCATTTTTTTTTGTGTCATCCTAGAAATAACTGATAAAGATTACCAAAATCTCCATGAGAGTATATTTTGGATTTATTTATTTTTTTCTATTATTCCTGTTATTGTTTGCATTTATGTATTTTGAAGGTGTGTTTTTAGATTTATATACAGTAGTGTTGTTCTGTCTTCTTTGTGAAATAACCCTTTTATTGTTATTTAATGTGCCTATTAATCTGTTATTCTGACATACACTTCATGGTTTTCCATGCATAGGTTTCTACTTTTTCTGAAATGAATGGCTATTTCATTCTTTCTTTGATTTGTTTGCATGGCATGTCTGTATCTTATAAAGTTTAACATTTCATTTTCATCACTTTCTAATTTTCCTTACAGTTTTCTCTTTGTGTGTATGTGTGTGTTGTGTGTGTGTTTTAATTTATTGATTTTAATCGAAAGTCTGAGAGAGAAAGAGAGAAAGTGATCTTCCATTTGCTGTTTTACTCTCTGAATGTCCCCAACAGCAGGGCTGGATCAGGCCAAACAAAGCAAGGAGGGTGGCAGGGTCCCAAGCACTTGGGCAGTCTACCACTGCTTTCCCAGGCATATCAGCAGGGAGCTGAATTGGAAATGGGAGTAGCCACAGAACTGGAACCCGCCCTCCTATGGGATGCAGGCATCACAGGCAGTAGCTTAACCTGCTCTGCCACAATGTGGGCCCCAGTCCTTTCACTTGTAACTTGCTTGTGTTTTCATGTTTGAAGTGGGTTTCTTTTTTCTTTTTTTTTTTTTTCCCCTTTGGTAGAAAAACTTACTTGTATGCTTCTCTTTTATCCTGACAGTCTCTGTTAATGGCTATGTTGTGTCACTTACATTTAAAGTAATTATTGGTATGATTGGATCAAAATCTCACTGACTCTTTTCTGTTTGTTTTTGTTCCTGATTTCTGCCTTCTCTTGGGCTACTTGGTTATCTTTGTGATTCTGTTTTTAACTCCCTGTTGGCTTATTATTTATACTTCTTTCATTTATTTTCTATGTGGGTGCTCTAGCTTATAATATACAGTTAAAATTAATTAATCATAGTGTACCTTTAAATAATGTATTACTTCATGTTTGTGTAGGGGACTTAGAACCATATACTTGGAATTTCTCCTTGCTATATTTTGTGTTACTATGGCACACATTTTAGTTTTAGCTGTGCTAAACTCACAATGAATTGTTTTTGCTACAGATGGCTATTTTTAAGAATAATTAAAAATATGAAGAAAGTCATTTGTATTTTTATTTTAACTGTTTCTGTTTGCTTCTTTACGTGGGTCTACATTTCTCCTTGATTCATATTACTTCTTCTTGGATTTGGTTTTACATTTCTTTTTTTTTTTTTTTTTTTTTTAAGATTTATTTCTTACTTGAGAGTCAGAGTTACACACACACACACACACACACACACACACACACAGAGGTCTTCCATCCTCTGGTTCACTCCCCAGTTGGCCACAATGGCTGGGACTGCACCGATTCGAAGCCAGGAGCTTCTTCTGGGTCTCCCACGCCTGTGCAAGGGCCCACGGACTTGGGCTATCTTCTACTGCTATCCCAGGCCATAGCAGGGAGCTGGATCGGAAGTGGAGCAGCCGGGACGAGAACCGGCGCCCATATGGGATGCTGGCACTTCAGGCCAGGGCGTTAACCCACTGTGCCACAGCGCTGGCCCCTGGTTTTACATTTCTTTAATGTAGCTCTGCTGGCAGTGATTATCTCTGCCTTTCTTTGTCTGAAAAAGCTTTTATTTTGTTACTATTTCTGAAAGTTATTTTTGGGAGGAAGGAATTCTCAGTTTCAAGATTTTTTTCTTTTAGCACATTGAACCTGGGTCTGTTTTCTGCCGTGCCTGTTTTCTCACAAGAAATAGTCTACAATAATTTTTTTAAGATTTATTTCTTTATTTGAAATGTAGAGCAATAAAGAGAGAAAACAAGGGAGTGGGGACTTGATCTTCCATAGGCCACAACAGCAAGGTCTGAACCAGAGCAGCACATTCTGATTGCTCATGTGGTAGCATAGACCCAAGGAGCTAGACTATCTTTTGCTACCTTCCAGGTGCATTAGCAGGAAGCTAGATTGGAAGTAGAGCAGCTGGGACTTGAACGGGCACTCTGATAACGGATGCCATGTTGAAAGCAGTGGATTATGCTATACCACAAATGTCATTCCCTGCTATGAGTTGAATCTTTGTCCTTCTGAATATAGTGTATTTTTCTTACTTTCTGGCTGTTCTCAAAATATTTTTTAAAATCTATTTTTGGTTTTAGAAACATGGAAGTTATTTTCTTAGGTCTTTTGAGTATTCTGTTTGGGCTTTTCTTTGTTTTTTAAATCTCTGATTTTTAACATGATTCTTTATTTGAGAGACAGAGAGATAGAACAGAGAGAGTTCCCATCCTGATTATTCCCCAAGTGCCTGCAGTGGCCAAAACCGGGTCAGACTGAAGCTTGGAGCCCAGAACTCAATCCAGGTCTCTTACAGGGGTGGCTGGGACTCTATTTCTTGAATCATCACCTGCTTCTTCCCAGGGTTATGCATCAGTAGGAAGTTGGAATCAGGAACAGAGCCAGTATTTGAACCTAGGTACTCCAGTCATGTGGATATCCTAAGCAGAGTCTTAAGCAGTAGGCCAAAGCCTGACCCAAAAATTGTTTTTGAAAAAAATTTTCAGTATTATCTTTTCAAACATTTTTGTGTTATATTCTGTCTTTTCTTTATGAGATTCTGATTACATAGGTTAGATTGTTTACTGTGTACCACATACTTGATATTTTCCCCTATTTATTTATTTTCTTGAAGATTCTATTTATGTGTTTGAGAGGCAGAGTTACAGACAGAGAAGGAGAGACAGAGATCTTCTGTCCACTGGTTCACTCCCCAGATGGCCTCATTGGCTGGAGCGGGGCCAATCTGAAGCCAGGAACCATGAGCTTTCTTCCAGGTCTCCCATATGGGTGCAGAGGTCCAAGCATGTGGCCCATCTTCTGCTGCTTTTTCAGGCCATAGCATAATGTTGGATCAGAAGAGGAGCAGCTGGGACATGAACTGGCACAATTATGGGATGTCCGTGCCTAAGGCAGAGGCTTAGCCTACTACCCCACAGCGCCAGCCACCTCCCCCCACCCCGATTTATTTTTCTTGCTTAGTTTCAGAGTTGCTAATTTCTTCTTTTAAAAAAGATTTTTTTATTTGAAAGAGTGACAGAGAGAGGGGTAGAGACAGAGATAGAGTTTCCATCCACTGGTTCATTTCCCAGATGGCCACAACTGCCAGGGTTGGGCCAGGCCAAAGCCAGGAGCCTGTAACTCCATCTGGGTCTCCACATGGGTAGCAAAGGTACATCTTCTGCTTCTCTCCCAGGCACATTAGCAGGGAGCCAGATGGGAAGTGGTGCAGCTGGGACTCGAACTAACATTCATATGGCAGGCGGCAGTTTAGCCTGCTATGCCACAACCCTGGTCCCTGCTAATTTCTTTCGATGTGTCTTCAAGATGATTATTTCCTATCTCTGTTCAGTGTGCTGCCAAAGACTTTTCTCATTTCTTTAATTGCATTTCTTATTTTCAGCTTTTCAGTTTGACTCTTGAAGTTTTTATGTCTCTGATATTTGCCATGCATATTTGTTTACCTATTACAATTAAGTCTGTATCATTATTCATAATTATTTAAAATGCCTTGACTGATGATTATAAAATTTGAATTATTACTGGGTCTGCTTCCGTTGATTGCTTTGTCTCCTGATGGTGATTTATTTGTTCTTTTCTCTTTTTTTAAGATTTATTTGTTTACTTGAAAGTCAGAGTTTATACAGAGAGAGAAGGAGAGAGAGGAGGGAGGGAGGGAGAGAGAAAGAGAGAGATAGGTCTTCTATCTGCTGGTTCACTCCCCAATTGGCTGCAACGACTGGAGCTATACCAATCTGAAGCCAAGAGCTAGCAGCTTCTTCTGGGTCTCCTGCATGAGTGCAGGGGACTTGGGCCATCTTCTACTGCTTTCCCAGGCCATAACAGAGAGCTGGATGGTAAGTGGAGCAGCCGGCACTTGAACCAGCGTCTATATGGGATGCCAGCAAGTGCAGGCGGCGGCATTACTTGATACACCACAGCACCAGCCCCAATTTATTTGTTCGTGAGTATTTGTGTAGCTTATAATTTTTGATTGAATGCCAGCCATCATTTGTAGGCTAGTAGAGATTGAAGTAAGTAGTATTTATGCTGAGAAATAGGCCTGACTCTTCTGCTAAGTTGTTAACAGGTAGCATTGAAGCCTGTAGTTGATGAGGGTTTTCATCAAATTTACATCCTTCTCTTATCACATAGTGCTTAAGGTGGAGGTTGATTTTCTTGGAAGTTTTGACTCAGTGCTTTTGCTGTATCTTTATCTTTGAGCATTACCTGCATGCCTATACTTTAGAGATGGTCTTGCTCTACTCTTTCATTACTTTCTTAGTTGAAAAGTGCTAGTATTTACTGGTAGGGTCTTGTGGTGATAAACATGGGCCCTTGGCAGATGGTTAGCTTTGTGTCAGTAAGCATGGGGCCCTCTATTTTATCTTAGACCAATGTAGGCATTAGGCAGACTCCATTTTCCTTTTTTCATGGAAATTCTGCTTCTCTAGTAATAGGAGATACTTTCCTGTCCCTTCTCAGAAGTGAATATTATCATCTAACTTTGAAGGAATTTATTAAGATGTGCTTTCTTATCCAGTTTTCAAACTGATATATTTGGGGTCCATCTTTGAAAAATGCTCTAAGTGTTTCAGGTAGAGTTAACTATTTTCATCAAATTGGGTGTTCTTTATTAAGTAATAACATAGTGTTCAGTGGGGAAAATGAAGAGGACCAAAATGAAAGCAATTTCAGTACACTCTTGCCACCAATTTCTTTAGGTAAGGGGCAAACAAGCACAAAAAACAAAAGTATAAAATGGAGACTATTTTCAACTGCATAAAATACCCAGACTTCCTGAATGCCCTCCTAATGGAACTGATCCTTTTTAAGAACTGGTTTATTTTCATTTTTATCAGAAAGGTAGAAAGATATGGATATTCCTTTTGCTGGTTTAACCCACAGATGTCCATCACAGCCAGGGTTGAGCCAGGTCAAAATCAGGAGCCAGGAACTCAATTCAGATCTACCAAACGAGTGGCTAGGACTCAAGCACTTGAGCCATATTTCTACCTCCCAGTGAGCAAGTTAGCAGAAAGAGTCAGGAGTGGAACTGAGACTTTGAACCCTAGTAGTCCCATATGGGATGCAGACATCCTATATGATGACTTAATCACTGTGCTAAATCTCTGTATCAGAACTGATCCTTTGAAAAATAATGACTATTTATATGTTGCAAGTAATAATGATGTCATTTTTCATAGTAATAGTAGAAAGAAAGAAATAACTTTTTAGAGCCATGAATACTTTGCATATTTTCATAATTTATTTTTAAATGTTTTATGCTAGTATACCCATCACGCAAACAAAAATAAAGGACATTTCCAGCACCTTCTGATCACTTTGCAGTCAATACTGCATACCTCTAGGAGTGTGCATGATTAAAACTGCATATTAACATTCATTAGATTTGTTACAACTTGTTCATTAACAGTTCGTCAAAAACAATTCGGTTTTGTTTTGTTTTGTTTTTTGTTTTGTTTTTCTGTTTTAATCACTTGAGGGTAGGCTGATACATCATTTGGGAGTTTTGATGGCGTGTCTTTTATTTTGTCCCATTTAAAAAACTTTTTCTATTCCATCTTTGTTCTCAGAAATGTTTCCCTCAAGATCCAAATATGTTCAATTGCTACCATTCTTCACGGTAACTTCCTTCATAAGCCCTCTTCCACTCCTGCTCTCCTCCACACTCAAGGAGAGGCCTTCAGCAGTCAGCCAGGCATGCAGAGCACGTAATATACTTTTTCTTTATTTCTGAATCCTTAGCCTGGTTGCTGGAGGAGCATGTTCGAGGAGTTCAATTACTGAGTCAAAGGATATGATTTGTCTTAAGGCTATTAGCAGTCAGGATGGTCAGATTACTTCCTCAGAAGTGTTTTACCAGATTCACATTACAGCTACAACAGCAGGTATATTTGTTTCGCAGGTATGCTTGCCAATACTTCATGTTTGTCTTTTTTCATCTTTGTTAATTTCATAGAAAGTATTATCTATTTTTTGTTTCTTTTGTGATTAGGAAGGGATACATTAGCAGATTCAAATTTTTGATTACAAAAACTTCAAGAAGAAAACTGAAGAAAATACTAAAGATTATGTGTATAGAGTATTTTCTAAGTGTGATTTAAGGCTGTAACATAAAGATATATGGCTGTATGAAATTTTAAATTTTGTGAATATCAAGAAATAATTGCAAGTGGGGAAAAGAAGCATTTGTACAAATTCAGATATAAAATCAAGTGAAACAATTGATTTTTGAGATAATTTTTATAATTAGAATTGTTTAAAAAAGGATTTTTAGCTATTGTAGATAAAAAAGAATGTAAAAGCAATGTAGGCTTAAAACTTTCAAATGCAAAAATTTCTTTGTAATGCAGAGTATCACAAAAACTTTTTTCATTTATAACAGTTCTGATGGGTTATTTATTTTAGTGTAATAGTTTTATGGCTAATATTGGAGAGCAGATGGAAGAAACATTTCTACAGTGATGTTTAAAAACTGTTGTTTAGGGGCCAGCGCCGTGGCGTCATGGGTTAAGACTCTGCCTGCATTGCAGTCATCCCATATGGGTGCTGATTTGAGTCCCAGCTGCTCTGTTTCGAATTCAGCTCCCTGCTAATGTGTCTAGGAAAGCAGCGGAATTAGGCCCAAGTGCTTGGGCCCCTGTGCCCACTTGGGAGACCCATATGAAGTTCTTGGTTTCCGGCTTCCGGCTTCCGTCTGGCCCACCTTGGTCATTGCTGCCATTTGGAGAGTGGACTAGCGGATGGAAGACCTCTCTCTGCCTCTGCTTCTCTCTTTCTCTAACTCTGCCTTTCAGATAAGTAAATAGATCTTAAAAACCAAACCAAAACAAAAAAACCCTACTGTTTAACTGGGAGGCTCTTTGGTATGTATTAATAGTAGTATGTATTAATTATTGATGGATAGACTCATCTCTGAGACCTTTGAGTCTTTGAAAAGTCTTTTTGGCTGAAAATATTTGTTTTATTAAGCAAGGTTATTTGTTACCAGTTTTCAGGTTTGATTCTACCATGCAGGAGAATATTCTTTGTTTGCTGAATAACCTGGAAGCCTTAGAAATAGATTTTTATGAATTTTAATGGTTATATCAGCCTGAACATTTTATAAATGACACCCAGAGAAGCAAGGTGGTTTGTTTGAACTATAATAGAGCAGTTAGTGGCAGAGGTAATCTAGATTTCCTTGATTTCTGCTGTTTTCATTATGTGGTTGCTGATTTCTAGTTTGTTACATTTGGGATATGCAACTTAAAGTATCTATTTTTAAATGACTCTGGAATGGAAATTAACCAGCTTTACATAAGTGGTTGCATATTTTGTTGAAACTGACGTTGGCTAGACTTCTGTATGTTTCTCTTGTCCATTTAACCTTAGATAATATCATAATGCACTCTAGCAGAATATTTGGGGATGTTGACTTGAACTTTAAATTTGTAGTTGAAATCTCTTTTTTTTGAAGTCTGATTTTCATTATGTGTCAAATGTGATTTTTATAGTGAAACCCAGGGCCTCTATATACTGAACTTCTGTGGACACACACTTTGGATTTTGAACTCTATTATATATGTCCTCTTTAATTTAATAATTAAATAATCTGTAGTTGTGAAGCACATGTGGAGTCAAAGATACTGCTTTTTATATAGAGTAATTTATGTTCATTAAATATTTATGTTTTTAACTCTGCTACTACTAACATATGGCAATACTGAAAGGTTGTGTGAGCAATAGGAATGTGATCCTTTAGGGACCTAATCTGTTTACAAGGTGCATACTTGCATCTTGCATATTTTAGTGGTAGTTAATAGTTAGATTTTTTATGAGAAAGTGATAAACTGGAGAAAAAGTCCTGTGGGATACCCTGTGAAGACCCTTGATGAGTGCTCAATGGCAACTTCCTTTCTTGTGGTTTCTCAGCAGATTAGCAGATCATTCTAAAAAAAAATTGTCTTCAAAGTCACAGAATGTCGGGGGAAACAAAAAGGAAGGTTCCTGTGTAACCAGAATTTAAACTAGAAACTGGATAGCATTTGTGGATAATGGACAATTAGAAGATCCAATATAGATTGCTTCTTGTTTTTATTTTCCTTCCTTTTCTCCTTCCTTGCTTCCCCATGGCATCAAGAGAGAGGAAGTTATGTTTTATGTTGACTCTATCAAGAACAGTGAGACTGTTCTCTCTTTAGAGGACTAAAAATAGATTTGTTTTTTGGATATGTACACTTAGGATCATTTTTGGGTTTCTATTAAATTGGTAGTTTGGTAACAAAATGAATATTTTTGGCCAGCGCCGTGGCTCACTTGGCTAATCCTCTGCCTGTGGTGCCGGCACCCCAGGTTCTAGTCCCAGTTGGGGTGCTGGATTCTGTCCCGGTTGCTCCTCTTCCAGTCCAGCTCTCTGCTGTGGCCCGGGAAGGCAGTGGAGGATGGCCCAAGTCCTTGGGCCCTGCACCCGCATGGGAGACCAGGAGGAAGGGCCTGGCTCCTGGCTTCAGATCGGCGCAGCGCGGCAGCCATAGCGGCCATTTGGGGGGTGAACCAACGGAAGGGAGACTTTTCTCTCTCTCTCTCTCTCTCACTCTCACTCTCACTCTCTCTCACTGTCTATTTGTCAAAAAAAAAAAAAAAAAAAAAGAATATTTTTCTTGTAAATTGCAATTCTTTCTCTGTATATTCTTCTGAAATTTCCCTGGGAATGACCTTGCTTTTTTGCTGAAGCATAAAGTTTTGAAGGCTAAACATTGTACATTTGTGATGAAACTGAGATAATAAGTATAAGATATTATGAAGGCGATGAATAACCCTATAGGATGAATTGCATTGTGGTGCAGTAGGTCAAGCCACTACTTGTGATGCTTACTTCCCATACTGGAGTGCCAATTGAAGTCCCAGCTGCTCCACTTCCAATCCAGTAACCTGCTAATGCTCCTGGAAAGGCAATGAAATATGGCCCAAGTACTTGGGCTAGAGCCTCCAGTGTGAGAGACCAGGGTAGAGTTCCTGGCCTCTGACCTTGACCCTTCGTAAACCTGCCTGTTGATGGGCATTTGGGGAATGAACCAGAGTATGGAAGACTGCTCTGTTGTTGCCTTAGAAACAGTCAAATCCTTTTATTTATTAATTTTCATTGATTCTAAATTCCTGTTTGGTTGGATTTAGAAAAAAGGTATATTTTACTATATTCATTTATTAATTTAATTGATAACATTCTTTTCTTAGCAATGCTTACCTAGATGCTGGGAGTTTAGTTATGAACAAGGTAAAGATATCTGGAGCTTATATTCATCAAGTAAGACAGATATAAAACAGATTCACAATAAATGCTGTAAATAATGAAAGTTTTTCAACAAGTTCATGGAAAATGAAATGAAAAGTTAAATTTATTTTGGTTCCAAAATTTTTTAGATCCATGCATATGAGGGGTCTTAAAAAAGTTTATGGAAGGGGCTGGCGCTGTAGTGCAGCGGGTTAAAGCCCTGGCCTGAAACGCCAGCATCCCGTATAGGCACCGGTTTGAGACCCGGCTGCTCCACTTCTGATCCAGCTCTCTGCTATAGCATGGGAAAGCGGCAGAAGGTGGCCCAAGTCTTTGGACCCCTGCACCCACGTGGGAGTCCAGGCAGCGCAGCTCTGGCTGTTGCGGTCAACTGGGGAGTGAACCATCGGATGGAAGACCTCTCTCTCTCTCTCTCTCTCTCTCTCTCTCTCCCTCCCTCCCTCTCTCCCTCTCTCCCTCTCTCCCTGCCTCTCCTCTCTCTGTGTAACTCTGCTTTCAAATAAATAAATCTTAAAAAAAAAGTTTATGGAAAATGCATATTAGAAAAAACTGAATTTCAGAGGTCTTTGCATCAAAATAAATGTATCTTTTAATTCCATTTTCCATGAATTTAGTAAAGTTGTGATAAGTACTTAGTGGATGTTTTAAAAATCCATAATGTGGGGATTTTGATTTAGTTTGGGAATGAGGGATGACTTCCTTTACGATATCATTTGAGTTACCTTGCCCTTATCATGAATGTGATTGAGGCATTCATTTTTAATAGATACTTAGGGAAATAACCTAAATGTAAATTATTTCAGGTTTTTTAATAAACATGATAACATATTTGTATTACATTTTATTCTTGGTCTTCCATGTGCATGATTTAGTTGAAACTCTTGGATTCCTTCATTTTGATGATTTCCCCACAGTACCTATATGTGTGTGTGTGTGTATATGTGTGTGTGTGTATGTATATATATATAATCTTAAGACTTCATATATTCAATCCAACCTTAACATTTGACAGTTACTAAAAGCCTCCAATTTATAAAGAATTCAGAGTGTATTTGTTAAAGTGCATTAAATTTATTTTTTATGCCATTCTACTGATAAGCAAACCAAAGTTTTTCTAATGTCTATCTTTCCAGATAGACTGGGCTTCTCAAGGACAAATGCTAAATCTCCAGAGACTTGCAGGATGTCAGACACATAGTAAGTGCTAAATAAATATTGAACAAATCAATTATAAAAACTCTGTGGTAATAAGGAGGAAGCAACTTGGAGAGTGACCTTCATGTTTCTTTTAAGTGATTTCTTTTCTTTAGCATAAGAGTTAAGAGCAAGTGGGCCCCGGATATCATGAGGCTTATTTTTTTTTTTTTTAAGATTTATTTCATTTTATTTGAAAGTCAGAGTTACACAGAGAGAGAAGGAGAGACAGAGAGGTCTTCCATCTGCTGGTTCACTCCTCAGTTGGCTGCAAGGGCGGGAGCTGCGCCAGGAGTTTCTTACAGGTCTCCTACATGGGTGCACAGGGTCCCAAGGACTTGGGTCATCTTCTGCTGCTTTCCCACGCCATAGCAGAGAGCTGGATCAGAAGTGGAGCAGCCAGGACTTGAACTGGCACCCATATGGGATACCGGCACTGCAGGCAGTGGCTTTACCCACTACACCACAGCGCCGGCCCCACAAGGCTTGGTTCCTTACTGTGTATTCTTTGGCAAGTTAACTATATATCTGTATACCTCATTTTCCCCATCCTTAAAAAAAGGTGAGATTAGATGCATAAAGTACTTAGCATAATGTCTGACAAGGTTAAATGTTCTATAATGGTGGCCAATTATTGTGAGAGGCATACATTAAGTGTTTTATTTGTCTTTGTTTTATCTATGATGCTTAACATCTCTGATGTGTAGCACCTCTATTGGCACTAAATACTGATATGTATGAGAACAGGTAATTGACCCTTTCTGCAATTATGCCAAGTCTAAAAGTAAAAATTGTATAACCACTAGACTTTTGCTTATTGAATATAAACTTTATGGACCATCAACTATTGATAATTAAGTAGGTGGTTATGGCAGTTATTACAGTGACTACATTTCCTTCCTTTATGCATCAATATTTTTCTTTTTAATAAAGATTTAATTATTTATTTGAGTTACCCAGAGAGAGGGAGAGACAGAAGAGATCTTCCATCTACTGGTTCACTCCCTAGATGGCAGTGATGGCAGGGGCTGGACCAGACCAAAGCCAGACCAGGAGTTTCATCCAGGTCTCCCATGTAGGTCCAGGGGCCCACTGCTTTTCCCAGGGTATTAGAAGGGAACTGGATCAGAAGTGGAATAGCCAGGACTTGAACCAGTACCAATATGGGATGCTGGCATTGCATGCAGTTTTATCCACTATGCCACAATGCAGGCCCCACATCAGTTTTTTAACAAAACAAAATAGTGTTTAACAAATAAATTTTTCTGGATTAAAAGAATCAAGTAATATTCTCAGTGTATCTTTATGTAGATGAAAGATTTTTAGTATATGAAGTTTTGCTTGAATGGAAGTGTATATGTGTGTGCTTGTAATATTTACATGTGGGGGATCGAAAGAGATCTAGTCTGCATTTCTAATTTTTCAGTTCCTCTTAATAAACATAATTTTAAATGCTTCTCTACTACTCTGTTTACCTGTATAGTGAATAATAGTAACACTCTTTTATGTTTCTTTTTTCTTTACATGATTCATACAGGCATTTTCTGAGCATCCTTATGAAAGTAAAGAATGCCCTTATTGAGGAAAGAAATGAGTATTCTAAGGTTTCAAAGCTGACTGTAAAATTTCTTTAACTTCTATCTTAGGTTATGATTTGCTGACAAAATAAAACAGATGCTCCCTGAAACAAAAGCAAAGGAAAAAAATGCCTGCAAAGAAACAACCCAAAAAAGATCTTTAAGGGCTTCTTATTTTACCTTTTTAAAAAATGCATGTAAATGTTTCCAAAAGAAAAATATTAACCATTTTCATGTAAATTCTAGGTTTTGGAACTTGCAATATAGTTCTAAGAATTAAAAATATTTGATTAAAATATTATGGGGATAAATGGCCTTTTGAAAAGATTTTTGTCTGTTTAAGAAATGTTTTGATGGATTTGTTAGATTTACGTGCTTCTTAAAAAACTTAAAAGATGGAATTCAACATGTAACCAGGGTTTTTAGGGGTCCATTTATAGGAGTTTGGTACAAAATTGGAAACAGCTGGCAGTGTTATATAAAGCAACCCAACAACCTATCGGCTGAGAATATAATGTAGTGAGTGTTGCATTTGCATGTCTTGTCT